>NC_058091.1:230577500-230882666 GCF_020171115.1 Neogale vison | reverse complement strand
CAGAGGGAACAATTCTGAAAGGGAGTTCAACAAAGAAGGTGGCATTCCTTTGGGTCTTCAGGAATAAGAAAGAATAAGCAGAGATTCTTCAGGCAGAAGGAATGATGTGGGGAGTGCAAGAAGGGTTTCAACAAAAAGGAAGAGGGTGATTAAGATGGAGACAGACTGAATCTCCATGACGTACTGGAGGGACCATTCGTATTTTGGTATGACTGGAATAAAGCCTATATGGGCTGAAGAGGAGAGGTCAAGGAGTGGGTGGGGACTAGGGAGTGGTTGTTTACAACAGTAGGCACTAGGCCAGGGATTTTGTTCTGTACCAAAAAATGGAACTCACAGAAGGTTTTTGAGCCAAGGACCAATAGTGACCATAACTGTTCTGGTAGGATTAACAGTTGTGTTTATATATTCCTTTGGGATTTGTAGAAAGAGCCATTGGTGGCAATGTAAGAATAGAAGGGGCGAAGAAAGGGCTGAAGGTAGTAATATAGATAGTGAAACTGTTCGGATGAGAGATGGTAGAAGCTTGATCTAAGAAAGTGAAAAATTGTCTCCATTTGCTCTTCAGGGTATACTCTCCCATTTTTTTCCATCCTGCTCCCACCTTTTTCCATTTTGCTCTTCCATTTAGCCTTCCTTGCCCTATGGGCTTCTGGTTGGGTTTGGCCAATGAGTGACACTGACCAGAGGTGGGAGTATGAGGATAGAAATTGGGGTGTTTATCATTCAGTTCTCTCTCTGCTGGGCCACAGTTCGGTCATTCCATCAAAGGTTATACCTACTGTAAATTGGAAGGGGAGGTGAACCATGAGAGACTATGGACTCTGAAAAACAGTCTGAGGGGTTTGAAGTGGCGGGGGGGTGGGAGGTTGGGGTACCAGGTGGTGGGTATTATAGAGGGCACGGCTTGCATGGAGCACTGGGTGTGGTGAAAAAATAATGAATACTGTTTTTCTGAAAATAAATAAATTGGAAAAAAAAATTGGAAGGGGAGGTGAATCATGAGAGACTATGGACTCTGAAAAACAATCTGAGGAGTTTGAAGTGGCGGGGGGGTGGGAGGTTGGGGTACCAGGTGGTGGGTATTATAGAGGGCACGGCTTGCATGGAGCACTGGGTGTGGTGAAAAAAATAATGAATACTGTTTTTCTGAAAATAAATAAATTGGAAAAAAAAAAAAAAGGTTATACCTACTGTCCTAGGCCCTCTCCTACAGCTCTAGCTTTTGTTGTGTCTTAGTAACCACTCCCTCCCATGCCCTTTTAGAGCCAGATGCCCTAATCGCAATCGGCTGTGGTATATGATAGCCTCTTCAGGAATCTCTGCCCAATATATCCCATCCAGACTGGGCTATGTTTCCTGCTGTGACTCTGACCTGTACAGTGGGGAGAGAAAGGAGATGACAGAGATGTGAGAGCTGAGGAGGTAGAATTGAGGGGTCTTGACAACCAACTAGACACAAAGGCTGATAAGGAAGGAGCGTGGAGGACGCAAAGCTCTTTGGCCTGGGCTACTAGGAGGACAAGAATGTGATGGGAAGGGAAGACCACAGATTAAGTTTGGACGTGTCCAGTTTGAAGGGTCTGGGAAATGATGTGGGGATGCCAAGGAGAGCTAGAAATGTGAGTCTAGAGTTTCAGAGAGAGGTCAGATTTGAGAATCTTCTGAGTAGAATGACAGTTGCTGGGATGGGCTTTCTGAGGAAGAGAGGAAGAAAAAAGACTGAGGACTGAACTTCTGGAGGGTCTCCTGGGCAGACAGGGGAGGTGAAGGAGGGCAACAGGCCCACAGGAGGACCTCACCAGCTACCAAGGCACTTGAGAGATGCGGCAGAAGCCTAACCCCAAACCACTTCATGGGCCTAATGTTTCCAATCTTTCTTGCCTTGGTTATCTGGGTGAAATACACAGGCTCTATTAATTGAAAGTGTCATGGCTTTAAACATGGGCTCATGTGGTCCAAAAGAAAAGCAGGAAGTTTGGAGAAAGAAATAAATGACAACGGGAAATAGACTCACTCATGTGGAAAAACTGTAAAAGGAGCACAATGCTCGTCCTGTGCTATAAATGAACCAGAAGGCTAAAGGGGACAAGTGTAATCATGGTTTCAGCTGACATTTGGAATTACCCTTATATTCTTGGCAGATTAAAGGGCAAGACACACCACTTCTGAATCTCACTGCTAACCACAAGGACAGAGAGGGAGCATGGTTCTCCTCCAAGTGTGATTCTGCACCTTTTAGGGATAGTCACTGATCTGCACTGAGGGAGGAACTGAAGAAAGTTGTGGATGACTTCCTCAGAAGAGTTTGCCAACATATTTACATCTTCACGCATAGCATGTTTCATACAGTTGTAGGGGTTTTAGAAGGGACCTGTCTAGTTAATCCTTTTACCCCCAAAGGCAAATACACAGTGGGTGCTCAAGAAATATATATTAGGCAATTGAGTAAACAAATGGATGGTGCAGTATGTTTATACCAAATCATGATCAAGATGCAAATATCTTAGGTATGAGTAGATAATATTTTAGTACCCATTACTATGAATTCATTTATCATAGCCGTTTTCAACCCTCAGTGCACATTTCAATCTCCTGGGGTGAAGGGAAGCTTTAAAAAGTATGGATGCCTGGGCTCTATCCCAGAACAACTAGCTAAAAATCTAGGGTGTGAGGCCTGTGTAACAGTATTGCTTAAAAGCCCTTTAGATGATTTTAAAGTGCAGACAGGACTGAAATCAATGTAGCACATTAAAAGCCCTATCATTTGGTAGAGAGAAAGAAGAAGATGTGGGTATGATAATTAAGCTGTTGTAGAGGAAATCAGTTACCATAACAAAAATGGTTATCTATTCTAATTACCTAGCACGTTATACGTTGCTGTCATATACAAACTCTCGTTCATACCCCAATGACACACAGACAGTTAGTTAATCCAAGAGGGACTGGTGATTTTTCTCAGATAATAACCAGGTCTGTCAATGCAAACAGATTTTTTGAGTTGAGTACTGGGTGTTCTTTTCATTTTGCCAAATGGCCTCTTTGAGGATAAGAGCAGGGGTTCCCGGGGTGCCTGGGTGGCTCAGTGGGTTAAGCTGCTGCCTTCGGCTCAGGTCATGATCTCAGGGTCCTGAGATTGAGTCCCGCATCGGGCTCTCTGCTCAGCAGAGAGCCTGCTTCCCTTCCTCTCTCTCTGTCTGCCTCTCTGCCTACTTGTGATCTCTCTCTGTCAAAAAAAAAAAAAAAAAAAAGGCAGGGGTTCCCACCCCTGAAAAGTCCAAATCAGAAGGTCAGAAGTAGGGTCTGGGAACCTATCATTTTACAAGCACTGTGGCTGATTCCATTGCAAGGCTGGGACCCCAGCAGCAGCTCAAAATTGCGGGGGTGGGGTGGAGGACGTGGGAGCAGGGGTGTGAGCCCCATCCCAGATCTGTGGAATCAGAATGCCAGGGTGATGAGGGTGAATACAGGAAATGCTTGATTTGGATACCACTCCCACCTCAGCTGAGGACCCGCACACAGGGCTGCTCAGCCAGAGGACCAGCCCGGCAGGGACTGGCATGGGGGTGGGGGGCAGGGTGGGAGATTAGATACTGAAAGTATGTAGGAAGATGCGACAGCAGGTGGGGAGGACAAAACAAGTTTTGCTCACTTTGCAGTTTTGCCCAGTGCTCGTCTTAGTACAGAGTAACTAGAACCAAAGTTGGAGTTACAAAAGCAGAGAAGTTTCCAAATCACTTCAGTTTCAATTTTACCTCGAGCCTGAAAGTGCCAGGTGCTCGTCTCTGGCATGCTTGGCACGTGAAACCATTAAGTGAAACAGCCAGCAGGGCAGGCAGAAACCCCCTCTGGAAAGTGTCCTGGCAGCAGCTCGGCAAGGGTGCCTTTGTTGTGCTGATTAAGGTTAACAGTGTCTCTACTTGGGTAGCAAAAGAATGGGCTGGCAACTTGGTTGAAATGATGCATAATACTACTGTCCTCTGAAGGACAGAGTACATGACTCTGAGTTAATCTATTCCTCTAAAATAGAAAGCACGCCAATAATGTTAGCTATGGGCATTCTCTCACCTTATTCTCACTTTCCCCTCTTTGGGCTGTAGACTTCTTGGGCCTATTCTGATTTCTTTGGTCATGTGTTCTAAGACAGACTCCCTTTTGTGATCACGGGATAGCGTTAAGAGGCATGATTTTCATTGCTCAGCCCAGAACTCAGGGTCACTTGGAGTAACTCTGCTTTGGAGAATTTGGAAGAAGAGAGTTATGGTCAAAAGACTTTGAAGAGCAAGTTTTCCCAATAAAACTTTGAAGGTTTATCCTGGTGCATTGTGAGCTACTTAGCAAGCATGCAGATGGAGAGAGTAAGAGAGCAAGCAAGAGAGGTGGGGGGTGTGTGTGTGTGTGCGCGCGCGTGTGCCTGTGTGTATAACAGCCAAAGCAGGCTCTCTTCGCCCTCTGTATCTTGGAGGGGTTTCTTCTCCACAGATGCACTCAAATCCTCCAAAGTGACAGGTTTGTGGTCAGGCCCTTTAGACATGAAGGGATTGAAGAGGGCAGCGTGAATCTTCCTTGCTCTAGCACACATTTAACCTCCATATCAGTGCAGTGGCTGCACCTTTGATAATTCCATCTTTCAGGTCTGATAAACTCAGAGACTTGTAACATGGCTTTACACCATCTAAACTTGAGACAAATTTACTGGTCAATTTCTCACCTGGACTGCCCAGTGGAGGGCTGTTTTAAAGTCTTTATCCACAAGTGTGGGGTCTGCTCCCTTCTTCAGCAGCATTTGAGTATGTTGAGGCTGGTTATGGAAAGCGGCCCAGTGGAGCGGTGTCATTCCCTACAAAACCACAGTCAGAAAGGGGAGAGGTGAGCACAGGCTATCAGGAAGGAAAAGGGAGGTCCCACTTTCTCCCCAGACCCAAGGGCCATCACCAGATACATTGGTTGCTGCCTGTCAGTTCAATCAGTCCTTAAGCCATTCAATCAACAGGTACTTACTGAGGTTCTGCTTTGTGCCAGGAAAACAGGGATGGAGAATACTACAGAGAATTACCTAAACAAGACCCTTGCTCTCATGGGAACTGCAGTGTAGTAGAGGAAGACAGACAACAAATGGAAATGAGCAAAAGGATTTTCCAAGTTGTTCAGTGCTATAAAGAATGTATATGGGGAGCTGTGAGAGAGTAATTGCAGGCTTAGTGACTGTTCTACGTGGGCCTCTAGGAGCCAGGCTGGGGGAACAGAGCAGCAAGCGCCAAGCCACAGAGGCAACCACTTGTGACTGGGGTCACGCTAAACTGCCATATCCCACCCACAGGGGGAGGGACACTGTTTTACTACAGTATCCTCAGTGGCTACAACAGAGACTGGATAAATAGTTGTTGAAGGAATGAATGGAGAGGAGTCTGGAGAGGGAGGCAGGGCTGATCCTGGGATGTAGGATGGGGGATACAAACTCTGTATAAAGCATTTAGATTTCATTCTGAGGTCCATGAAAAGGCAGTGAAGGGTTTTAAGATCATGTTGACATGATCTGATTTACACTGTTGGAAAAGATCACTCTGTGGCAGCTTGGATGAGTCCATCTGGTGAATATCAGCTTCTTTCAGAGCTTGAAGTCACACAGTTTAGGCATCATTTAATAATACAATGAATGGGAAAGGTAACCATGAGGACAAGTATTATTTGGGAGTATACCGTGAAAAGATGGCCTCTTTTCTTGCCCACACTCTCAGTACACAAAGTATTTCTGAAATGACTCTAGATTAAGATGCTTGGTAAACAGGGCAAAGAGTATGGGCAGCTTTAAAGTTCTTTTCATAGTCATCTCTGCACATAATATAAAGCTGAGAGTCTAATACTTATCAATGCCATGGTCTTTATGAGTTCTTATGTAGATTTTTCACTGAATCCTCTAAACAATCTTCCGAATTAAGTACTGTGCTGAACTCCACTATGTGTTCCTCTTCCTCCAGGGTGCCTTTTGTTCTGTTTGGCAGATTCATCATATTACAGTTAAAACCCACAAGGATAAGGTAGAGTTGAACGAGCTCATTGTACACTAAAACTGCAATTATTAAACAAAAAAGGGGGAAACCCCAAGGATGTTTTAGCACTCTATTTACTCTTAATTTTTTGAATTTATGCCAAGGCGACAGTCCTGCAGCCACAGAAAAACTTCTCACAATCACAGCAATCCCTTGAAGCATCTATTCCTATTTGGTTCAAATCTTTTAATGAATGGCTTCCTGGCCTCCTATTAAGGAAAGGCAAATGGTCTGCTCTTATTTCCTCAGATATGGTGATGGAGCCTCTGAAACGCTATGGCTTCCTCTTTGGCTCATCAGGCCCCAGAAAACCAATGGCCCTGCTGATAACCACTGCACCCCTGATTTCTGAGAAAGATCTGGAGGACAAGAGACAGAGGTGGTCACTCAGAAGAATCACTTGTGATTGGACTGTGACATCCTTATGTATTACCCCTGCAAAATATAATAGTACTCATTATGAATGGGCTAAGATCAAATATCATTTACAAGATTTACGAGGGACTCTATCTCTTGACCAGCGACTCCAGCAGGAGATTTTTGAAACCTTTCGAAACAAATTGCCAGGCTTTCCTTGTGAGAATCTTGCTACAGGGATTGCTGAGGCACTGCAGGGCCTTGACCATTGAGCTTGGTTTCAGAGTATTATGCATTGTTTTGGGAGCAGGAGTTAGCTTGCTAATACCGTTTATGTCGGTTTCTTAAAGGGTACTGATGTCTCAAACGACAAGTGACCTCAAACAACGAGTGAACAAATAGGTGTCTAGCTCGGAATTGGCTCTTAAGATACTGCAATTAAAAAACAAAAGAATCACTGGACCAACCTGGACCCTCGGCAATGTGACTGGGATGGAGTAGGATCCTGTGCGAAAACTCCAGGAGATGGAGGGCAAAAGTCTTCCTGGGCCAATGACCCCCAGAATAAATATGGGAGGATCCCCAGAGCACTTTCATGGCCTCCTCCTAGATCTGATAAGTGTGGAGAATCCTTAACTTGGCCTGGTTATTTAAAGCTAAGAGATTCCTGGGTGCCTGGTTGGCTCAGTGGGATAAGCCGCTGCCTTCGGCTCAGGTCATGATCTCAGGGTCCTGGGATTGAGTCCCGCATCGGGCTCTCTGTTCAGCAGGGAGCCTGCTTCCTCCTCTCTCTCTCTGCCTGCCTCTATGCCTACCTGTGATCTCTCTCTGTCAAATAAATAAATAAATAATCTTAAAAAAAAAAAAAAGCTAAGAGATTCCTTCACATACCATACTTCATTGCCTGCTTGTAGCCCACCTCCCAGATACAGCTCACATCTTATACGCAGTTCATGTCCTGCACTTAAATCTAGATCCTGTTTGTAACCGGATTTTATGTAAAGTGATAGTAAGAAAAGTGTCTACTGATACCGTTAGTCCCCACGGTCCCCCCCATCATTTCGGCTGTGATCACCAGGATACCCGCCTTGCAAAGGTGACCTTATACAAACGCAGGGGAACTTCTTTTTCGTATTCTGACAGCTGAGTATTTACTGAGGATTCAGAATAACTCCATGCATTTCAGTAAGTCCTGTTCATTATAAATGTGGCACACTGGAGGTAGAAATCTAGACTCAGCGGGAATCTTGATTATTTTTATCATTCATGGATTTTCCTTTCCCAGTGCTTAGTCTTGTTTGCTTCAGACTCATACTGGTTTCAGCTACCAGTATTCAGTGTTAGACATCAAAACTGGAAGTCACTGCAGTGTAAACTGAGGATAGGTCCTTGTCTGCTGTCTGAAGCCTTAGAGCTTAGAACAGTGTCAGGAATATTGTAGGTGCTAAATAAGTTATTTAAAATGAATGACTTCTTAACCATCCTTGATTAAATTGTTTTGCTTTTGCGAATTTTAGCTTTGCTTTTAAAAACTGCATAAATAAAAAGCAAAACCTGACTTCTCCTTTATAGAAAATCAGTTTGTCTGATACCTCATTGTTACCAACTCTTCAACTGAAATCTAGTAGAATTTTTGATCAGTTCTCCAAATAGGTATATGGCTATCACTCTGTGCATAGGTATGATTTACTGATACACGAACTCAATGTGAAAATAACGTTTATGAATTAAATTCTGGTTATGCACTGCTAATCCTTGTCTCCTAAACACAACCGTTAAACTTCTAGAGTTACTTCCTTAAAAAAACCCCACTCCCTTCCAAAAAAACCTTAAAACCCCAACTTCTGCGTCTTTTGGTAAAGTGGTAGGGTGGGGAGAAACACTAGCATTTTTCGTATAGCTACTTGCAGCCAAGAAATTTATATTACCTTAACCATACTTATAGACGTAGTCCTTAAGGGGTAGGCTTTCATAGCCCCATTTTACAGGTGAAGAAACCAAAACACAGGTTAAGTAATTTGCCTATGGTACGGGTATGTGCCATAGTTGGGATTCAAATCCAGGTCTCTTCAACCTTGGAGAATAACATTTCTTCCCACACATGCTGGTAGGCTTTCCTTTTGGAAGTGAGCTCAACTGCTGGAGAATGCTTTCCTGTGTGATATTAACTGGATTCAGATCTAACTTTCTGAAATGATTTTCACTTGTGTAAGGGTTGCCATCCTGTTATTTGTTGCATTTAGCATTGTTTCTAGGCTCTCAAAACAGCTGGCACATACTTTGGAAGGTACTGAACCATATATTTTCTCCCATCCCCCACCCTAGAATTTGGGTGACCATCTGACCCTAAATCAAGACTTGAATCATTCCATTCATTCTTGAAATAATCATAAACACATACGTTGTATGTATTACACTATAATACAAGTTGCAAACAAGTCAAGGGAACTTTGACATTGCTGTTTTTTCAATTGGGCTAGTGAGAAAAATAAATCCCCTTAGAATTAGTAATATGAAAACCAAAACTTGCAAAATCAGCTTCAGTGCAGGCCCTGGCATTGCACAACACACTGTTTAGGAGTGTGTTGCTACAACTTTTTTTTTTTTGCTACAACTGTCTGTCTCCAGCTTCTGGGCAGGCCAGAAGGCATCCCAGTTTTGTTATGTGAAGGCTGGTGGCCATTTAAGGGGCTGACTTAAGGCTCAGACTGGAGTCTGCGTTAAGCTGTGATGCACTTAAAGGCAGAAGTTGTGGCTTCTTGGGCATGGTAAGCCCACAGCATCGAACACAGTGTTAAAGAAATACAGGAAGAATTAGTGAATTACAGGTTATCAAGGCTCCCTTGGTCTCAGAGTAGAAAATACCAGAGTGTCTTGGATGCAGTCCAGCCCTCTGTGTCCTAACTGTGGAGACCTTTTCTATCAATACTCCCTACAATTTCGTTGAGGACTCAGTTGGACCTTCGAAGCATCAGGTGGCTGAAAACCCAGGGTCATCTGCAGACACGTTGCAACAAACACCGAAGATGGTCCAGGTCAGAGTAGAACTCCACATTTTTTGAAAAAGTATTGGCTCAGAGACTAAAAAGTAACTGCCACTTGAGAGCATAGCTCTCCAGAATGTTTCAAAGGGACATGTTCAGTTTTAGTTGGCTTTGAATCCTTTTCGAGATTGTTGATGGGTCTGTATTGGGTGTTGAGCAGGTTGCTTTGAACCAGCACTTTCATACAGGTGAATTCTGTACCTTGAGCCTGTGTCACTGACATTTTAAAGGCTTACAAGTCTTATCAATGTTTCCGAACTACCCCCACCCCCGGCCCCAAAACCACTCTTCTGTGTTTTCTGAACCAGAAATCTGGTTAAGTGCTCAGGATGGCACCTTTAAACTGGAATCTGCAGACTCCGAGAAGCACAGAGGTTCGATGTGGCCAGGCACTTGCTACACCCCTCAACTTGGTGCTCTGGGGGGTAAAATTCTAGCAAGTGCTGAGAGGTCAGCAAAGCCTAAAGGATCTAGAACTTCACAGAAGTCCAGCTTGGCTTTGCTTGACTTTCTAAAATTTACATACTATTAATCTCCCGATCACACATGACTACTCAAACAAAAGTTGTCTCTTCTAGACCAAAAAAAAAAAAAAAGGGAAAAAACTATGTGCTTTAAAAGAATTTAAAAAATAGATGGTTAGAAGTGGAGGACGAAAGCCATTTCCTTTCATTTTTATTTTAAAAATATAGATCACAAAAATTAATAAATTATTTCATCATCTATGTTTTAGAGTTTTCCAATCTGGATAAGTTATGTTTATCATAACGATCAAAAGATTATAAAGACTAAATAAGATGGTGGGTTTTAGGACAGTAAGAATGACTGCTATTGATGATATTCTTTTAAAATGCTCCCTCTCTCCCTGTCAGGGCACCTGGGGGGCTCAGTCATTAAGGGTCTTTCTTAAGCTCAGATCACGATCCTGGGGTCCTGGTATGGAGCCCTGCATTGGGCTCCCTGCCTTGGGCTCCCTGCTCAGCAGGAAGCTGCTTCTCCCTCTCCCACTCCCCCACTTGTGTTCCCTCTCTCACTGTGTCTCTGACAAATAAAATCTTAAAAAATAAAAAATGCTTACCGTCTCCCTGTAATGACAAAAACTGTGTATCCAACAAAAACCTAAAAATCCTTAAAGTAGAGAGTTTTGTAATTTAAAAGAGACCCTAACAGAAGAAAGGCTATGAAGAATAACTCAGGCCATGGAAGCAAAAGGGCAAATTTTAGTAAGAACAAACTTCTAAAGTAAAGCCTTGAGAATAGAGACCTAAGTTGTATTTATTTTTCAGCTAAACAGAACATCCTACATTCTGCACTAAACTGTGAACTATTAGAGCAGGAATCAAGCCTACATGTGACAAGGTAGGTACATAAATATTTTTTAATGAATAACACGACAACTTTCTCATTTCAAGCAGATCACTTTGGGAGGCCTACAGTTATTCCACTTGTTGATCAAAGTATTTTTGGAAGATCTTTTTTGAATATTCTGCAATATCCTGCAAAAAATATTCTGCAATACCCACTGCAGCAGGGGTTCTAGCCATGGATAGAAAACAGGCTTTGTGTGCTTAGATAAAGAAATAAATTACATTTTTACGATCACTAACTTCAAATGGAAATTTAGCATCTTTAAATATGGATACAGGCAACCACTGTTAATGACACCTGTGACTTTGCCAATGATACAAATCACAGATGCTTTTGTATTGCCTTAATTAGCACAGATATCTCAAAATACTGTTTCTATGCATCACTAGTACAGTGTTACTTGTCTGACCACTAAATCTTAATGTATTAACAAGTAAGCTTGCATATCACCATTGTAAATTTGATCTTTATAATATTTTGATAATGCTGTTTCAAAATAACTGGTTTCTCTTGTAATCCTATGTATTTTATTTTATATAGTTAAGCATTTTTCTGTGTTTGGATCCATCAGCTTCACCAGTGCACCAGAGGTGTCCATATCATAAAAATGGACAACGACTCCTGGCCTACCGTCTACAGCACATTTTTTGAAGATCCCAAATGATACAACATCTTTTTCTTGAGAGTAGATTTTTGGCAATAATTAAAAGTCACCTGGGGAGTCAAATCTGATACATAAAATGCGTAACTGAGTTGGGTCAATGAAACAAAGAGAAAGGGCCAATAAAATGGATTCTTCAAAAATTTGATAATTCCTTATCTACATATGTAAGTATATTTTTGAGGTGAGGGCTCTACTATGTGCAAGTTACTGAGCTAGAGTCTAGGGATCGAAAAATAAAAAAGATAGGCCTGAAAAAAAATAAAAAAGCCTACCTCTAGACAGGGAAAGGAGAAGGTGAGGGTTCCTAAGTTGCAGAGACTTTACTCCACTTTTTTTTAAGGTATTCATTTTTAGGATAAAAATTCTGGAGCATTAAAAAAATTTCACTTCATTATTTTCCCTCTTGCTAACTGTAAAGTAAAATGATTTCTAGAGTCAGGCACTGTTTCTGTTGATTTTGCCTTGACAGTGCACAGTCTCTGCTTATGATTATGTCTTAAGGATGTTTTAAGTGAATTTAATGCTAAGAATTATATCCAAAGATTCACATCTGTTTTTGCAATTTGGATTTTTTTTTCTCAGAGCACTGTTAGAATGAAAGTTTGGTCATTGTCAGGTCACTTACAAAAATCTACTTATATCAGAATGTGCGTTCAACGTAGGATTAACGATGTACCCTAAATACAGTTAAAAACAGTGCCTCTCTGGATAAATGCATTAAAAGTTCTAAATGAGCTGCCATTAAATTAGTCTGTAGCCCCTTTTGATGAGGTGCTTTTCCTGTCAAAGCTAAAATGAGAGCAAGAGAGGTTAGATTCCAGGAGTTTAGCAACTTGTCAGCTCCCTTTAACTGCAACAGACAGCTACTCTGTATGTCCGTGATTCCTCTGAGGTCCAGAAGAATAAAGGCACAAAGGACAGTCTGACCCATTTTGCCTTTCCCACAGTGTCAAACTCTGCAGTGTAGATAGCCCGTTGTAAATAAGTCACTTTACAATTAAGCTCAGTGGTCAATGAAACAGGAAAAACAAACAGATCATTAGAAGAGAACAATTACAAAAAAACTTAGCATAATGTAATTATGCCTTGTGGGCTTCGGGGTGGGCCTTCTTTAAAAAGGCCTCAAAAGCAGAAGCAGTAAGGAATAAGAAGATCACTTTGATTATATCATATTTTAAAATTCCTGTACTAGAAAAGACACCACAGACAGTTCTAAAAGGAGTCATGCACTGCGAAAAATTATTTGTAATCCAACAGCAAAAAAGAGTTAATGTTCAGAATAGAAAATAAACTATGAATCCATACAAAAATGACAAAGTAGCCCAATAAATGAACGGACAAAAAAAATCTAAAAGAGGTAAGTCATAAAAAGATACAAAAATGGCCATTATGCCTATGTAATGGTACTCAGTCTCATGGGGAAGGCTTTTTTTCATTCACCACCTTGGCAGATTTGCAAGGGGAAATGCAAATTAAAACAAGAAAATACGACCAGCACGCTATTCAACCGCAGGTAGAGCTCTAAATTGATGCAGCCTGGAGAAGCACCAGGCGTGTGTATAGAAAACAAAAATGTACACCCCGCTTCCCACCACTGGTTTTCTAGAGAAATGATTGTGTAAAATACTCGACAAGGCTTGTTTGAGACACTCTTTAGAGGAGTGTTTGTGATGGTGAAAAACCGGAGACAGCCTAAATATACATTCACAGGGGAATATCAACATAAACGGAGGTATTTTCATAGTGCGGAACATCATGAAGCCATTAGAAGGAATGAGCCAGATCCGTACATTATTGACATGAATAGAGCTCTAAGACATTCTGTTGGGTGAGAAACCAAAGTTGTAGGACAACATATGGAGTGTGATACCTTTTATGTTACAGTCCACGGGGTCTGTGGGTATATAGAAGACACTGGGAAAGAGACGCATCAGACAGTGATTACCTAGGGGCTAAGGTGGTAGGGTGGAAGTAATCGAGGACTATCATTACTTGTAATATTTAAATTTGTAAAAAAGCAAATGTGTTTACATATTACACAAGTAAAAACTAATAATGTAAAAAAAAATTGTTTTAAGCCCCAGAGCTCAGATCAAGACAGCCACTAAAGTGATAATCACTTGCCTGATAATGAAGTTTTACCTCATGTTTTATTTTACCTGAACAGGAGAGGTGCTTGCTTTCTCTATTTGGTAGTTTCAGTTTATAACCTATCTCCTAATGAAGTTAGATTTCTACTAAGTGATCCTTTTAATTTTCAATCGTTATTGTGACAAGCTTGGGGGTCCTTGAGTTATTCTTGGAGAATAATTTCATTCAGACTCTGCAGAGGAATGCCTTGCTCTTTCCACTTGTATTAGACAACCTTAATGCTTCACTAGCAGCGGTAACTTACTTTTTCCCTCATTTCTCTTGCCTTTAATCTTTTCTCCTTCCTGTTATTTAGCAGATGCGGGGAGTGGGGTGGTGCTGTGTGCATGTGCCTATGCTTTAATTGTTGTCCCGTCATATATAATGGAGAATCACTGTGCTTGGAGCTCGCTGGCAAAGTGATTGGGGGAGGGGGAGAGTGGGCCATTGCTGTTCAGAACACTGAGAAGCCGAGTGTAGGAAATCTCCTAAGGTGGTGAATGAAAAAAAGCCTTTGCTGTGTTCTTTCCATGTTAGAAGTGTCCTCATTTCCTAGTGGTTAAGAGCTTCTAGCCCTTACAAATGTATATGGATTGACTCATAATATCATTGCTCTGTGTGTGTGTGTGTGTGTGTGTGTGTGTGTGTGTATGTGTATACACACACACATTTTAAACACAGACAAGCATTAGCAGTTGGCTTAGATGGATTTCAGACATGCTGTGACACGTCCCAAAGAGGAAGCTGCAACACTGGCTGTTAAGTGTCCTTTTGAGGTCCTGTTCTCTGCACATAAAAGCCACAGTGGGAGGAATCTCTTCTGAGAGGTTACTTTGCATGAGAAGGAAGTGGAGACATTTCCAATATTTAGCACATATTATCTGAGAAGTGTAACAGTTACCATTGTTAGAAATACCTGGGTCTGCTTTCACTGTTCCCAGCAGCCAGGGGCCTTGCAGGGTGGGGAAGAATAGGGAACCATCACTTTGCCAGAGGATGTTCTTTTAGCTGAAGACTGAACGGAGTTGGAACTAAGCTTTAGGGTACGAATGAGTGAATTTGACCCCTTCCTAAGAAAAGTCGGTTTTGCTGGGTGGGGGTACGAGTTGGAGGTAGAGGAAGTTGATTGTTAACTTTCCCAAACTTCAGAAGTTCGTGATGAGTTAGGAAAACTGCACCACTTGGGATGACTGGGTGGTTCAGTCAGTTAAGCAATGCCTTTGGCTCAGGTTATGATGCTGGGGTCCTGCGACAGAGTCCCACATTGGGCTCCCTGCTCTGGTAGAAGCCTGCTTCTCCCTCTGCCTGCCGCTCCCCATGCTTATACGTGCCCTCTCTCTCTCACAAATAAAAATCTTAAAAACAAAACGGCACCACTCAAGCTGCCTGCTTTCACACCATGGGCAGAGTGGTCAGAGTGTGCTTTCTCATCGCTGGTTCTCATTTTTAAAGCAGAAGTTCAGAACAATGTAAACCTCTCATTCTTAGGGTTTTGCTTTAAGTCCCTGAAGACATGGGGAGTGAAAGCAGCGTGTGACCACTGAGTCAGGGTGGTGTCCAACCTCAGACTAAGGTGGTGAAGAAGGGGTTTTTCAGTGTGGTCATTAATGCTAAGCCAGCTGGGAGGAAACCCTGTCATCAGAAAACTCAAGAAAGGCTAGGGGCCCAGCCCCCGTTAGGGCACGTCCTCCTACAACTGCTGTCTATGGCCAACCTGGTTTCCTTGAAAACAGTGTAATTTGGGATTTTCACGCATATGCATTTTCAATGCTATCACACTTTCTCAGAGTTATCAGACACTCTTAGTAGAGTGAAGCCAAACCAAGCACATAATATATTAAAAAAACAACAACATTAAAACATTTAAATCTGTTTAAAGAAGCTTGTTAAAGAAAACAGGCTGGGTAATGAAAATCAGTCCCATTTTTAAAGAGTTAAGTAGCTAGAATAAGACCCTGAGCTACGCTGTGGCAGCTCTGCCTGGTATCTGGTAACACTCAGGCAGGGATTTTGTTTGCGAGTACTGTATTGTCGTCTTGGAAGACTTCTGTTGTGTCTGCCACATAAAGGAAACAGCAACAGTGATCGCTGGTGTTAATGATGTGGCCTCTGGAGCATGGAGCCTGGAATTATCTGTCATCTTTCTCTCAAAGGGAGAGCAATGGCAGCTTGCCCTTGAAGTTTCTGGCTCAAGAAGACAGGAAAGAGCAACATTTATTTCTCAATATCCAGAGGGAAATTACAAAATTTCAGTGGTATGATAGATGCTTAAGTACTTAATGCAAAAAAATCCTATCCCAGTAGAAGCTACCCATAACCAGGGTGGGGATAAATTTCTGCCTGAGGGTTACTAGTCGAGACACAAGCTCCCCTCTCAGGGTGGGAGCCCACAAATGTGCTCCATCCCCTCCCTGAACCTGTATGATAGGAAGCACAGGTTGAGAAAAGCCCTTCCTTCTACCCTGACAGGTGCAATGGCCAACTGTTCTTGAGAGGGCAGGCTCACCTCATTGTCCTGGTGATTAATCTCGCTGAGATTTGACTGTTGCACCAAGACTGTTAGGAGCCTGTGAAGAAAAATAGAAAGGCTCAAAAGAACAATCTGTATGAGGACATAAAATTAGAAAGACAGTCCACTGAACGCCTCCAAATGAAGATGGGCTGCTTCTGCTTACCTAGGGGAAAGAGCCCTAGAAAAGGCAGTGTGATCAGTGAGAAGGCACCTGGGGGGATTCCTCTGCCTCTTGTCCTCCAACCTTTTCTCCATCTCAGTGACTCAGGTCGGGGTAGGGTGCAAATGGCACGGAGAAGGTGAATTTTCAGGCTTGTTTTACTCACCAGACCTGTTCTGTGTGACACTTGAAGAACTAAAGCCCTCCACTACTTATTCTTTATTCTTTTACATATTCTTTTACAACTGTATACAATGCTTTCAAATTGCTTCACCACTTGCTACATGGGTCATGCCTTTTACATGTATAGATTTTAAAAGTTGACAGCATTTACAACTTTGCGTATTTTTTGCAAAACATACACATATCTAAGCATGAAATGACATTACTCAGTGTGAAACAACTATCAGTGTTTCTCAAGTTCAAGTTTTTATCGCAGTTGGGTCTCACACTTGAATGACCTTGGTCAGCACTGTGGGAGAGAAGTGACTGAATGTAGTGGTTAGGGACTCATAATCTGGAGCCAGACTGTGTGGGTTCACATCCCAGCCCTGCTACTGACCAGCTTTGTGACCCCAGGCAAGTGCCTAGTTTAGAGCTCAGAGTGCAGATTAAATGAGTTAATGCATACAGCATTTATAGCATGCCTGGAACACAGCAAGTGTTATTTCTAGTACACTTAACCCTAAAATTTTTAAAAAATATTTTATTTATTTATTTGAGAGAGAGAGAGCAGGAGTGAAGGGGGAGGAAGGGAGAGAAACACACTCCTCACTGAGCAAAGAGCCCAATGCGGGTCTCCATCCTAGGACCCTGGCATCATGACCTGAGCTGAAGGCAGACTCTTAACCACCTGAGCCACCTAGGCACCCCGACCCTAGATTTTTTAACCCTGGCTCCATCTCAGAATCACCATGGGAAATTTTTTTAAAACCACAAATACCTGGATTCTATATTCAGGGTTTCTGACTCAGTAGGTCTGGAGAGCTCAGCTTTCACAGTTGAAAAGGGCTTGTTCAGGAAATTCTGGTAAACAGGAATGAAAACCACTGAGACAGGTACTGAATGAATTAATCAATGGATACTCATTGCTATGAACTGAATTCTGTCCCTTCCCCCTCCAAATTAATAAGGCTCTGACCTCCAGTGCCTTAAAATGTGACTGTTCTTGGAGACTGAGCCTTTAAAGAGGTAATTAAGTTAAAATGAAGCCATTAGGGCGGATCCTAATCCAGGTCAGCACTGTGGGAGAGAAGTGACTGAGTGTAGTGGTTAGGGACTCATAATTTGACTTGATATTCTCAGAAGAAGAGATTAGGGCACAGCAGAAACACACCAAGGGGTAGGGGATCACAGAGGAAAGACTATGTCAAAAGGCAGCAAGAAGGTGATTCTCTGCAAGCCAAGGGTGACTTCCACCTCCAGAAATTTGAAAAGATACATTTTTGTTGCTTCAGCCATCCAGTCTATGCTACTCTGAGAGGGAAGTCCTACCAAATTAATATACCCAGTCAAGATGATAAAGGATCGTCTATGGGGAGACGGTGAAGGTAATTAATTTTGGAAGAATTATTTGAAGAAATGAAATGGTTTAGGCTTTCCCTCAGATTTTCATTGTGTCTCAGCTTAGATGCCATGTAGTCCTGAGTGTTAAATTGCTATCTGCAATAGAAGAGAAAGTTCCATGTTCCATTAGTGGTAAATGTAACAGAGCTTAATTAGGGATACCCTTCTAGTTATTTGCTGTGGAGGTGAAATAATCAAGAATCCCAAGGTTTAAATCTAGTCTTATCACTGTCTTTTGGGGAGCTGGGATAATGCTGTGATTTAATTCTGCATGACCTCTCTGAGCTTCTGTATCCTCACGTTTATCACGGCGATAATGGCATGGGGATCACGTGGTAAGGACTGAATAACGAAACAGGCATAAAGCTCTTAGTACAGTGACTTGAACAATGTCTCTAAATGCAAGCTTTCTAAATTCTAAAATTCCTCCATCTAATGGGATGAGGCTATAAAAATAATTGCACTTATGGATAATGCTGTTTTTATCTTCATAATTATATTTCATTCCTGGATATATTTTCTCTTATAGTTTCTTTATAAGGCTGGAAGGCAACTGGCAACTGACTTTCTTCTCTCTCTTTACTGGCCATTGTTTAAGCTCTATGGCTCATTTGGTCTGAAGTGTGGGGGGAGAGTGGGAGGGAAAGGCAAGAGGTCAGCTGTGGTCCAGTCTGGTTGTCCTCAGCTAACCCTGAGCAAACTGAGATCGTATGTAGCTAGACAGCATCTCCTAGGACTGCCCCAGAGCAGTGATCACACTGAAAGAAGTTAGGCTCTGACCAGATGGGGATGAGGGAAGGGAGGGCAAGACCTCTTGTCACGTCCTGGGGATGCCTCCAAGAGGGCATGGGATGAATCCTCTACCTGGATATTTCTGTTTGCTTCTCAAATCCATTTGCTACCCTGCAATGTCTTTATCATGCAGGCTCTGACTTCTCTCTGAGTTTGGCCAGGAGAGCTGACAGGAGAGAGGAGGGAAGCCACTTCCTCTTCTGACTTCTTTCTTATACCAAAAACCAGAGCTCCTGCTAGGTGAACCCTCTTCTCCAGGCAGAGCTCTCAGCAGGTCCAATAACAGCTCCCTTTCTTGCCCCTCTGGCCTAGGGGTGGAATATTTTCCTGTTTTGGGGCAGGATGGTGGTGGAGGGGAAGGTGAAGTGGGGAATTATGTTACTATTTCCCATTAGTTAATTTTCAGTAGTCTTCCATGAAGCTTTGTACAGTTACCTTCTCCTATTCCACAACTTCCCTCTTAGGACCTTGATAGATACATGCCAATCTATTTTTGCTTCATACAGTTTGATTCCCAAGTCATTGATTTTCAAAGATGGACACAGAGTCATTGATTTTCAAAGATGGACACAAATTTACAGATAAGTATGCTCGCTCGCTCTCTCTTTTTGGCAGAGCAGATGACTTGAGCCCCAACCTTGTAGGGCCATCCTGCATTGCCTTGGTGGTGATCCAGCCTAGACTAGAAAGCAGGTATTTTGTTCCCAGCCTGGGGCTTCCATGATGTTCCATGGTACAGGGGTAATCTGCCAGGAGCAGGTCCCACATCTGTCTTAATTACCAGAGGACTTGCAGACCTCTTAGTTTTGTTTTCTCAGAGCCCTCGTTCTGTGCTAAGGTGGCTCAGGAGTACTTCTCCCAGAACCCCCAAACTAGTCTCCTCTAAGCACCAGCTCTGTCCTATTCTCAACTCTCTAGGGAGCAGCACAAAGCCTCCCTCATCCCAGGTAGCAGGATAGTAGGTAAACGCCCAGCAGAAGCACTCCCAGACAGGCAGCATGGTGAGTGGTAAGACAACAGATGCTAGGGCCAGACTGCCTCCATTCGAATCCCTGCTCCATTACCAGCCAGCCAGTAAACTTAGGCAAGCTAGGAAACTCTCAGTGCCCGTATTTTCTTACCTTTGAAACAGAAGTAATAATAACACCTACTACTTAAAGATCTGTTGTGATTTTAAGTGTGTCAATACATAAAAAGCACTTAGAATGACATTTACAAGTTCTCTATGATTTAATAATTTTTATTTTTATTTTTTAAAAGATTTTATTTATTTATTTGATAGATATCACAAGTAGGCAGAGAGGCAGGCAGAGAGAGAGAGGGGGGAAACAGGCTCCCCGCTGAGCAGAGAGCCCAATATGGGGCTCGATCCCAGGACCCTGAGATCATGACCTGAGCCGAAGGCAGAGGCTTAAACCACTGAGCCACCCAGGCGCCCCTGATTTAATAATTTTTAGAGAGAGAGTGTGGTAGGTGGGCAGAGGGGGAGAGAGAGAATCTCAAGCAGGTGCCATACCCAGCGTCAAGCCCATGTGAAGCTTGATCTCATGACCCTGAGATCATGACCTGAACCAAAACCAAGAGTTGGACTCTCAACCAAATGAGGCACCCAGGCATCCCTAATTTAATAATTTTTAAAAAATTCCTACTCTTTATGTTTGGGGAACCCCCTGATCTCCATGAGGTGATTGGGAGGCCAGAGATCAACTAGATGTATGTTCAAGTGGGAGCGGCTTGCCTCTTTGGGCTTCTCTGTTTTGCTGGCTCCTTGGGCTCACAGCCCTGGATCTGAACAGCACAGTGATGGCTGGGGAAAAGGCTCCCTAAGTTAGCTGTCTGTCCTCCTGTTCCTAAATCTGCTGACGTGGGGAGTATGCTGTAATACAGCACCCACCCACAGATTAGTATACATCACCTGGCAACTCGAGAAAGGACCCCAAAGAAATAATTTCCTTCTTCCCTCTGTCTGTCATCAAGAGCCATGAAAAGAGGCAGAGCCTCTGGCACTCCGGCAGGGGGAAAAAAGATTGTGCCAGTAACCATGGAGACCATGAAAAAGACTGTGCTGTGAGCCCTGTGGCTGCATTCAGAAGAAATCATTGCTCGCCTTCCAATGCTAGTATGTGCAGCGCTGTACAAACACAGCTCCTTTCTCTTTGGAGATTCATCTTAACCTGCTTTCACGCAGTGCCCTCTGAATCTCCAAGCCAAAGAAGCAAGAAAAGCCATGGCGAGCTGAAAGGGAGAAAACGTGAACCTACTGAGAACTGAGGGTTCAAAGCAGAAAAGGGAACCATGAGATAAAACCTGCACTCCTTTGCTTTTGTCCACCACCTTGCTTTCCTGTTCATAATTATAAATCCCTTATTCCTCCATCAGTTTAAATCCCCCACTGAGCTGCAGCTTAGCTAAGGCTGTGTATTGGAACTTGTTGGTTTGTTCGTGAGTTGTTTCCATCACAGAATCTTGCTGGGAACACAGGGCTAATGGAGGTGACCCCTTGGCTTGTTTATAAGCAGCTACAGTCTGAGGCTTCACTCTAAACAACCTCCAGTAGAGCACTGAGTAGAAGCAGCATGCTATTAGGGTTATCAGATTTTTAAAATGAGTATCAATACCTGAGTTTAAGGACACAATGTGGCCCGTACATATATGTTTTATGATCAGAGGACAAGTAGAGATGAATGTGCACCAGCAAGGTAGGGAAGGGAGTTGCAGGGGAGCTGAATGGTTGAGTTGATGTTCTTTGGATTCTAAAGACTAGCAACAGTCTTGCAGCGGCCAAGGGAAGGCCACCCCAAGATGGTCTACTTTGGCATGGACATTACTTTGAGTTTAAAGCAATCAAAACTCAGTAGATTCAGAAAGAGCTCTTTTGCTCCCCTTCAACTGCCTGCCTCTACCTGAAGAGAGCTATTAACAGAGATTCCCTTTCACCTAAGAAACATCCTGTCTAATAGGGCAATCTTTGTTTTCCAAATATGTCCTCTCATCTTTCTTCTCATGGTCTTCTTCCCCTTGTATGCTCAGATCCCAACCCCTCTCCTTAGGTTATCTTCATGTTACTTGACTGTCTTTGGAATTTCCATGTCTGTGTGGATTCCCAGTACACATGCTACTAACTTTTAGTTTTACCTGTGAATCTGTCTCATGTCAATTTGATGCTTAGCCCAGCTAGAAAAACTCTGAAGGGTAGAGCAAACAACTCGTCCCCAATGCAAAAATGGGTATATTTTTTGTGGACCTGTGTGTGCTAAGGTAAAGAAGACGGGGGTGAGAACTGGTGAGGTGACAATAGCAGGAATTTGTTCTTTAGCACTGATCTATAGTATTTCTTTATTTCTATCCATCTTGCATCACAATTATTAGTACTATCATCAATATAACCAACACTTACTGAACACTGATGATTGACAGTGTTCAGTGCTTTTCACATGTTTTCTCATTTACTTCTACCTTTTTACTATGAGATAAATATTGTATTATTTATACCTTGTAGGAAAGCAAGTTAGCTGAGCTTTGTCATGTTAATATGGTCATTAAGAGGTGGACCAGATTCAAACCCAGTTAGTCTAACTCCAGATCTTCCATGCCTGGCCACCCTTTACCTCAATCCAAAAAGGATTTTAGGTGGTTTTCAGATAATAGTAAAACAAGATTACAAATGAAGAAACTAAGCAAAGTGAAAACAAGGGCAAAGAGAGAGCAAGAAAAGATGATGCAATTATGGTCCTACATGTGTGCCAAAGGTGGGACACAAATTGGGCTATGGGTTTTTTAAACACACAGAGAGAAGAACACAAGTCACAGCTTCCATATAGTAAAAATCAATAATTTATCAGGAGAAGCACAGCAGTTCCTTCTTTAGTAGAAATCCTTTTTGTGGTTTTTCATTTTTTTAGATGCTGTGACAAAGTATTTCCTGACACTGAGACAATAAGGAATTTTGTAAAGTTTTTTAAGGTAGGGCTTAATGACAGAATGTGGCAGTTAAAATACATCCTTTAGGGTTTGCAGCAGTGGATTCTCAGAACATAACAGGCCCCCTGGGCAGGTTATTTATCCTTACACATGCACTAGGTAATAAATTATCTTCTTAGTGCCTCAGCTTCCTTAGCCATAAAATGGGGATAGAGATACCTATTACATAAAGGTGTAGTCAAGATTAGATGAAATAATACATGGAAAACACTCAGAACCTTGCTCAGAATATGGTAAATAATCAGTGATGGTTGTCCTCCTTTTCTTCATATTATAAATGCAGATTTATATACTTTAGTGGTTAGCCTGAACCAGCCGAAAGTTGTATCCACTTAGGAAAATTAAGCAAACAGGTTTGCATGGCCTAATGGAAGGTCACTACTTCTACATTATGTCTGTAGGATTAGAAAGTACCCACAAGCCAGACCAATTTTTTTCTCTTTTTTCCAGAAAACAATTACAGTTTCATGCTGGCACACAAACAGATAGAAGAAAGAGAGAGGCCAAATTTCATGCCAGAGAGCATGGCTTGGCTACTTTCTGCTTAAAACACTGAATGCAGATGCTATCAAACACTCTGTGCCTGTATTTTTTCTCATAAAACAATGATAAAATACCTAATTTTAAGCAACATAATTCCATAGAGAATTTTTAAAGGCAAACTAGTTTCTAAACGTTCTCTAGGGAACAAAGCCAGTTGCTTTGCTATATTGATTGTTGAAGTTTAACCCAATTCATTTCTCAAGAACATTTACCAGAAATGATGTTTTGGTTTTGCAGTAGTTAATCTTAACCTTTGGGTTTTCCTAGTTACCACAGCTACTATTATCATAATCAAAGTAGGATTTCATCTTTCAGAATCAGCTAAGTGTCCATTTAGGATAATAACATTGTATCATCAGGACACAGAAGGATGTTTATTTTTCTGGCTTCTCCTCTTCCGAAGGTGGTGATTGGGTCATTAGGTATAATTTCAAGAGAAGGGGAAGCCACAACTCTGTGTTATCTGTTATAGTGATGTAATATAAATCCTAGAGAGTCTAGAGCCACTGCTGGGCATAATAAGAAATAGACTAATATGTCCATGAAAGAGGAAGTACAGTTGGATTGGTTTTCAATTCATTACTGCAGTGATTTGAGATGGTGAGCCCAATCAACTGACCAAGTTCACCTTGAGTGTGATTTTAACTGACAAGTCTTGGTTCGCCCCTCAGGTGCAATGGCATGATGATGGAGAGAGCTTTTCACCAAAATTCATGACCTCCTTTTTTGGACTGGAGTTACTGCCAGGAGGTGGATTCTATTCTATATTCCCAAGTGCTCCTTATACCTATGTGTGGTATGGGACCAGTACGGTAAATGACTACTCTTTATTAAAAGAATGTGAGCAGACGTGAATTGTATCAAAGGCTGAGATTTTAAAGAAATAAGAGGGTTATCTCCACATTACTCTTTTCCCATTCCCAGGCTTAATAAAGAAGAATTCTTTGATCCTAGAGGATCATGGAGTCACAAAATGGAAGTAACTTAGATCCCTGAGTTACCATGCAGAAGCAAACCCTCCCAACCCAGGAATGCCTACATTGGACAAAGCTCTTCCTGTGTTAAAACCTGGAAGCTTTGGGTTTAATGTGTTACAAAAGCTATAATCATGATAAGAAAAAGCAGTCATTTCTCTTCCAGAGTCAGGCAGATTTTGAAATGACCACTGGGTGAGGCAGGCAGAATGAAGTAGAGCCAATCAAGGCAGAATAGTCTTAAAAAAATATATATATATATCTATCTATATAGATATAGGTATATCTATATAGATAGATAGATATAGATATAGATATATATAATATTTTTTAAATTATATATCTATATATATATCTATATTTGACAGAAAAAGAGAGAGAGCTCACAAGTAGACAGAGCAGCAGGCAAAGAGAGAGAGGGAGAAGCAGGCTCCCCACTGAGCAGAGAACCCCGATGTGCGGCTCCATCCCAGGACCCGGAGATCATGACCTGAGCTAAAGGCAGAGGCCCAACACACTTAGCTACCCAGGCGCCCTGGCAGAAGAGTCTTAAAGGCACATTTTAAATATATATATTTTTAAGATTATTCTTAGGAAAACAGTGTGATTTTGTAACTAAATATTTTTGTGGGTTGTCCAGAAAAGTCATTCTTTCTTTTTCCCGACTCATCAAAAAAGAGTCATCCCTTATGATGTCTACTGATTGTTAGCTCTGAGCTTGCTGTTTCTTCTCTAAACTTCCTTGTTTTGTTGGGCTTTGAGTAAATCCTAGGTTTTTTTTTTTTTTTATTATTCCTGGATATAATCCAATGATAACAAGAGGTAGTTCTTGGTTGGGAATAGTTCTGGAATTTCCCAAATCCTTTTGGTGTAAAACAGAATGAAATGAAGAAATCCTGTTAACCTCTCGACCTTGGTCTCATGAACCCCCCAACAGAGCTTTAGTTTTAGTTCTGGATACAGGGTCTAGGGGATGAGTCTCCCAGAATGCCCCCCTGTGGTGCTGGTCTGCGCCTACCTCTGGGGAATGCTAAATTCCTGTCAGAGGCATGTTCTGTTCTGCAGAAGTTAAGGAAGTGCCCAGAATGTTGCTGATTCCACAGTGGAAAATGCTGTTATTAGGTGCTCCAAGGGCTTTCAAAAGATTATAGACTGAGGCCTTTAGACACAGAGGATTGGGGAAGCTATACTTGGTCTGGACAAAACTTTTTCCTTTGTTGCTCAATTGTCTTACAAAAATGTGACCCTTTTGATCATCCAGCTTACTTGAGTATATTTCTTCATACAGCTCCCAGCGGCTTAGACCCCTGGTTCTCTTTCTAACCCACTTGTTTCTCTGACTCACTCTACTTTGCTGGGTCCCTTGCCTCCTTCCAACCCATAAACATTAAGCATGACTCTGGGGCACCTGGGTGGCTCAGTTAAGTGTCTGACTCTTGACTTTGGCTCAGTTTGTGCTCTCAGGGTCCTGGGATGAGTCCCTCATCAGGCTGTGCACTCAGTGGGGAGTTTCCTTGGGGGTTCTCTCCGTCTCTCTCTGCCCCTCCCCCTGCTCAGTCTCTCCCTCTAAAAGAAAGAAAGAAAGAAAGAAATCTTAAAGAGGAATGTTGGCATGACTCTGACTTTAGACATTAATCTTTATGCCCAGTCAGTGCTTTTCCATTCCCCTCCCCACTATCTGAAATTATCCTGTTTATTTTGAAATTACCCTCTTTATTTGTTTACTGGTATGCCACTTAGCACCTTCACTAGAATATGAGCTCTTTAAGGTCAGAGACCCTGTCTGCTTAATGGGAACCCCTACGGCACAGAATAGCACTTGGTCTATCATTAAGTACTCAAGATTTATTGAATCAATAACTGCCTGGTTGAATGAATAAGTGAATTCAGATAATAAAAAAATTAGCATTTCTTAAATCAGAGATTAGGAGAAAAGGGTTTTATTGAAGTAGGAGGGGATTTGAGATAAGAGTTTAAGATTCTTCCAGGATATTTTGATTTACTGAAATGTGGTCCTATCTGTTACAACTTCAAAAAAAAAAAAAATGGACAGGTTTTGTTTTTATTCACCACCGAGGTTGATTAAGTGACATTCTAATCCAAGTTAAGTTCCTTGCCAACGTGAGCATTGTGTGAACCTGGCTACTTACCTCACATCGGGCTCAGCAGTGGCAGCATGCAGTGGCAGACGGCCATTTTTATCTGGGATATTGTGCTTGGCACCATTTCGAAGCAGACTCACACAGCCTTCCAGCCAACCCTGAAATACAGGAGCAACTGTGTCATTATATAACACAGCCTGGTATAACACAGACCAACAAACTTTCTCCAATCTTCTTTCTTTTCTTCAGTGTGGCTAAAGCCATGTCTTACTGATCTGAAGTGGTTAAGTGGTTAATTTCAGCACTTCAACGTAAGGCTGATGGTCTTGAGGTGTGGCTTCCTGAGTTTCCTAGACTCTCTCCTCTGTCTCCCATTCCCCATTTCTTTCTTGCTGTTTTCCACTTTAATACTGAATTCCTAGGGCTAAATGTGGCGCATGGTAACTGTAGCCTCTCATTCTACGGGCTTAGCTCCAAATCATGCTTGTCAATGGTCTGACCCAGGTGCCATGGTCCAATTCCAGAAATTGGGCTCCTATGTCACTCTTGAGTTCCAGCCTCTACTCTGTGCCTCAGTTTATATCTGATAAGCAAGCTTTGGTCCACTTTTCTAAGTTTCCTTTCTAGGAACTACAAGGGTAATATTTTGCTTATCCTAGTCTGTCTTCTCCCAGTGTCTAGAATCCTGACCTGAGCCCTAACCCAAAGGGTGGGACCCCGCCATCTCGTTGGCTGATTTTTCGGATGCTGAATACAGGGCTACTACCAGGACCCTCTAAGATTTCCCTATAGCTGTGTTTCACCTACTATGAATTTCCCCCAAGAAACTTCATGTAAACTCCCTGCTGTCCACTCATCCTCCAGATTGGGAGTGATACTGCTGCACCTCATGCTTGTTGCCTTCCTGGTTCGTCCTTAGAACTGGGCCATTTCCCCACTATCTCTCATTTCAGAGGGCAAATAAAATAGCCAGCTAGTCCTCCCTCCATTTCTGTTCTACACTACTTTAAGTAACTGACTCAACTCTACTGATAACAAAGTTTGGCTAAGGAGAACGCCTCCTACATTCATCCAGAGCCATTGGGGTTACTCATTCAATTATAAGTAGACATATAAGTAGATGAAACTATTATTATGAAGAGTAATATATATAACTCTCTCTCCTGCCTTCCTCCGCTCCTGTATAGTTAAACTTGAAGACTACCTGGTCCAATGAGAATGACTGATTTCCCCTAACAATACTGGAAGCAGTGAAAATCAAAATGTCATTAAATGAATGGAAAAGAAAGATAATGAAAAAAGAACCTTTTGGTTCTGGAAATTCTGGAAAGAATTCTTTCAGTGAGAGCACACTCATAGGTTCTAATATTGAACATCGTTTTGAGGTGACCAATAATATATGTCTTAAGTAGAAGCAAATGTTGTTCAGTCAAATGTTGCAGTTTCCTAAAGTATTAAATCTGGTTTTAGTTCCTAATGTCCAAGTCATCAAAATCTCTGATTAAAAGGAAAAAATATGACCGGGAGACCCAAAAGAAAGGCATGCTGGACAAATTTTTCAGTTGCCTAAGTTTTAGTTTTTGAAAACAGACCTTCTGGTGGGGGAGGGGTTGAAACGTTTTTATCATTTTGCAACATTTCCTGGAACTGTGTGTATGTGGTTTTCTTTTTTTCTTCGGAAAAGAAATCAGAAAATCACTGAATATACTTGAAACCAGTGGTCACTATTCAGAACCAACAAGTACGTTTTTACTCACTATGCTCTGGGTGGTTACACATGTGTTTCTCTTTCACTTATGATAAATGTAGGATACTATTTTTTACTACATTTTACAAATGAGGAAGGAGGTAAAGTCATTTGCCTAAGTTTATATACATCCATAGTAAATACATTTGTATACTGAGTTTGGAGCTGTGATAGACACTTCTCCTGCAAGAGGGATCCCATAACAACACATTTAGCCCTCCCCATTCCCCTGACAGTCACCAAAGACATGATTGGTACCAGATAGGTTGCCAGGCACAGACTTGTGCGACCATAAGCATCCTGCATGTTAATATTGGCCCCCATCTTCAACAACAGCTTCACTGTGTCCACTTGACGTCCAGAAACCGCATGCATCAAGGGTGTACATCCTGGAAGGAGACATTTCAACAGTCTTTAATAATATTTGACTTGTGAAATTTATGGGCAAACTTTATTTGCCCATATATGTGCTCTTTGCAGATAAACGAGCTGCTCTCAACACAGACGCAGCTGTTGAGCTACATGGGACAGGAGAGAAATGAAGATCATTATTGCTACATTAATACAAACTATGTATTTTTTTTCTGGTTCTGTTAAATCTTCTGTTATTTTGCAGTAATGGGTGATTAAAACATTTTGTGCCAATAATAAAAATTCCTCATTACTACCTTGAAAATTAGCATGACTTGGGACATAATAGGCAGGTTTATCCTGACTTGGTTTGAACAATGTAGAATCTGGAAGTGTCTGGAAAGCAACTCCAGCCAGGCAGACAGGTCTAGCCCACTTTTATTAGAGGTGGTGGGTGATAAAGGGCAGCCTAGCCTTAGCTTGCACGCAATCTAAAGAAAAGGGTCCACCCTTATTGAAATACTTCTCTGTTTTGGTTATTAATTTAAGCCAAGGCATTTGGTTCTTCATGTCTTTTCTTTCTGAACAAAAACAGAGATGAAATTACACATTGTAAACAACCTGTAGGTTTGTGGGGACAAGCCAGGCTGGTAAGGCAGAATCCAGGTGCTTCACACTCCTTCAGGTGAAGAAACCAAATCTCAGACACAGTCCCTTGCCAACCTGAGACGTGTTTACAGGTGTTTTTGTTGGCGATTCACACCTTCTTCTAGTGAACTACAAGCTATGAACCTAGGAGATCCCAGAGAACGGACAAATGGAGGGACTGCTGTTCTCACCAAAAGACTGCCCTGGCAACCCAGTTGCTTTGCAGATCTCTCCCTTCCAATGCTCTTTGGGTAAAAGCAGCAGTGAAGCGCTATGTCTTAAATAGTTGCAATTGTTCCTTCTTTATTTCTTCCTCCCTCTCCTCTTTCCCTTCTGTCTTCCCTCGTTAATCCCTACTGTCCCTCCCTCCATCTCAATTCCTTTTTCTGTTTGTGGGTGTTGAATTGGTCTAGCGCCTGTTTGTTGAAGAGGCTGGCTTTCACCGAATTACATTTGCACCTTTGTCAGAGATCAGTCGAGTATATTTGTGTGAGTCTATTTCTGAATTTTTTGGTCTTTTCCTTAATCCATGTGTGCATCCCTCAGCCACTACCACAGTCTTGATTTCTGTAGCCGTAGAATAAATCTTGAAATTTGGCAGACTGATTCCTCCTACTTTATTCTTTTTTTTTAAAACATTTTTATTTTTTAAAAAGATTTTATTTATTTATTTGACAGACAGAGATCACAAGTAGGCAGAGGGGCAGGCAGAGAGAGAGGAAGGGAAGCAGGCTCCCTGATGCGGAGCTCAATCCCAGGACTCTGGGATCATGACCTGAGCCAAAGGCAGAGGCTCAACCTGTTGAGCCACCCAGGTGCCCCAACCTTTTAAGTTTTAATTCCAGTTAGTTAATAAACAGTGTGATATTAGTTTTAGGTATACAGTATAGTGATTCAACACTTCCATACATCATCCAGTGCCCATCACAGCCAGTGCCCTCCTTAATTTCCATCACATTTTTAACCCAACCCTCCAACTTCCTCCCCTCTGGTAGCCATCAGTGTGTTCTCTATAAGTTAAAGTCTGTTTCTTGGTTTATCTCTCTTTTTTTCCCCTTTGCTCATTTGTTTTGTTTCTTAAATTCCACATATGAGTGAAATCATACAGTGTTTGTCTTTAAGTGACTTATTTTGCTTAGAATTATATTTTCTAGCTCCATCCATGTTGTTGCAAATGACAAGATCTCATTCTTTTTTATGGTTGAATGATATCCCACTGTATATAGATATAGATACAGACATAGAAATAGAAATAGAAATAGATATAGATATATAAAATCAATCACATCTTCTCTACACATTCATGGAAACTTGGGCTGCTTTCATATCTTGGCTACTGTCGATAATGCTATAAACATAGGGGCATGTATTCCTTTGAGTTAGTGTTTCTGTATTTTTGTGGGTAATAGGGTAGTTCTATTTTTAACTTTTTGGGGCAACTCCATACTTTTTCCCCACAATGGCTGCATCAGTTTGCATTCCCATCAACAATACATGAGAGTTCCTATTTTTCCACATTCTTAACCAACATCTGTTGTATCTTGTGTTGTTGATTTTAGCCATTCTGATGGGTCTGAGGTGATACCACATTGTAGTTTTGATTTTCATTTCCCTGATGATAAGTGATGATGAACATCTTTTCAGTTCTCAGTTGGCCATGTGTATGCCTTTTTTGGAGAAATATCTGTTCATGCCTTCTGTTCATTTTTAAACTGCATTATTTGTTTTTAGGTGTTGAGTTTTATAAGTCCTTTATATATTTCGCACACTAACCCTTTATCAGAGATGTCACTTGCAAATATCTTCTCCCATTCCACAGATTGCCTTTCAGTTTTGTTGGTTTTTGTTTCCCTTTGTTGGCTTTTGTTTCCCTTGCCTCAGGAGATGCATCTAGACAAAAGTTGCTACAACCAAAGTCAAAGAAGTTCTCTGTCATGATTTTTATGGCTTCGGTTCTCACATTTAGGTTTTTAATCCATTTTGAATTTATTTTTGTGTATGGTGTGAGAAACTGGTCCAGTTTCTTTCTTTTGCTTGTTGCTGTCTTGTTTTCCCAACACCATTTGTTGGAGAGAGTATCCCTTTCCCATTGGATATTCTTTCCTGCTTTGTTGAAGATTAATTGACCATATAGTTGTGGGTCTATTTTTGCTTTTTCTGTTCTGTTCTGTTGAGCTGTATGTCTACTTTTGTGCAAGTACCATACTATTTTGACTACTACAGCTCTGTAATATAACTGAAGTCCAGAATTACGATACCTCCAGCGTCGTTTTTCTTTTTCAAGATTGCTTTGGCTATTCAGGGTCTTTTGTGGTTCCATACAAATTTTTAGAATTGTTTGCTCTAGTTCTGTAAAAAATGCTGCTGGTATTTTGATAGGGATTGTGTTAAATGTGTAGATGGCTTTGAGTAGTATGGACATTTTAACAATATTTGTTCTTTCAGTAAGTACATGAGCATGGAATGGCTTTCCATTTCTTTGTGTCCTCTTCAATTTCTTTCATTAGTATTTTATAGTTTTCAGAGCACAGGTCTTTCATTTCTTTGGTTAAGTTCATTCCTAAGTGTCTCACAGTTTTTGGTGGAGTTGCAAATGGGACTGCTACCTTAATTTCGCTTTCTGGTGCTTCGTTATTGGTGAGAGAAGAGCACCAGATTTCTGTCCGTTGTGCCGCAACTTCACTGAATTCATCTATCAGTTCTAACAGTTTTTTGGTAGAGTCTTTTCAGTTTTCTATATAAGTATGATGTCATCTGCAAATAGTAGTTTTACTACTTCCTTACTGATTTGGACACATTTAGTCCTTTTTCTCATATGATTGCTGTAGCTGGGATTTCCAATATTATGTTCAATGGAAGCAGTTCTTGAAAGTAGTAACTTTATGAAAAGGAGATCCTGGCGTGCCCTGCAGTGTGGTGTCCCCCTGTTTACTAGAATGTGGCCCTTCGAGAAGAACACCCTATGTGTGCTGCTTATGCCCTGCTATTGGCATCTGAGTCACTTTTCCTTTCAGTGCAGTCCTCTGCACTGACTCTGTGCCTTTTGTGGGCTGTGTTTGCTCTGTGGTGTTAATGGGACCCAGGGAGCTCTGAGGGAGAATGCCCACTGGGGAACTTCAGAGTGGGGGGGGGGGAGTGTGTTGGGCCATTAATTCTATGCTGGATCTCCTGAAGTACTGTGGTGGCTGAAAGCTGTACCCCGGCACCAGGGGTCATGCGGCTGTCTGGGGGCTGCACTCTGGTTGGGTGCTGTGGCTGGGCGGGGCACAGGGGGCAGTTGTGCTCCTGGCTGCTGGGCAGGGCATGTGCAAAGCTTTAACAAAATGTGCCTTGAGCTCTGGGCCAAGGCTATAAGTGTCTGTGCAGCCCCAACTCCCACATGTGGCTCTGTGTTTATGATGTGGGATAGGGGAGGAAAATGGTGCCTGCCAGTTCCCTCATTTTCAGAAATCAATATGAGCAGATCTGTCTCCCACTTGCCCCTGCTGTTATGTAACCTGCCATTTTTGTGTTGCCTCCACATAGTCTGCTGTCTCGTTAAGGGTATCAACTCAGCCATCACTTGCCCTCCTGGGCTCACCCAGTGCTGAGTCAGCTGACTTTTAAAGATTAGGCTCCAAGTCCACTGGTTTTAAAAACTCAAAGAATTCAGCCCCTCTTCATAAAAAACATTATGGGAATTGGTCTTCCCTGTGTGAGGTACTGTGTAAGGGGCCTGTTTCTGTTCACACTCCATGTGCATCTCCCTCCCTCCTTCAGGTAGCTTTCCCCCACCTCACCTTCCTGACCTTCCTAAACTTTCAGAGGCAGCTAATTCTCTATTTAGTTGTGGAGTTTGTTCTGCCAATCTTTGGGTCACTCTCCAGTTTATTTACTTGATGATGGATAATACCTAGTAAACATGGGATGGTGTGAGCCCGGGTTCCTCCTACACCTCTATCTTCTAAGTTCTCCTTCCTACTTTACTCTTCTTCAGAATTGATCTCTACTAATTCTTTGGCCTTTTTATATAATTTGAGATAATTCTGTGTATCTCTACAAAAAAATCTTGCCGGGGTTTGATAGAAATTGCATTAAGCCTGTATATGAATTTGAAAAGCACTGCATATTTACTATCTTGAGTCCTCTAATCCATGAGCATGATAGGCCTTTCCATTTATTTAGATCTCCTCTGATTTCTGTCATTAGCATTTCATAGTTTTGAGTATATAAATCTTTTTTTTTTTTTTAAAGATTTTGTTTATTTTTTTGACAGCGATCACAAGTAGGCAGAGAGGCAGGCAGAGAGACAGAGAGGAGGAACAGGCTCCCCACTCAGCAGAGAGCCCGACTTGGGGGCTTTGTTGAGTGATTTTAAATGGTATTACAGGTTTCTGTTTTGTTTGGTTTTGTTTGCTTTTTTTTTTCATGAGAGAGAGAAAGAGAGAGCAGGGGGAGGGACAGAGGGAGAGAAAGGTTTTTTGTTTTTTTTTTAAAGATTTTATTTATTTATTTTACAGAAGGAGCGAGTACAAGCAGGCAGAGTGGCAGGCAGAGGGAGAGAGAAGCAGGCAGAGGGAGAAAGAAGCAGGTTCCCTGCCAAGCAAGGAGCCTGAAGGGCACTTGATCCCAGGACCCCAGAATCATGACCTGAGCCAAAGGCAGCCAGTTAACCGACTGAGCCACCCAGGTGCCTCAAGAAAGAGAGATTCTTTTTTTTTTTTTTTAAGAAAGAGAGATTCTTTTTTTTTTTTTTTCCTAAAGATTTTATTTATTTATTTGACAGAGAGAGAGATCACAAGTAGGCAGAGAGGTAGGCAGAGAGAGAGAGAGAGATGAGGAAGCAGGCTCCCTGCTGAGCAGAGAGCCTGATGCGGGACTCGATCCCAGGACCCTGAGATCATGACCTGAGCCGAAGGCAGCGGCTTAACCCACTGAGCCACCCAGGCACCCGAAAGAGAGATTCTTAAGCAGGCTTCAAGTTCAGCATGGAGCCAGATGAAGGGTTTGATTACACAACACTGAGATCATGACCTGAGCTGAAATCAAGAACTGGACACTTAACCAACTGAACCACACAGGCATCCCAAAGGGTATTATAGTTTTAATTTGATGTCCATGTGTTCATTTCTGGTATATAGAAATACAATTTGTTTTTCTGACTACACTAAACTCACCTAGTTGTAGAAGGTTTTTTGGTAGCTTCCTTAGGATTTTCTATGTAGAAAATCAAGCTGTACAAAAGGGAATAGTTTTATTTTTTTCATTTTCAATAGATATGCTTTTTATTTCCTTTTCTTGCATTTTTGCACTGGCTAGAACTTCTGCCATTGTGCTGAAGTAAGTAAGAGTGAACATCTTTGCTTTGTTCCTGATCTTAGGAACAAAGCATTCAGTATTTTTTTACCATTAAGTAAAATGTTAGCTCTGGGGTTTTCTTTCTTTTTTTATAGATCAAATTGAGGATGTGCCCCTCTATTCCTATTTTTGTGAGTTTTTAATCCCTACTGTGTATAAAATTTTTTCACATGCTTTTCTGCATTCATTGATATGATCATGTAATTTTCCTTCTTTAGCTGGTTAATATGATGGATTACATTGGTTTTGAAATGCTGAGTCACATAATTCCTACAACAAATTCCACTTGGTTATGGTACATAATTCTAGTTACAAATCACTGACTTTTATTTGCTAATATTTTGCTAAGGTTTTCTGTATCTTATGAGGAGTACTGGTCTTCAGATTCATTTTTTTTTATATCATCTTTTATACCATCTGGTTTCAGTATTAGGGTAATATTAGCTTCATAAGTGTAACCAAGAAAAGTTTCCTTCTCATTTTTTTTCTGGAAGAGATTATTTAGAATTGATATTATTATTTAAAAGTTTGGAGAGGTTGCTGGGAAGATGGCGGAGTAGGAGGACTGTGGGCCCACCTCTTGCTGCATGGTCGCCTGGAGAGCACCCGCATCGGCATAAATAACCCAGGAAGCAACTGGAAAGCTGGGAGAACAGATTCTCTGTGGCCTGATATAGATAAGAGGCCACAGCAAAGCAGATGTACCCCTCTGATCGCTCTTGGCAAGATCCCATCAAAGCACTTCCACAAGCCTAACAATGTGCAAGCAGCCCAGAGGAGGGCCAGCACCACTCCAGAGTGAGTCCTGCCCCAGGCAGAGGGGAGGAGAACCACAGGCTAGTCTGACTGCAGGCCCTCCCCTACCACCAAAAGCTTCTCAGGGGACAACACAGGGAAAATGCCTATAGTTTGGTACTACTTCATGTCTGGTAATCTCCTGGTCTGACTCATCTCAAGCCCAAGGCAGCCCCTGACCAGACCACTAACACCACAGGGACCAGACTCTGTCCACAATAGGTAGAGAGCCACTGCAGCCTGGACTGAAGGCAAACACAGCTCTGGCACAATGGTAGGACACCCCTATGCCAACACACTGAGGAGACACCCCTGAAGTGCCAGATTCTGGTGAGTAGGACATGGCACTGCGGGACCTCTTCTTTATTAGGCCTCTACTTTCAAGTGTGGGAGATGTAGCTGACTTTCCTAACACAGAGAAACAGACACAGCAATAGACAGAATGAGGAGACAGAGGAATATGTCCCAAATGAAAGAACAGAACAAAATCACAGCAAATGACCTAAGCAAAATGGAGATAAGACATATGTCTGATACTGAATTCAAAGTAGCACTCATAAAGATCCTCCCTAGAATCGAGAAGGAGTGCAGAACCTCCATGAGACCCTCCATCAAGAGATAGCAGCTAGGGGTGCCTGGGTGGCTCAGCGGGTTAAAGCCTCTGCCTTCAGCTCAGGTCATGATCCCCGGGTTCTGGGATCAAGCCCCACATCGGGCTCTCTGCTCGGCAGGGAGCCTCCTTCCCCCCTCCCAACTCTCTCTCTGCCTGCCCCTCTGGCTACTTGTGATCTCTGTCTGTCAAATAAATAAAATCTTTAAAAAAAAGAAAAAGAGATAGCAGCCATAAAAAAAGAACCAATTAGATCTACTGGACTCACTAAATGGAAATAAAAATAGATCACCTGTAATACATAGCAAACAAGAGGAAGTAGAAGAACCCGGATCAGCCACCTGGAGGACAGAGTCATGGAAAGTGATCAAGTTAAACAGATGAGAGGGAAAAAAAGTACACAAAATGAGAATAGACCCAGGGAACTCAGCGACACTGTCAAGGGTAACAGTCGCATGACAGGGATCCCAGAAGGAAAAGAGCAAGAAAAGGGGAGAGAAGATTTGTCTAAAGAAAGAAGAGCTGTGGGGCGCCTGGGTGGCTCAGTGGGTTAAAGCCTCTGCCATCAGCTCAGATCACGATCCCAGGGTCCTGGGATAGAGCCCTGAGTCGGGCTCTTTGCTCAGCGGCGAGCCTACTTCCTCCTGTCTCTCTGCCTACTTGTGATCTGTCTGTTAAATAAATAAAATCTTAAAAAAAAAAAAAAGAAAGAAAGAAAACAAAGGAAAGAAAGAAAAAGAAAGAATAGCTAAAAACTTCTGAATGGGAGCAAAGAGAAATCCAGATCCAGGAGGCACAGCAAAACCAACCCAAAGAGGTCTGCACCAAGACACAAAGTAAATAAGATGGCCGAAAGTAGTGATAAAGAGAAAATTTTAAAAGCAACAAGAAAAAGGAAAGCAGTGACATACAAGAGAAACCCCATATGGCTATCAGTGGGTTTTTCAGCAGAAACCCTGTAGGCCAGAAGAAAGTGGCATGATCATTTCCAATAGCTAAAAGGAAAAAAAATCTACAGCCAAGAACACTCTATCGGGCCATCCATTGGAGAGACAGAGTTTCCAAGAAAAACAAAAGTTAAAAGCAAAACCAGCTACATCCCTGTCACCCATGGGTCCCAAATTCACAGTTCAGCTGCCCTCCTGCCCGAGTGGCAAGCATGGCCTAATACCTGCTCAATGCCAAGACAACAAACCTTCACCTCAGATTGCCAAGGGCTCAAACTGACACTCTTCTCCTCAAATTCCAGCTCCTGTGGTCATGTTTGTGCACGAAAGTGGGCATGATTATAACAGCAAATGAAGCAACCCAAAGACTGACACTAATTCTGTGGAATATATAATGGATAAAAGGAGTGTGCTAGGCTGAGAACATCACCAACAAGCACTTCAAAGAACAAAACATGCAGCATGATTCTGGTTAGTAAAAGAAACAAACCCGGAAAAAAATAGAACAAGATGAAACCAGAGAGGGAGACAAACCTTAAGAGACTCTTAACGCATAGAAAGCAAATTGGGTGTTGCTGGAGGGGTGGTGGGTGGGGGTATGGGGTAGTTGGGTGATAGGCATTCAGGGGAACACTTGATGGAATGAGCACTGGGTTTTCTATGCAACTGATGAAACACTGAATTTTACCTTTGAAATTATATGTTAATTAATTGGATTTAAATTAAAAAAAAGAAAACCCACACACAAAAAATTAAAAGTTTGTAGAAGTTTCCAGAGAAACCAGGTAGGCCTGATAATTTCTTTTTCTGGGAATTTAAAAATTTTGAATATACTTTCCTTAATGGTTATAAGGGGAAATCAAATAGTCTATTTCCTACTGGACAAATTGTGGTGGTTTTATCTTTTTTGAGAAATTCATCCATTTCATCAACATAGTCAAAGTTATGTGTATAGAGTTTTTTTTGTTGTAGTTCCTTTTTATTGGTGAGATGTCCTCAGGGTCTGTAGTGGTATCTTTGGTTTCACTCCTAATAGTGGTAGTTTGTGACTTCTTTCATTTTCTGTCAGTATTGCTAGAATTTTGTCAATGTTACTGATTTTTTTCAAAGAATCAGTTCCTTGCTTCATTCATTTTCTTTATTGCTTTCTGTTTTCAATTCCATTGATTTCTATTCTTTCTTTATTATTTCTTTCCTTGGGTTTATTTTGTTCTTCTTTTTCTACGTTCTTTGGGTAAGAACTTAGATTATTGACTGATACCTTTCCTCTTTTATAAAGAATGTATTTAGTGCTTTCCTTCAGTATTGCTTTAGCTGTGCCCCACAAATTTTAAGATGTCATATGTACATTTCCTCTCAAAGGCAGTACAAGCTAGGATTGAACCCAAAGAGTCTGGGTTTTACAATATCACACAAGTGGAATTCAACATTTGTTTCTCCTCATTTTCCATTTCTAGCTCCAAAGCAGATGTACTAGTAAGTCTGAGTTAAAAATAAGCAAACAAAAAAACCCAAAACTACTATGGATAATTAGGGGCAACTACTCACTTTACAAAACATTTTATATACATTTAAAAACATTTTGCTGTCATGATAAGGAACTCCCAAGCTCTGTGTTGGCATGTACACTGACTAAAAATCATTATTGAGTTTCCACAAGTAATAGAACAGAAGAAAACAATGACAGAACTTCTGTTACAGTCTCACAGGTCCCTGATTTTTTTTTTTTTTTTTTTTTTTTTTAGGCCTCTTTTCTTTCAGTTGTTTAGACTGGCTTATTTCTCATTTCTGTCGTACTATTTTCAAGTTCATTGATCCTTTCCTCTGCTTCCTCATTATGCTGCTGAGCTTTTCTATTGAATTTTAAATTGTGATTATTTTTAGTTTTAAAATTTTCTATTTGTTTTTTTATATCTGTTATTTCTTTGTTAAGGGTTCCTATTTTTTCTTTTGTTTCAAGCACATTTTTAATCGCTCATTGAAGCATTTCTTTTTTCACGGCCTTTTCAAAATCTGTCAGATAATTCTTTTTTTTTTTTTTAAGATTTTATTTATTTATTTGAGAGAGACAGTGAGAGAGAGCATGAGAGGTGAGAAGGTCAGAGTGAGAAGCAGACTCCTCCTCGTGGAGCTGGGAGCCCGATGCAGGACTTGATTCTAGGACCCTGGGATTGTGACCTGAGCTGGAGGCAGTTGCTTAACCAACTGAGCCACCTTGTCAAGCAAGGCGCCTTGTCAGATAATCCTAACATCTGTTACCTCAGTGTTGGTATCTATCGATTGTGTTTTTTAGTCAGTTTGAGGTGTTCCTGTTTATTGATATGACAAATGATTTTCTGTTGAAACCTGGACATTTGGGGTATTGTGTTGAGTTGCCTAATCCTATTTAAACCCTCTATTTTAGCTGGCTTTCTCTGACATTGCTCTGCAGGGGAAGTAAGGGTGTGTGTGTGTGCACCTCATCATTGCCAGGTTATATTAAAAGTCCAGGTTCCTACTTTACTACCATTGACATCTGAGGGAAAAGAATCTTCATTACTAGGTGGTGGTAAAAATACTAATTCTCAAAAAGGCTTCCTCTGACACCACCCCGCCAGGCAGGGGGAGGGAGGCTCAGTAGCTGGGGTGGAGGTTCAAGATCTCTACTTGGTCTTTGCTGGAATGACAGGGCTAGGGTGACAAGTTTTTGTTTGCTTGTTTGTGTGTTTGTGTGATGTTTGGTTGGAGAAGACTCATTACTGTCTAAAAGTTTTCTGTCTTGCTTTGTGGTCCCTTTCCTGGTTCTTTGGTTAGAGAGCAGACTTTTGTTTGTGGGGTTTGGGGTGTTTTTTTTTGGTCTGTGATTATTAGCCTTTCTGGGCTGTTGGATTCTTCAACTCCAAGTATGGGACATAAGAGGCGAAAAAGAAAACCAAGGAAACTTATACCATGTCATTCCTTGGGTCCCATGGTCCTAGCCAGTCTGTCATTTTCTTTCCACTCTCTAGAGTGTTCTTATGTTTATATTATATACTACATCTAAGATTTTTAGTTATATTTAGCAGTAGGAATAGAATAAAAGTACGTCTACTCCATTCTCTAAAAAGCAAATCTTTGCTTTCTGGCTTTAATAGTCACACTTTCCCAACATCCAGTGCTACCAAAAATAGCCCTCTTTCCATACTCCCTTTTTAACTACTTGGCCTATCTACTTCAGTTATTTATACAAAGAAGTTGTAAGTAAACCCAAACCAAATGGCTTCATTATACAAGGTGATATAAAAGAATTGGTAGATTTGTGTCCAAGACCATTATTTAAAGAACTACTAAAGGACCTTCAGCCATAGACTCCTTGTCCCTCCAGTATCAGTGGTCTGTCATATATAATTTCATTAACATTGCTCACTCTGAAGGCCTTCTGGAAACAATAGGACAGAACATTCTGCAAGATTAAAAATGCATAAATAGCTCACCTTCACTGTCACAGCATTCTAGGATGGAAGGGTCTTCCCGAATTACTGAAGTCAGAGCATTGACATCTCCATTAGAAGCTGCCTGATAAACCATGGTCAGGTCGACTTCTTCAGATGAGTCACCTTCATGAATCAAACAGAGATACACTTAGTGTGTGTACCAAACTCACTGAAAGAATAACACCCACAGCATCGCCCATACAAGCGATTCATGAAAACTTCTCTGATGAATCCAGGCAGGATGCTGAGTCATCCTCCTCACAAGCACCCTCAGTGCTTCTGAAGAAAGGTGGACTCCTGTGGGCCATGCTGTAACATCACCATACACAGGGAAGGAGTTTGAGGGATTAGATGTCCTCTGAGATTTTACGATTCTCTGTAGGCCTTCAGGCTACTCAAAATCAGGCCAGAGTGGAAAAAGGGACCCTTATTTTGGTTCTAGGTTTCCCTCTTTGATCTGAAACATGTTAAACTTTTCCTTTCAATGACTCCGTTTACCCAACTCTGATAGAGATACTGCATTCTCTATTTCCTGTTCTCCTGATGTACTCTCTACCCCTTCCCACCCTGCTGTATACCCCCGAGGGGCTGACACTGACTGTATCACCCGGGCCCCCTCACTCTCTGGCTTGCCCACAGAAGACACCAGCTGGAGACTGATGGGGAGAAGATAGGTAAGGAATTCCTTTCTGCCTTCTCCTGGTGTAGTGTCTAACAGTAGCTGCTTCTCTTCCACCAGGAGTTTCTTCCTCCCCAGAACCAGCTCTTTCTGGGTTCCCTTTGGAACCCTTCTCTCCACCCTGCCTCATCTCTGTATGTAGTCCCTTTACAAAACTAGTTGGGATTTCATGATATGCTGTTTCCAGAAGGACCAGACCTATATGCAACTCCTTGGAATTTGGTAGTCACCTGTATTATACCTTTGAACCAACTAATGGTACTGCCAAAGGTGACAACAGAACTTCAGGTCAGGTGATGCCAGGGGAGCACTGAAGGGCTGGGAGGCAAGCTCTGCTCATGTGGAGACCCCTAGGGAGGCACTGTGCAGCTCTGCTTCTACAGTTTCTCCCACACACAGCCATTATTCAGAGAAAATACATGTGTGCATATAGAGTTTTTAAAATCATGTTTTTCTGTGAATGTGGACATTACACCAGAAATACTTTACAGTTCTAATCTGTAGTTGGCAGTAATCCTAACCTGTTGGCTGGGTTTCTCTGCCCCAGTACTTCTGGGAAGTCATTAGTGATTTTTTAACTAGTTGACCTGTCCCAGGAGGAGCTTGTTATTGAAAATGGTTCACTTATGACAACAGGCTGCTTTGTAAAGTGAGTAGCTGCTCCCTAATTTATCCACAGTAAATTTGTTGTTGGTATGGGTGTTTTAAAAGCATACTCATGTGCACTTTTGCCTGGGGGCTGGAAGTAGGAGGTGAGAGATATCAATGTCAGATGCCCCTTCTGTGGTAAGTGTGAGGACTCTGGAGCCATACAACTTGGGTTCAAGTTCTGATTTATACTAACTAGGTCTGTGAATTTGAAAATGACCCTCTCTGTTTCTTTGCTCCTAAAATGGAAATGATGAAGGCTGCGTGGATGGCTCAGTTGGTTAAGTGTCTGCCTTTGGCTCAGGTCATGATCCCCAGGGTCCCAAGACTGAGCCCCATGGCTGGCTTCCCTGCTCAGCGGGGAGTCCGCCTCTGTTCTCCTTTTGCCCCTTTCCCTCACTCATGCTCTCTCTCTCCAATAAATAAAATCTTTAAAAAAATAATAATAGGGACGCCTGGGTGGCTCAGTTGGTTGGACGACTGCCTCCGGCTCAGGGCGTGATCCTGGAGTCCCGGGATCGAGTCCCACATCAGGCTCCCAGCTCCATGGGGAGTCTGCTTTGCTCTTTGACCTTCTCCTTGCTCATTCTCTCTCTCACTGTCTCTCTCTCTCAAATAAATAAATAAAATCTTTAAAAAAAAAATAATAATAATAAAATGGAGATGATGATGACCACCACTTATGTCTGTGTCTATGTGTTTACTCCAGAGATTGTTCCATGGGGCCATTATAGCAGCAGCTTTCAGATATTTGAAGATCTTTTTAAATTAAAAATTGTGGTGAAATATATATAACAGAAAATTTATCATTTCAACCCTTTAAAAATATATAGTTCAGGGGAATTAGGTACATTCCTATTATTGAGTAATCCTCACCATAAATCATTTTCAGAACTTTTTTCATCTTCCAGGATTCAAAGTCTGTATCCATTAAATAGTAATTCTCCATTCATCCCTCCTACAGCCCCTGGAAACCACCATGCCACTTTCAGTCTTTATGAATTTGACAACTCTAAGGAATCACTTAAGTGAAATTAACAGTGTTTGTGCTTTTGCAACTGGCTTCTTTTACTCAGCATACTGTCCTAAGGTTCATCTATGTTGTAGCATGTGTCATAATAGCCTCATTTTTCAAGGTTGAATAATAGTCTATTGTATGTTTAGACTACATGGTTTATCTGCTCATCCATCAATAGATGCTTGGGCTGTTTCCACCTTTTGGCAATTTTGAATGATGCTGTCATGAGCACAGGATTCAAATACCTCTTTGAGACCCTGCTTTCAATTCTTTGGCATAAACTTCAAAGTGGAATTGCTGGAATATATGCATATATATATATATATATATATTTTTTTTTTTTTTTTAAAAAGAACTACCATAATGTTTCCACAGTGGCTGTACCATTTTATATTCCTGCCAACAGCACACAAGGGTTCAAATATTCCCATGTCCTTACAGACACTTGGTATTTCCTGTTATTGTTTTATGTGTGTGTGTGTTTTAATAATAGGTAGTCATTGGGGGGAAGTGATATCTCATGGTATTGATTAGCATGGCCCAATGATTAGTCATGTTGAGTATCTTTTCATGTATTTGTTGGCTCTTTGTAAATCTCTGAAGAAATGTTTCCTTATGTCCTTTATCCATTTTTAATCAGGTTGTTGAATTTCTGGTGTTAAGTTACAGAAATTCTTAATATATTCTGGATATTAACGCCTTATCAGATATATGATTTACACATATTTTTTCCCATTCTGTGGGTTGCCTTTTTATTCTGCTGATCATGTCCTTTGATGCCCAAAAGTTTTTAACTCTGACGTAGCTCAATTTGGCTATTTTTTCTTTTGTTGTTTGCTGTTTTGTCATTATACCCAAGAAATCATTGTCATATTCAAATTTAGTGTCAAAAAGCTTTTCTCCTATGTTTTCCTCTAAGAGCTTTATAGTTTTGGATCTTATGTTTAGATCCTTGATCCATCTTGAGTTAATTATTATATATGGTGTTAAGGTAAGGGTCTGATTTTTAGTCTTTTACACATGGCTATCCAGTTGTTCCAGCACTGCTCCTTCCCATTGAATGGTCACAGCACCCTTGTTAAAAATCAGTTAATTTAAATGTGTGGGATTATTTCTAGATTCACAGTTCTGTTCCATGGATCTATATGTCTATCTTTATGCCAGTATTATAGAGTTTTGATTACCATAAGTTTGTAGTATATTCTAAAATCTGGAAGTCTTGAGAACTCCAACTTTTTCATATATAAGATTGTTTTGGCTATTTGGGGCTCCTTGAGATTCCATTTGGATTTTAGGATGGATTCTTCTATTTTGCAAAAACAAAATTTTTTTTGACAGAAGGTTACAAAACCATTTATATGCAGAAGATCTACATAAACAATATATAAATTCTTCCTTCTCTTCTTTATTTCCTTATCTATTATCCATTTTTCTATCTAGTATCATTGGAATTTAGATGGCAATTACATTGAATCTGTAGATTACTTTGGGTAGCACTGACATCTCGATATTATCTTCTAATCCATGAAACAAGGATGTCTTCCTATTTATCAGTGTCTTCTTTAATTTCTTTCAGCAATATTTTATAGTTTTTAGTGTATAAGTCTTTAGCCTCCTTGGCTAAGTTTATTCATAAATTTTTTTTTTTTGATGCTGCTTGTAAATAGAATTGTTTTTCAAAGAACTTTTTAAACAATTTTATGGTTAAATTGTTTTGTGGAACTCCAGCAGTTAGAAATAGCAGTGAGTGAGAGTGACAGAGAAAGGGTATTTTAAGTGTTAAGGCACTATAAAAATATTCTGGGTCAGGGTGCCTGGGTGGCTCAGTTGTTAAGCATCTGCCTTCAGCTCAGGTCATGATCCCAGGGTGCTGGTATTGAGCCCCGCATCGGGCTCCCTGCTTGGTGTGAAACCTGCCTCTTCCTCTCTGCTTGCTTGTGTTCCCTCTTTAAAAAAAAAAAAAAAAAAAGAAAGAAAAATATTCTGGGTCACTTAAGAGGTAGTGAGTTTCCTGACATTGAAGGTGGTCAATCTTGGGTAGATGGCCACTAAGGAAATGTATTATAAAAGGAATTCACACAGCAGGAGGCACAGCATAAAGGGACAGGAAGATGTGTGAGGCAGAACAGAATTTCCTTCAGAGTTCCTTCTAGCCCTGAACTATCATACTAAACAATGGAGCATTAAGAAATAGGAAGTGAAGGGGCTTCCACAGAGGATGGGTAGACACAGCTAATTTAAGTTGAAGTCAATGCAAATAATTAGGTATAAATTTAAGACTATACAAAGAATTGGAAATGAGGAAGTGTGATGTAGAAATGACATGTACAAAGAGAAGGATGAATGATGGTCCCTAAAGAATCTAAAACAAACAAGAAAAATTTTTTCTACCGCAGGTCATGAAACCAAAGGTCACAAAACAGAAGGCTTAAATAAACAAACAATATATGCGTTCTTCCTCTCATTCCTTCTTTTCTTATCCATCTCTGTATATATCTATCATCTATTTTTCTATCTAGTATTATCTGACCACCATCTAGAGCATGTTTTGAATGGCTCTAGCTTCTCTAATTGTGTGAAAGTAAAACAGGTAGACTTATGTACGGGTACATAAAGAGAAATTGCAGAATTCACAAAGAGGGGGAGAGGCTGAAAGTAGAAAATGGAAAAGAGACAAAGAAGTAGGAAGAAAGAATCATGTGACTAGATGTAAATCATGTTTTATAAAATGTTATCTATGTATAGGTATAAACAGGAAATAAGACTGGAAGGACATGCATTAAAAAGTCAATAGAGATCATCTCTTAGATGTTCTTTAGAACTTTCTATATTTTCCAAGTTTTCTATACTGTGTTTATATTTTTAAAAATCATCAAATTAAACCAAGTTTTTTTCTTAAATGCTGAGGAAAGTGTCTTACAAGCTTTATACTGATGTGCTACTACTAAAAGGATAAACAAAGCTTAGTGTGTCTGTAACTGAGAAAACAAGTCCTGGATATTTGACCAAGTTCTGCAAAAGAAAAAATATATATGTATTTTTCTAATTCTGACCTTTATAAATTCCCTAGATTAAACAAACAGGTACATATATTAAGTTTTTGTTAGGTTTTACCTAAAAATTGGAAGGATAGACACTCTTGCAACCATCGATTTCCCTCATTTTTCATGGTTAAAAACCCTAAAAGTTTTCTGGATGTGCCATAAATTATGTACCTAATCCCAAGTGCCTCGCTCTTTAATAGTGGAATTTCAGACATAATGACAGGCTTTTAGAAATGTTTGAGATTAGAGGAACTTCCTCAGAATTTCTCACATTTTACACAAATGTAAGCCTCTTTTCCAAAGCTTCACACAGTAATTCTGCCCTTGAGTTATTGCGGAGCTGCTTGGGAAAGTCATTGCCTACAGCAATAACTGGCCTATTTTATTGAAATTTACTCAGAGGTCAGCTTGACACTTGTTCTGCTTAAGCTGTGACTATTTTGTGGAAGAGTTCGATCAATGTAAGGATAGATTGGGTATTGCAGTTTCAAGAGTCCCGACCAGAATGGTCTTGAGGGGGCTTTCTTTAGTTCACACTATTCTGAGGCTCCTTGGGTGGCTGAACCCACTCTAGAATCACCCTAAGTCCAGATTCATTTTGGCTGACTTTGTAGATCTTCCTTAGACTTTTCCTCACAGAGGAACTGATTGCCTGTGAAGAGCTGAAGTTTAATGATTCATCCATTTACTTGACATCTACCCTAGGCTACCCTAGAAATTGTGGGGACAAATGTTGCAGAGTCTCCGTCTTTAAGAAAGACATGCCCTAGTGGGGAGACGAGTGTGTAAATGACAACTGAGATATACCAGGGATATGGAAGGACAGAGGAAGAATCACTCAAATGAATAGTTCCCTGGGCATTCCCTTGATTCAGATCCCTCTCTCCTCCTGCAGGATTATCCTGGGTATTTCAGGGACAGTAAGAAACTCCATTTCAGGGGTTGTATGGAATGACCTATCCATAAGGTGGTGAGACCCTTCCACTTTTAGGGAGGATACCAAGCCTACGCTGTACCCTGATGGCTCCATGTGACAATATTGCCTCCCATTGGCAATGAAGAGTCCCTGTGGGCCTTGACCTGGTCCCTGAACCAGGATGGTACGTACCAGTTCTGCTGGAGAGAATTAAAAGCCAGTCTGGAAATCTCTAACAGTGCAGAAACAAGTTTGAGATCATTGATACAGTTGGGTGACATTGAAAAAAAAGTAGTTTCATATGACGCATCATATATATCATGTGACACATTGCATACATACTCAGAGGCAAGGTAGGAAAACACTCAGAGCACAGACCCAACCTCCAGAGTTTGTTTGAATCCTGGCATTGCCACTTACTTGCGAGCCATGGGATCTTAGGGGAGTTGCTTAACTTCTCTATTCCTGTTCTTCAATTGTGAAAGGGGATAAGAATAATAACTACCTTATAGCTCTGTTTTGAGAGCTAAATGAGTTAATCCATGCAAGGTGCTTCAGGCAATGCCTGCACAGAATGAGTATTCAAACCATGTCAATTATTATGAATATTACTTCTCTGACATAGATAGGGCTCTCTGTCTTCTTTGCCCTTAATGAGACCCTTCGCATTGCTGAGCAGGCTGCAGAGATCTTGTGAGCTGAAACATTTTGTTATTTCTCCTGTTTTCTCCTCCAGTTCCTCAGGGTATATTGGCTGAGGCTTTAAAAGTATTTTATAAAGTGCCAGTCATATGCAAGGAGGAAAAAGAGTCTCTTTCTAACATTTTAAAAGAGAAAAACAGCTCCAAGCTTTCTGTATATACCAGCTGAGAGAGCAAGTACTCAAAGGAACTTTCATGCCCTGGGAGTGGAAAAGGGGATTTCATTCTCTGGGGAGGAAGTCTTGCAATAATATCTCAAGGGCAAATACCTGGCCACAATCAGACCTTTCTTAATAACTGGATTTGTGATGTGGCACATGTTGTGTTTCTTTGAATCTCAGCATCACTGTGTCCCTCGGGCTGCTGCTTCTGACCTGTGAATGCCATTCCACAGTTGGCATCTCTACTGAACCTGGGGTGGTAGTGGGATGAGGGGTGGGGGGGCTGGGAAAATGAAACTTGCTATTTTAAGAAGCATGTCTGTGTTGAACTTCAGTAATGTTGCCTCTCTAGAATGTATTTTCATGGAAAGAACTTCATTTTAATAATACTAATTCTTAAAATGTTAGATCTCAATCTTCAATGCATAGGGCATTGAGGATACGTACAATGAATGGATCAATGGAGTGTTTTAGCCTGCATATTCAGTGGGTTTTCTCGCCTACTGGAGGTCTTGTGGAAATCTCCTTGATGTTAAAATATTGTGTCTTTAAGTTCTTTGGAAATTAGGCAGGTATAAATTTTAAATGAATTTTGTAAAGGACTGTACTAGCCTCGTTGGTCTTTGGAAATTGCCAAACAAGTCAAGTACTGTTATTTCAACCACCCTTCCTCCAATCTCCCTGACTTTCTTCTGGGCCAAATATATCACTCCACCTACCTCTTTCACTTCCAAGAATTGACAGGTTTTCCACATCAAGTATATGCCATTTTAACTGGGGACTCTGGAAGGTGAAGAATAGGTGAAGAGGCAGAGTTTGTTAGCTAGGAGAAGACATGACAACCTCAAGGCCATGGGACAAAAAAGTTCTCGAAGGTGCTATAGCCCCCTGATGTGCTGAGCCTCAGGATAAGGACAGTGGCTTCCTGCCTGTGGCTGCTGATCAATTACTGAATGGTACATGTTAAAGTATATACTTTATACTATATGTTGGCTAACCAAATTTAAATAAAAATAAAGAATAAAAATAGTTACCAAAACAAATGAACAATAGCAAAGAAACCATGGCAGGAAGTCTGCCACAATTCCATTTCAATTTCTTCAGGCATCTTTAGAAACACATGAGACTGCTGTTAGGAAACTTAATGTCAATTGGTGGCTATGGACAGAGAGCAAATACGGACACTTTGAAGATCAGAACAATTTTAAAGAAAAAGGTAAGTAAGAAAGGTAAGAGATCGGTGTCCAATCTCGGAATGGATTACTGATGAAGAGGGAGGAAGAAGAGTCAAGACAACAAGACATCCATGGAAGGCCAGCTGACAGAATGTCTGCAACAGGGCTTCAGGAGCAATGCAAAGCTAAGGGATTAGAATACAGTGATAGAACTTGGAAAAAATGAGTAAAATTTCCTAAGATCCCGTGTGAGTTAGGCTCAATAGTGAGGGCATTTCGTTGCTTACTTATTAAGTGAATCTCTGGGTCTCCCCTCATTCCAAAATCCCCTTCCATAATAAGGGGCCAGGTCAAGTGTGAAGTTAAGCGAATCTAACAACTGGCTTACCAGAGCCTCCATCGAAATGGAGGCAGGCCTAATAGCTGGAGTGGGATCTATAACTTTTTAGCTGCTAAATTGTATGTAATGTGTATGTGTTCCTGGGGAATGATCAGTATAGGAAGATGGGTGGTCTTATTGACCTGAGGGTATAGAGCTATTTTAATACTGTAAGAATCGATGACAGTTCTGAGCATAGTGCTGAAATTACAATACCTATTTGATTTTTACAAAAATAAGATCATGCTGTACATATAATTCTTATTTTTGCCCCCTTTCACTTAATATATGATCATAAATGTCTTCCCATGTCACAAGGTGAGATTTTAAAATGTTGTTTATAAAATGTGGCAAAGGATTCCATTGACTGAGCTTAACACAACAAATTAGATCATTTTCTTATTACAGAACATTTAAATGTTTTCTCTTTTTTTGAAGAATCATTAAGTTTTGTGGCCACTCCAAATAAAGCTATAATATTCTTGCTTATATGTCTTTTCCCCCATCTTTGACTATTTCCTCTGGGCATATTCCTAGAAGTAAACATGAGAGTAAGTGCATTCGAGTCTGTCAAAGGGCCTCCAGAAAAATTAAACCAACGTACCCTCCCCAAGCCGGGCCTGAGAGCACATACTTCATCTTTCTTAATGACACTATACATTATTTTTTTAATTAATGTTGATGTGAAAGAAGGAAAACAGTATGTAATTATCAATGGTTCTTCTGTTCCCTGAGAGAAAAGTTTTTCCATCTGTTTATGGCCATTTATGAATTATTTATTGGTGTCCTTACATTTTACTATTTCAGGGCATTTATCATTATTGAGTTGATTTTAAATACCTTTATATATAGTAAGGACACCAGTTTTTCACCTGTTACCTATGCTGCGGTTATTTCCCCTGTTTGCTACTCAACTTTTCAAGTGTTTTGCTGGTTTTTGAAAAATACATCTTCAAAATTTATGGATACTGCATTTACAAAATTTACTGCACTGCTTTTATGATTAGAGAGGTCAGGATTTGTGGGACCTTAAGCCTAAGGTCCTAACTTACATGTTAATATTGAACTATAATTAATACAGAATTTCTAAACTAAATTTTTGTATACTACAATTTTGTCCCAAATAACCAATTAGTGGATAATTGGTCCCTTTCCTTGCTGCTTTGTAGAGGCAACCTTATCATAAACTAAATCATTATTAACTCCCCACAAGAGGCTCTTCCTACCTCCTGTTCCCTTAAACTGTGGCTTGGCAAGCAGAAGCCCTGACCTGCCCTCTCTGTAGTGGTACACACATGAACTTGGGGACAGAGCCAAAGTGCACCTCAGGCACATTCCATAGAGTCTTGTGGTTAGTACACAGTCAAGGTTCTGAGCTTTTTTGCGTTTCCACCAGAGTTCTGAATTCTGAATTTTTGGTAGCATATTGGAAGGAATTAAAAAACTTAGAACAACCCCAAAGTTAGCAAAAACTATGATAAAAGTCACTTTTACAGGACAACAGTGTCTACCAGTCACTGTGATAGTATCCACTGTGCTATCATGTCTTACTGTGCTCTTCATGTCTCTGTCACTGAAAAGGAGTCATAAGGATGGTTAACAGTTTCATGTTTTTTATGTACCAGACACTGTACTAAACCCTTTCTGTAAATCAGTTCATTTAATTTTCACCTTATGAAGTAGGTACTACAAATTAGCCCCATTTTACTGATGGGGAAACTGAGGCATAGGGCAGGAAAGTGACTTACTCAAAGTCACATACTCAAAGCCTTTTCTCTCAGGAGGCAAAGCTCTCACATATGAATGTGAATTTGTGACCTTTCTTTTGTGCTGGATGGTCATTCTACGTTCCATTCTCTCTAACAGAGCTTTTGCCCTGCTCTCCTCTCTGGGGCACCAGGGCGTGGTTCAGCATTCTGCCTGACAGACATCACTGTCCTGGAGTTTAAACTCATTTGTAGCAAAAATAAAATTCACACGTTAACTGAAAATTGGAAATGTATCTATGAAGAGTCGGTTGTACACCAGGGAGAGGGTTAAAGTTAGTAGTAATAGCATAAAGATTCTAAAGTGAGGTTGACTGAATTCTTTAAGTTAAGGTAAAAATCAAATGACCAAGGAATGAATAATTCCCAAACTGAAGCACTGAAAAAGAGAAATTTTGCTAATTGCTTATTTTTAAAAAAGATTTTCTTTTAAAATAATCTCTACACCCAACATGGGGCTTGAACTCACAACCCCAGGATTAAGAGCTCGATGCTCTACCAACTAAGCCAGCCTGGCACCCCCTCAAATTTATTTTCTAAGGCAACAAAACTGATAACACACACACACACACACACACACACACACACACAAACACACAGGGAGGCACCTACAGAAGAATTCAGTTTATGAGCACAGAATTCTAAGTTTTAAATTAAATTTTACCAGATAAAATTCAGTTGGATATTGAAAGTTTATAATTTATAAGTCATTTATAAATTATCATTTATCAAATACTTTATCATTTATAAAGATGTTTGTAATGAGGGAGCAGAAGGCCAGCTGAAGACAAAGCGTAAGCTAACACCCTGCAACCTCCCCCATACCCCGACTCTTTGGTGGGACAGGTGTGACATTCTTCCTGGGATCTCCCAACTACCTGAATGTTAATACCTTGCTAGAGTGGAAAATAATGGCAAGGCCTCCAGTATCTCCTCAGTATCTTGTTGGTCAGTCCCCGGTCCTCTTGAGGTTTCTTTTGAAACCTCCCTTTTCCTTACTTCCCCTAACTCCCAAGTATGTAATCTCCATTCCTCAGGACCCTAGTGCAGCAGTTCTTTCTGCCCACAGGTGCCTGCCAAGCTTTAATAAAACCACCATTTTGCACCAAAGACATCTGAAGAATTTTTTTCTTGGTCCTAGGCTCTGGACCTCACCCCACCTAACCTCACGTATACTCCAAAACTACATCATTTTGATTTCTTGATGTCTATTAATAAAATACATCACAGCACTAGAACAAAGGGGAAATATATGACAATTTGAGTAAAGAATCTAAAAAAGCTTTTACAACTAAAAGCTTACATTCTAAGTATCGCTAAGTGAATTTATTTCTAATCAGTTCCAAATAAGTAAAACAATAAAGAAGGAAGACAAACGTAATCTAATACAGTAAGTATGAAACAAAAAAAGATACAATAATCACAAAGGGAGAGCAAAATTAACATAGTTTTAATAATAGCTAACTTTATGGATGACTCATGTTTCAAGTACTATCCCAGCAGTATCATTTGAATTACGCTATTTATTTGCTTCAACAATTTTATGAAGTAGGTGGTATCTTTATCCCAATTTATAGATAAGGATATTGAAGCATGAAGAAGTTTAATAATTTCCCCATAGTTGTACAGCTGTTAAATGGCAAAACAGGTTTTGAAAACAGTGCGCCAGATTTCATCCTGTACATAAGGATGGCACAAGAGAATTAATGATGAAACTATTAGAGGTAATAATAATAACTGATTAGGGACGCCTGGGTGGCGCAGTTGGTTGGACGACTGCCTTCGGCTCAGGGCGTGATCCTGGAGTCCCGGGATCAAGTCCCACATCAGGCTCCCAGCTCCATGGGGAGTCTGCTTCGCTCTCTGACCTTCTCCTCACTCATTCTCTCTCACTGTCTCTCTCTCTCAAATAAATAAAATAAAATCTTTAAAAAAAAAAAAAATAATAACTGATTAAATTAGCAGATTTTAAAATCAGTATAAAACTAGATAGTTCTTTGTAATAAATAATATAAGCAGGAAAATCAGTCCTCCTTACACAGAAAATAACTCATTATAATGAAAATATGAAATGCCCAGGAATAAATATTTAAAATCTAATTGAGGAAAACTACAGAATTTTGTTGAGCCATATAACAGAAGAGTTTAATTGATGGAGATATATGCCATATTCCCAGAAAGGGCAAGCAAAATAGGATGATAAATTTTAATTAGTATTACAGATTCATTTGTAAGTTTAATGTCATTTCAATAAAAGTTACAATAGTTTTCTGGGGGATCAGGGTCAGTAAAATGATACTACTTTTAATTTGTAAGAACAAATGGATAACTTTATGCTTTAAAGATTTATTTATTTATTTATCTGACAGACAGAGATCTCAAGTAGGCAGAGAGGCAGGCAGAGAGAGAGAGAGAGAGGATGGGAAGCAGGCTCCCCGCTGAGCAGAGAGCTGGATGCAGATGCTGGGCTCAATCCCAGGACCCTGAGATCATGACCTGAGCCAAAGGCAGAGACTTTAACCCACTGAGCCACCCAGGTACCCCAACTCTATGCTTTAAAGAAGAAAAAAAGAATATATTTAACTATTGGCTCATCTACACAGAATCTCTCTAAAAGAATACATAGGAAACTGCTTACATGGTTTTGCTTTGTGGCTAGGAGAGTTTGGCAGGGTGGGAAAGTCTTCATTGGTTACGGCTTTATACCTTGAACTTGTATTAATGCAGCATTCTTCCAAAAGCAAAAAGAAAACAAAAAATGAGTAAGAATATTCAATAAAATTGAAAGAAAAAAAAAGAGTACTGAGGGAGTTTTCCTCTATCAAATAGTACAACATAATAAAACTATTAAGTTTTTAAAAAATGACATTCTGGAGTGATATGAAGTGTGTAAGCCTGATGATTCACAGACCTGCACCTCTGGGGCAAATAATACATTATATTATAATATTTTATATTATTTATATTATAATATTATATTATAATAAAAATAATCTTTAAAATCTAGCACATAAATAAATAAATAAATAAATAACATTCTGCCTCAAAATCAGATAGATTCCCAGAACTGCGTCGAGAGCCCAGAAACCTGCTTTGCACCAGCATGAACAGTGAAAGCTAGTAGGTAGATTGGCTTTTGAGCGAAGGGAAGAGTTTAATCCGGAAGGCGACAGAACACCGGTAACAGAGGACAGGCAAAGTAGAAGTAGTCCAAGATGTGTGAGCTTTCCTAGAGAATTCATTTCCTTCTGATGTGGTTTTCCTGCCCAGGAAAATTCTGCACCTTCCAATTTCCACAAAAATACAGTGGTGCTATGCCATGTATTCATTACTAAGGAGGAGCCAGCTTAAAGGTTAAGATGTTCTCTTGACCTGGGAAGACCAGTTGTCCATGTGACTTTATGGAAGTCATTTGTAAGAATCACTGGCACTTGTGGAGTGACTCTGGGGCATGTGTAGTCCAACTGCTTAGTATGTATTCATTAAATCTTTAGAACAATCCTCGTTATAACCATCTTTACAACAATCCTAAAACCACCACTAGCCCTCACTGAATGATTACCATGAGCCAAGCATGGTTACAGAGGCTTTGAATGTATTCATTAATTCAATCTAGATAAGCAGTCCTTCGTAGTAGCTTCATCTTAGTTTATAAGGTAGGAAAATGAAGCCGTAGAGATGTTAAACAGCTGGGTCACACAGTAAGTGCTGGTACTGGCCTTGTTCAGTTTGGCTCTAGGACCCATTACAGCATTATACTTTATCCCCATCAATAGCTCTATGTTTCAGTCTTCACATATAAAAAGTGAGGGAGTTGGATTATACACTGAGGTTCCTTCCAATTCCAAAATACGACTGTTCTAAGTTAAAACACTTCCAGGATCCATCCTGAAATTGATTTCCACTCTGACTACCTGAAACCAGATACCTGTGAGCCCGCCCTGACTCCTGTGTTCAGTGGTCATGCTGAGTCAGTCAAGTTGCAGCCAAAATTCTAGCACAGCATTTTTTAAATAGCACTAAGTAATCAGAAGAATAAAAATGTCAATTCAGATGAATTTCAGGTGTCTCTCTCACAGTTCTTAAAAATAAGTTAAAAAAAAAAAAACCTTACAGTAGACTGTGTTCTGATTTACTATGGTGAGTTAAAGAACAAAGAAATGGTCTCAGGGTTATTCACAATCAAACCACAGGATATTGATGTCAAAAAAATTCTTTTTTTCTTTCTATCAAATGCTATTTATGTGTGACCTTGTTTACAGAGCTGGGCTCCCTAAACTGTCTTTTGGAGAAACATCAACAGTGTGCTGCCCAGAACAAATGTGCTGAGTAGGACTATGATAAAGAAACTGGTTTCTTGGGGCACCTGGGTGGCTCAGTGGGTTAAAGCCTCTGCCTTCAGCTCAGGTCATGATCCCAGGGTCCTGGGATCGAGCCCCGAATTGGGATCTCTGCTTCGCGGGGAGCCTGCTTCCTCCTCCTCTCTCTCTCTCTCCTCTCTGCATACTTGTGATCTCTGTCTGTCAAATAAATAAATAAAATCTTAAAAAAAAAAAAGAAAAGAAAAGAAAAGAAACTGGTTTCTTGGGGTGCCTAGGTAGCTTAGTCATTTGGTGTCTGCCTTTAGCTAAGGTCGTGATCCCAGGGTCCTGGAATCAAGCCCCACATCAGGCTCCCTGCTCAGCAGGAAGCCTGCTTCTTCCTCTCCCGTCCTCCCTGCTTGTGCTTCCTCTCTCACTGTCTGTCTCTATGCCAAATAAATAAAATCTTAAAAAAACAAACAAACAAACAAAAAAAAACCTGATTTCTGAAGCTTCTGTGATGGAACCCAAGCCTTGACTTTGCAAATACCCAACTTCTATCACTTCGGCTCCCTAGGTCTTACTCCAGTGTAATCCCAACCTTTTAGCTGCAGACTCGTCTCCCAGGATGCTGGTGCCCCTCTCTGCTCCCAAGGCAGCTGGCTGTGGAGCCACTGGATCAGTGGATCCACTGATACCCTAGAAGAGGTCAGGCTGTCACATGAGCAAAAGCCACTGGTCAGAGTTCATTGCAACTGGACATTCAGCATGGGGTAGCCACTTTAGGGCTGTCAGCTCCCACCAGCCCCACTTGAGGTGCCACTACCTTTCTTTTCCTTCTTGTGCTAGGAGTCATGAAGTGGTGGATGCAGTGAGCTATCAGAGACCACAAAGTTTAATTTTGTGGTGAAGGGAAGTGTGAGGAGGGGTTGGGTTTCAGAAGCTGAAGTTAAACTGGCAGGTTTGCCCTTGTCCTATGGGGTGCCAGGTAAGTCATGTGACCTCAGACAACCAAAGATGGGACATATTGAGGTTCATGTGACATTAACAGGAGTAAAGATTTAAGCACACCACCTAGCACGTGGGAGCTGCTTAATATACCAGTTACTGCTCTTCTTCTGATTAATGATGCTGATTAATATGCTTGGCCTGATTTCCTTTATCTCCCTTTGAAAGCTACTTCCCAGCCCTAGCAGGAAGGGTGAATTACTATGAGTCCATCTTGGTGGCTGAGAAGCTGAGGACAGGCTGGGCTCACAGACTGAAGAACAGAGCCATTTGCGAGCTATACAACACTTGTATTGCTAGAATACAACACTTTTTTTTAAAAAAAAAAGATTTTATTTATTTATTTGAGACAGAGATCACAGTAGGCAGAGAGGCAGGCAGAGAAGGGGAGGAAGCAGGCTCCCTGTGGAGCAGAGAGCCCAATGTGGGGCTTGATCCCAAGACTCTGGGACCATGATCTGAGCTGAAGGCGGAGACTTTAACCCACTGAGCCACCCCGGGACCCTAGAATACAACAATTTTTATGCTGAAATCCTTTTTGTATTGCTTGACTATTTTGAAGAAGGTGGTGTTAATTTTACAACAGAAAAAAAATTCTAGTATATTAAAAAAAAACACTAAGAACTTCTTGATATGTAGAAGTACAACACCTGTCACTTCCAATTACCATTTAAAAAGATTTAAATGATGTTGTGATAACCTGAGATGAAGACATCACCCTGTGGCACTTTGGCTGGAAAGGCATAGTCTAAATCTAGTCATGAGGGAGTGTCAGACAAACCCAGAAAGAGGAACTCACTATGAAAAGAGAGAGAGAGAGAGAGACTCTAATTTCAAAATGTCAATGTCATAAAAGACAAAGGAAGTATGCAGAAGTGTTCCAAAAGAAAGGAAACATAAGACACCTGACAACTAAATGTAATACTTAATCCTAGATGGGATCAAGTACTGGAGGAAATGATATGAAAGACATTACTGGCTCACTAGACAAAATTGGAATGCAGACAGATTAAAGTATATGGACACACATGCATATATATATATACGTAGAGGCAGAGAGAGGCAGAGACTGGGAGATGGGGGACAGAGAGATAGAGAAGAAAGCCAACAATAAAGCAAATTGGGCAAAATGTTAATGTGAGGTGAATCTGTGTAAAAGACAGTCAAGTGTTCTTAATACTATTTTTACAACATTTCCTTAAGCTTGAAATTATTTTTAAGCAAAAAGTTAAGAAAGGATTAGGATGTTATTAAATATTTTACATGTATATTTCAAAATTCTGAGGTACATTCTGAAGTAGAAATATCTCCTGTGTAAAAGGACAGTCTTCCCTTTTCCTCCTCCCCAATAAATCCAATAAAAGCAGATCATTGATGAGCAAGTAACATTTTGAAGTTTCACAAAGAGAAAACAAACTAAGGGTCCTTATTAAGCACACAAATCTATCTATTAGTTGGAAGCTGGTAAGTTTTAGGTTAAACCACCATGATTTTAGGAGATAAATCAGAAGGGCTGAGATCATCCACCTTCTATAGGTGGATTCTCAGAATCACCCAACACTTCACACTGACTGACTAGCAGCCTTCCTGATAGAAGTGTTAGGTGTGACTCCTGGTTGGATGTGGTCGTTCTGCAAGATGGTATGTATCTGCATACTTCTTCTATACCAGTATTGCATGTACATGCATCCAGACCCTCATCTTCTCACCTTGTCTCATATTTGGGGACAGGTGAGATGTTTGTTTCATATGTGTTTGGTAATAATCATAGCTACATGTGTAGTCAGTCATTTCTCTTTCACACTCCATTAAAATATCCTTGCATCCAAATGGTTGGATCAAAGAGAAAAATATGTGAGTATCAGTTACTCAACACAGTTGCTTAATAATTGTTACAGAAATGTGGAGTTAATGAATAGAGATGGTAAGAAAAGCTCAGTGTGGGGCCCCAGCTGACTTCTGAATAAGGGGCTGAATAGAGGATTTGCCTTCTGGAGTTGATCTGGCTTCGATGTGGGACATAATATCAGGGTTAATGCAGGAGACATACGGGACCCAGTTACCTCCATCTGGCTACCATTCCTGGATCTGCCTTGGGATGTATCGCAGGGTAAGAGGTCCCATTCCCCAGGTAGGGCTGTCCTCTAGAGGAGAATCGTGACAATGACACCATATTTCTAATTCCCAACCCGCGGAATTGCTTGCATTTTTCATGGCTCTCTAAGGTTGTGAATGGTAATTGTTTGGATAAAACTAGGCAAGGGCTTCCTTTCAGCTAGGCTCCGAAGAGGTGCCAGGAGAAGACTGGACTATTACAACTTCTCCCAGGAGTTGGTTAATGGGAAGGAGGTTCTTGTGCCAAAGGGACAGCAGGGAAACAAGTAAGGGCGAAGGGCAGGCTTCCAGCAAACTTGTTTGATGAAACTTGGTCTCCAGTGGGCAACAACACTGGAGAAAGAATTCGCTCAACTCTCATTTTCCCTCTGCTCCTCTTCCTTCACCAAAAGAGGGAGAAGGCTAAGCATTTTCCAGAGGCCAAGATATTCTGCTTCTAAACTTATGGATTGATGATTTACCGGCCTATCTTCCTTTATCAGTCTGAAAATTAATCACAGCATTCTCCTCAGTGTTCCTGGGTTTCACTCTAGGCACCCAATCAAGGTTTTTAAGCCTAAAATCATCATGTGAGCCCATATCATTCCCTCTCTGTCTTGTCTCCTTTGCCTGACTTTGCTCTGCTCTCTTCCTAAAACTCGTTGGAAATTTGCTTACTCTTCCTGTGGGGGCATCTGGATGTCACCCAGAATTTTCACTTTTGCTTTTTCAGCAAAGTGCAAATCTGTATACTCTAAATTCTTTTTGTTTAGCATTCCCCTTTTGGATGAAAAGTTGGAAATGAAAACCGTCACATCTGTGTGTGGGAGCTTCAAAAATCCACAACACAACGGAAGAACAGCTTGATTATGAAAATACCGCCTCATTAATTTGAATTTTCATTAATCTCTACTTCTTCCTTAAAATGTAGGGTTGATGAAGGAAGAGTACTGTCTAGATCCAACATGGGTTTTGAAGTCCAGACGATTTATGCTTGAATCTCAGCATTGCCATTTTGTCTGTTGTAACCTTGGGTCAGTCATTACTTTTGGAAAAATTCCCTCCTTGGGGCACCTGGGTGGCTCAGTGGGTTAAAGCCTCTGCCTTTGGCTCAGGTTATGATCCCAAGGTCCTTGGATTGAGCCCACACCAGGCTCTCTGCTCAGCAGGGAGCCTATTTGCCCCTCTCTCTCTGCCTGCCTCTCTGCCTACTTGTGATCTCTGTCTGTCAAATAAATAAATTAAAAATAATAATAATAAAAAATTCCCTCCTTGGTAAAAGGGGGGAAAATAATAGTGAGGCAGATATGAGGGTTAAATGAGCCAGGATACGTGTATGTGGCACAGAGCCTGGGTCTGGTAAGTGCTCAGTAAACCTTTGTTCTTATCAAATGTATTCGAGGTAAAGTACCTGCAGAGGGAAAAGGCAAGGAAGATTCCTGAAGGAGCAAGCTGACATTTTGATTTCATACTTCTGGCCTCCATAACTATGAGACAATGCCTTTCTGTTGTTTTAAGCAACCCATCCTATGGTACTTGCCAGGTAGCTCTAGGATTCTACTGCAGGAATTGAATCTGCACCAGAGTGCCTGGCCCTCCTCCCATTGTCTCAGCACCCTTACCAGTGAAAAGCCTGTGGGGTGGGCCCCAGCCCCCTCAGGTGCCCACAGACACACTGCTCATCAAATGCTTAACTTCCCAGGCCCTGCTCAGGGCTGGGTATAGGCAAGACCCTTGGGACCAGTTGTCCAGCTCCTGTTCTCTCTCTGAGGCCTTGGGTTCCTCCTTCAGGCATCACAAACCTTTTCTTTCCACAATTAGAGACAAGCTTATAACGTAAATCTCTTCAGTTATATAACATCTCCACTGCAGGAAGAACCTTTGTGTTCTGTAGTAAATGATTTTACTACAGGTCCTTTCCTGCATGTGGGCTCTGAGAGGGAAGACAGCCAGAAGGAGCACGTGGGACCAGAAGTGATGTTGCTATGGTGAGAGCAAGAAGCACAAAGCAGGAGTGGAGAGCTCTGAAGACCCAGGCTTCCTGCGTCACAATTTCACAAAGCAAGCCAGAAACACGGCTCTAATTCTTTTGGCCAGTCAGAAAACCAGATCTTCAAGCCTCCCAGCAGCTCTGTCCCTGCACATTTTTCAGACACAGAGATCAGTTTGCCCAGGTGCATGCAAATGGGAAGAAAACTGAGACAGGACATGAGCAGTTGCCCTCCATCCCCATGCCCCTAGCATAAGGAGGCCTCATTCTACCAAAGAGAAATAGAGAAAATAGAGAAAAATGCCATTGGAGGGATTCAGATTTAGCATATCCACGTCATTTGAGCCCGGAAGGTCATTCTGTGTCATATTTTTCAAATGTACAGTGCTAACCGTTCTCTGGGAACCCCATAAACCAGAGCAGCCTGAGCCTTACCACCACCCCATAGTAGACCACCCATGAAGAGAAATTTCTTATTGTTCTGTTGTCTGGAGAGTGAACACCTGGGTCTCAGTCCCCTCTATTACTCATTAGCTGCATGTCTTAATACAAACAGGGCCTGACTTTTATCTCTCTGTGCTTCATTCTTCCCATCGGAGATGTCAGGGGGATGGGTTGGATGAATGGTTTTCAATCTTCATTGTACAGAGATCTTCCTGGGGAGCTTTTGTTAGGCCACACCCCACACCAATTAAACTGGAGATCCAGGCATCAGCATTTTCAAAACCTGTTCATGTGATTCCTATGTGTGGCTACATTTGAGAACCAATGGATTACATGACTTTTAAGATCCTTCCAGATAGCCCGTCTTTCCTCAACATCTGCATCTACTAGAGTTTTTATTTTTCTAAATCTTCAGAATTCACGGAAAGCCCTCAAATAAAGCCAACATTTAACTTTTAGAGAGACGGTCACTTTGTCGTGGTTTGCCCAGCTACACAATATTGGTATTTAAAATCTATTTGATGGTCTAAACCATTATGGCCTTGCATGCTTTTAAGCATTTGTTCTGAGAACTGCTAAATTCAAGCTGGAGATAGAGAAGGAAGAGCCTTTCACATTTGAGGTACTCACAGTCCAAGGTAGTAATAATTATAATAGCAACAATAATAACTAAAGCACCACAATTTAAAGGTTCTTATGGCAAATTAGGCAATGGGACTGGTGTTTTTTACAAATTAGTTTACATTCTCACAACAACCCTGTTAGGCCAGCATTACTGCCTCCATTTTATTGCTGAGGAAAATAAGACCCAGAGAGGTTAGGTAATTGGCAAAGGTCACACAGCTAAGAAGTCAACCTACCATTCCAACCTATGCTATTTCCACTGGACCATATCACCCCTAGAAAGAAAGGATTGAGAACTGGAGATAGAGTTGGCAGGGAGAAGATTAACTTCAATGAGGGAGAGTCACGACTAGGGTGGAGGAAATGCAGTGAATAGCTCACATGAAAGGTGCTAAAAGAAAACGAATGCTACAATTTAATATGTTAACTAGTTAACTTTGTTTGGGGCTCAGTCCTGTAAGGAGACACAACCTTGGAACAGATGAATTCATCATGAAGGGCCAGCTGTTCAGTCGGTCCCAATTTCCTCAAATTCACCTTACAAAATAAACCCACTGTGCTCCTCTTTGCATTGCATAGCTCAGCAATGTCATTTTTTAAGCCAGTATTAGGTCTTTGGATTTAGGCATATTTTCACTTTTGCTGATTGTCTTCAGTGATACAAGACGGACACAGGGGAGGGGATGGCTGTGGGCACAGCTGTATCAGTCACTTTCTCTATGGCGTTCCTCAACCAATGCAGTGTGAAACAGCACATTCTGAAGGTGCACACCTAAACACAATTCAAAATGAGTTCAGAAGTGGAGATCAATCTGTGTGTGTGTATATGTGTGTGGACACCTGTACATACAGTTACTCAGAGATGTAAATGTAAAACTAATATTTGAGAAAGTACCAAACTAAAATAATTCACCCATGAAACCATATGTAGCTTGAAGGATAGTAAACACAGTATGGCCTAAAGCAGGAAAAGGGAAAAAGAAAGAAGCAATGAATTTTCTGAATGAGGCTTTCACCAATCACCATTTTCATGTTGTAGCCAAATCAAGGAAATGACCAAAGAACTTTAGGATCCTGAAAAATACTCACAGGTGGCTGGAAGTGTATCACATATTTTTTTAAAATATTCTAAAAAAAATCTATGACATTTGCAGAGTGGAAATTTCCTGTACATACATAGAAAAGATGCATAATTGCACAAAGGTATTATGTATACGTATATGTAAACACTTCATAAGCAAAATGGATACATATAAACTGTATGGCTGAATACATGCTTTTCATGAAGATGGATTGATTCCACAGCAATCTTTTCATGTGGAAAATGACCTCCACTCTGCAAATTGTGAGTAATAAAGATATATTCTGTCATTACAAATAATAACATAGTGATAAGTCATACCACAACCCTGGATGAGATAATATATCAACTATAATGTAAATCTAGGTAACATCTATTCCTAAAAGGGAATCAAGAAGTATCTCTGAAACTGGAGCAAATGAGATGCTGGGTTAATAGACTGAAAAGAGATATGTGATTTATTCTTTTTATATAACTTACTATAACGTTTTTTGAGAAGATTTGAAAAAAAATCAAATGAGAATAAAGATGATCCTATCTGAAATAGCTGGTGTGCTTGAAACCCTATTTTTAAAATTTGTAGATCGGAATATTTTAACAAGACAAACACACCATAAGCTTATTTTTCCCTTCCAAATGCTTATCAAATAAGAAGTGGGCATTTAGAACAGGTTTTCTGTGTGAAATCCTCTTTACACACACATACACACACACACACACACACTCCTCTTTCCCCTTAGAATTGCAAAATCTCAACTACCGAACTAAAGATGCAAAGAACCAAAGGATGTATGAAAGCAGCGTTTTACCTTTTTGCTGATCAAACACAGATGGAGTGCTGAAATCCATGGTTGCCTGTCTCATCATTTACCATCAGAATGACAAAAAGCATCCAGGTTTCTAGAGAGGGAAAAAGCACCACCTCACATGTTACAGTCAATGTATCAGTCAGATACAGCATCACTCGCCAAGACCTCTGTTTGTGAATTAAATGTGCATTAGAGCTGCAGGTTGTTGTCAAGGCGAACGATGGCAATAGGTAAAATGTTCTTCCTATAATACCTGCCAGAAAAAAGAGTTACTTCTTATGGCTCCATTCATCAGCTATGCTTGTGGGTAATTACCATACACCTTCCGACCCCCAACAAATAAACAAAAAAGCTCAAACTCTAAAAAAACGCCATTTGCAGGGGGCCACCTGCCTTGGATTAGAGCCAGGAAAACACTGGAGGTCGCGGAGCTTCAGCAGCTGGGATGTTGCTTTAAACTAAAAGAAATCTCAATGGGTGAGTGAGGATTCACAGGGCCAGACGGAGCATGTGCAAAGCTGCCAATGCAGTTGGATTCAGCTGTGTTCTTGGTGGAGTGAGAGCTGCATTTGGGTCATGTGAGCAGAGAGTGCCATCTCAATGGAATAGGACGTAAATACTGTAGCAGGAAGCTGCTGGCCATGTGCTATATGGAGTGATTATCGGCTTTCCTGGCTCATCTGCAGCTAGCTTCATTCTCCAAATGACAGGGAGGGTAAGGGGAAGCAAGTGGCATTTGAAAGGTTAGATTTCAAGGCTCAAGAGACCCAGGAAAAGGAAATTAAAACAGTCTGCCATCACAAGGGTGTTCAGTGCAGTATTATCTGTGGTGGAAAAAAAATATATATATATCAGAATATACATCATTTGAGGAAGAGGTGGATAAATGATAGTAAATTCACACTCTAGATTAAAAGATGTGAGGGAAATCTCTCTATTCATCTGGTAGGATATCTCTAATCTATTGTTAAATGGAAAAAAAAGTTTATATTTCATTTGTTCACATTTTTATAAAACCAAAACCACCCACTGTTTATGTAAATATATTTATATATGTACTAAGGAACACCAAGGAAGATGCAGAGAGATACCCACTAAACTGTTAATACTGGTTATCTCAGGGGATTGCAATTAGAGTAATAGATTCCTAACTCCATTCACCATTGTGTTTTTAGTCTTACTATAACAAAGGTCTATTATTTTATATTTGTCATTAAAAATATGATGTGGTAAATTCAAAACAAACTAACAAAGCTCTATACTCTAAATAATTTGATTTTTGGGTAAATCACAGAGCCATACAGCAGGTACCTGCCTAAATGCTATTGAAAATGGTAGTATTTTCTTTTTAACTTTGTGCATGTGCAAATGAAAGCAGAAACCATTTTTCTTCATATATGACCATAATTTGTTGTGATATTGATTGATATAACTTATGACATATATTCTTCACTAGGCAAGCTTCTTTCTTAGCTCTTGCTTCTCGTATTTTCTCACTGCCTTATCATTTATTTTCCATTAAACACATTGTCTGGCCTCAATTCCCTATGGCAATATTGCCACTCACTTTCTCACATCAGCCCCTTTCACCCAAATTCCCTGTGTTCTGTTTATTTAAAACATGAGCAAACCTACTTCTTATAAATCATTATGCAAGATGCGCTCCATAGTAAATCTCTTACATTTCCCGGTGTTGTTTTTTTTTGCATTAGCCATGAAAGCTGAAGTGAGAAGGCTTAGTGGATTGACAAAGTGACTCATACTAGCACATCCTCAGCTAAGGAAAGATGGCTCAAGCTTGCCCAGAGGACTGAGGCAGAACGATTTAGATTAGTTTCCTTCTCACGCATTTGCTCCTTGATTCATCGATTTCTGTGGAAGGATCACCATATTCCAGTCATTTCTATAGGCTCTGATGATGCAGGGATGAGCAAGGCCTCCACACTCAATGTACTTAACACTCTTGGGTGCAACTTCTGCTTCTGGCCAAGGTGGAGTCATAGGAACTGAATTTGCCTATTGTGTAAACAACTAGTAAATTGGGCAAAATATCTGAAACACTGGTTTTTCAGATCGCAGGTAGTGATTCCTGGAAGAAGAGAAACAGATGAGCTGAGTCTGATGGGTCTCCCGCTGACTGCCTAGAGTTTCCAGGCTGAAGTGCAGGGAGGGTGCAGTGGGCTCAATGGTGGTCCCCCAAAAGATGCATAAACACCCTAATCCTCAGAACCTGTGGAAGTGACCTTATTTGGAAAAGGGATTTTTGCATATGAAATTAAATTAAGGATTTCGAGTCGAAATCATCCTAGATTATCTGATTGGGCCCCAAATCCAATGACAAGTGTCCTTAAAAGAGACACACAAAGAGAAGGGGAAGTCATGTGACCAGAGACTGGATGATACAGCCCCAAACCAGGCACCCTTGTAGCCACTAGAAACTGTAAGAGGCAAGAAACAGATTGTCCCCTGGGGACTTCAGAAGGAGCATAACACATTCGTTGCTTGATTGATTTTGAACTTCTGGTCTCTAGAAGCGTGGGAGAACAATTTCTGTATTTTCAGCCAAGTTTGTGCTAATCTATCACAGCAGCTTCAAGAAATTAACACAGAGGACATACTCTCAAAATAAATGCAAAGTCTCTATAATTGTTACATTTCTGCACCCATTTATAACATTACCAAAAACCAAATTAAAATATAGACAATTTCATGTGTGTAAAAGGGCTATGTGGGGCTCATTTTGAAGAAAAGTCAAACAGAGTGGAAAGGATAGGAGTTTGAACTTGTTTCTCATTCGCTTTGTGATTTAAGCAAGTTAAAGAACTTTCTGGGCCCTGGTGCCTTAATCTGTGGCAGGAAAACTCCATTTCCTAACTTGTTAGGAGAGTTACTATTGTTGAGTCCACTTTCCAGGCTTTGAACATAGAGAAAATTCTTGCTATCCAACTAAAACCAAGTGTAAGATAACATTTGGGTGTTTCTTCAAGTACGTTTTGAATAAGGCCCTTATTCAGGCATATGGAGTTCATAAACTCTTATCTGTACTGTACAGAAGAGGTCTCTGTGATTGCAAAACCTGGCCACTGGCTTCCCCTGCAGCTCATCACCTACCACCTTTCTCAACCCTCACATCCAGCCACACTGCTCTCCTTTCTGTTCCATAAACATGCCATGCCCTCTCCTAGCCTTGCAAAACTCTGCTGTTCTGTCCCTCCATTTGGAGTGTTTTTCTCCAGTTCAAAGGTCACCATTTCAGAGAGGCTTTCCCTGATTCCATTATCTACAGTAGTCCTCCAGTCCTTCCTGCCAACAGTCACTTTCCTCTCCAGAATGCTGGTTAGTGGATTTACAATAAGAAATAGCCCTGTCGGGGGACGCCTGGGTGGCTCAGTTGGTTAAGAAATAGCCCTGTCGGGGTGCCTGGGTGGCTCAGTGGGTTAAAGCCTCTGCCTTCAGCTCAGGTCATGATCCCAGGGTCCTGGGATTGAGCCCCGCATCTCATAGGGCTCTCTGCTCAGCATGGAGCCTGTTTCCTCCTCTCTCTCTGCCTGCTGCTCTGCCTACTTTTGATCTCTGTCTGTCAAATAAATAAATAAAATCTTTAAAAAAGAAAAAGAAAAAAATAGCCCTGTCAGGGAAATTGGGCTGCCGTGCTTCTCAGACTACCTGTGGCAAAGGACCAAGTTTTAAAATTTTCAAAACGTCATGGACTGATATGATACATTAATAAAATATGATAAAAATCAATAACAGAAAAATAAAAAGTTTACAGAATGCCAGCCCCAGTTTTTATTATTAGATCAGTAGCCATAATGTTACATATCAATAAAAATAATCGAAACAGGGACGCTTGGGTGGCTCAGTTGGTTAAGTGTCTGCCCTTGGCTCAGGTCATGATCCCAGGGTCCGGGGGCTTGAGCCCCATGCCAGGAGCCTGCTTCTCCCTCTGCTGAAACCCCCCACCCCTCAACTGACTCATGCTCTCTCTCAAATAAATAAATAAAATCTTAATCAAAACAAATGTAGAATAAAAAAATCATTAAAAATGTACACATTGTTCACTCAAAGTACTTGTAGGCATTAATATACTGTGCTCTCCATTGTGGTAGCCCCTAGTCATATGCAGCTACATAAATTTAATTGAAATTTAAAACTTATTTCTTTTTTAAATTTAATTTATTTATTTGACAGACAGAGATCACAAGTAGGCAGAGAGAAAAAGGGGAAACAAGCTCCCTGCTGAGCAGAGAGCCCGATGCAGGGCTCAATCCCATGACCCTTGGATTATGACCCGAGTCGAAGGCACAGGCTTTAACCCACTGAGCCACACAGGCACCCCTAAAAACTTATTTCTTCAATCACTATGGCCCCTGTGATTATATTTTGTCATAATTAAAACTTTTGCTCTTTAAGAAGTGCTTGAAAGATGATGGAAGCACAAACTACAGATAGGGAGAAAATATTTGTAAAACATATCTGATAAAGGACTTGTATCCAGAATACAGAGAATCCTCAAAACTTGGTAAGAGAAAACAACCCCATTTTAAGAAGGGCAAAAATTTGGGGCACTTGGGTGGCTCAGTTGGTTGAAACCTCTGCCTTCGGCTCAGGTCATGATCTCAGGGTCCTGGGATCGAGCCCCACATCGGACTCTCTGCTCTGCAGGCAGCCTATTTCCTCTTCTCTCCCTGCCTGCCTCTCTGCCTACTTGTGATCTCTGTCAAATAAATAAATAATATCTTTAAAAAAAAAAAAAAGGACAAAAATTTGAACAGACATGTCACCAAAGAAGAGACATGGATGGCAACTAGGTACATGAAAAGATGCTCAACATTAGTAATCATTAGAAAAATATGAATTAAAATCATATTTTTTAACGAAATACCACCACACACCTATTGGGAGAGCTTTTAAAAAAGCTAGTAACGCACTGCGTGCTGGAAAGGATGGGGGCTCTCCAGCAGGCTGCAGATGGCCACTGACATCTTGGAAAATAACTCAGCAGTTTCTTAGACAGTTAAACATAAATATGGCTCAGTGATCCAACTCCCTGGCATTCCGTGAAGAAAAATGAAAATACGTGGTTTCACAATACATATGATTGTTTATAGCAGCTTTACTATGACTCAAAACTGGGAACAGTGCAAATGTTCATGAACAAATGTTCATTCGCATGATGATGGAATACTAGTCAGCCATAAAAAGGACAGAAGTACTGATACATGCAACATGTGGACGAATCTTAAGAGCATTGCACTGAGGGAAAGAAGCCAGACACCTAGGGCTATACACCGCATGACTCCCCTTACAAGGCATTCTTGCAGTAAGTAGAGAGACAGAAATCAAAGGAGTGCTTCTCAGGGGAGGGAACAGAATACAAAGCATACAGAGAGAACTTCTGGAGTGATAGAAATACTCTGTATCTTGATCATGGTGATGGTCGCACACTGTGTTCACTTGTCAAATTCGTATAACCCAACACCTCAATGGGTGATTATATAAATCATATCTCAATAAAGCTGAAAGAGTCAACAATACAAATTCTACCTCTATAATTAAACTAACAATGTTATCCTAAATTTAAAGGTACATTTGTTAAAAATTAAACTGAAAATGGCAAGTCTTAAAAATAAATAAGTGCTTATATCAGATTTTTATATACTTTTCGGTAATAGTTGACAAGCTAACCTTAAAATATCACCTATTTCACACTCTTCTACTATGAATTTCCATGCAAGCTGGACGACGCCCAAACAAGTCCACACAATGTTCAAGGAGACAAATCCATCATCACAGGCTTCAAGGCTGGGGCAATGTCAAATTGCTGTAACCGATTCTAAATGATTACATTTATAAGTACTCTCAGTTTTGTACTTCCCTTGTCTCTGACTGATGACAAGCAGTTCCTGGAGGGGCACTAGACTTCTTGTAGTGCAGGTCTACATCCCTCTTCCCTGGGATCAGTGGGCTTCCACACCAGGCTGCTTCTTATCCTTGGTTGCAGCTCAGAGGCCTTACTGATCTCCATATTCCACCTCAAGCAGCAGCCACTTCCCTGCCCCATCCCAGTTACACTTAATACAATGAGCTCATTTTTCCTTCTTACAATTGCCCCTATCTGTCATTGTACTTCGTTAGGTCCTCATTATTTGTCTCCCTCTAGCTGATCTTGTCAGTCCCCAGACTTTTCAATGAAAGCTTCACTTTCAACTTTCAAATGCCTATGTCTGTATTTTGGTTCTAGGGTATTTTTTCAGAATTCAGAAGACCGCTCTGCTAGTTCTCAGGGTAGGTCAGAAGTTCAGGGCTTACTCATGCCCTCCCCAACCAATAGCAGCCCTCAACCAGTGATTCTTGGGAGCCGGTCTATACCCACCAGCTGCATTGTCTTTGGATGTAATGATTCTGCAGTGTGCTGTTTTATGCCATTTCCGTAAGTTTCCCGTTTAAAACTAAGCTGTTGCCACCTGTGTTAACTGGCTTAAGAAGACCAGTTGCTGGGGCGCCTGGGTGGCTCAGTGGGTTAAGCCGCTGCCTTCGGCTCAGGTCATGATCTCAGGGTCCTGGGATCAAGTCCCACATCGGGCTCTCTGCTCAGCAGGGGGCCTGCTTCCCTTCCTCTCTATCTGCCTGCTTCTCTGCCTACTTGTGATCTCTGTCTGTCAAATAAATAAATAAAATCTTTAAAAAAAAAAAAAAAAGAAGACCAGTTGCTGGGTTGCTGGTCCCTCCGTGTGTGATTTCCCCCTTTCCTACTAGTATTTTCCTGCACTTTTTAACCAGCTACTTGCTTTAGAATCGTCTCGGGGTCTGCTGCTAAAGAAACCTAAATTAAGACCCTTCTCCTCTAGAGGGTAAACTTCCTAAGGGCCCGACCCTTGTCTGCTTTGTCCACTCTGTGTCCCTACAGTCTAGCACAGAGCAGGGCACAAAGGAGGTGCTAATGAATGAAGAACTGCCCTGAATACTTCGAGAATGAACATCACTGAATGACTCTCCCTGCCAAAGCTGATAATGTTACATTAGGACCCAATTAACCGTCACTCTTTGGGGTAATTCCATACTAAGAACCTTCTGGTAAGAACTTACGATGAAACTTTCCCATATAAACAAGAAATCATCTACTTGAGAATTTCAGATTTTAATGATGTTTTGATTGTGCTATAAACCAGAGGAGAACTCACAGAAAATTGTAGGTAGCTCTACATTTCATTCCGGCCAAACCAGAGCTCATCCTGCAATGTGCTCAAACTAGGGCAGGGAGAGCTGTACAGGGGCAGCACAAGCAGTGCTCAGGGCCTCGGACATCAGGCAGCCTTGAGTTTAGGTCCCAGCTCAAGCACATTTCTAGTACACTGATGATATTGAGCAAATCATTTAACCACAGTTACAAATGAAGATCAAAAATACTCACAGTGGGGGCGCCTGGGTGGCTCATTTGGTTAAGCAACTGCCTTCGGCTCAGGTCGTGGTCCTGGAGTCCTGGGATCGAGTCCCATATGGCTCCCGTGGGCTCCCAGCTCTATGGGGAGTCTGCTGCTCCCTCTGACCTCCCCTCTTATGCTCTCTGTCTCTGTCTCTGTCTCTCTCTCTCAAATAAATAAATAAAATCTTAAAAAATATACTCACAGTGGGGGCTCCTGGTTGGCTCAGTTGGTTAAGCATCTGCCTTTGGTTCAGGTCATGATCCCAGGGTCCTAGGATCGAGTCCCATGTTGGGCTCTCTGCTCAGCTGGGTATCTGCTTCCCCCTTTCACTCTCCCACTGTGCGCCTTCTCTCTCTCTGATAAATAAAATCCTTTAAAAAAAATACAACAAAACAACAACAGTGTTGTTGCAAGCATTAAGACCCAATAATGTACATAAAATACTATTATGGAAAACTGAGATCATGCACTGGTTTTAAAGAAATGTATTGAAGTCACTTATCTATATTACTAAAAAATGCCATTAGGTTTGTTTCTGATTATAGAAGAATACACATAGTCTTTTTTCCTGGTTGAGTTAATTAAAACTAGGCTAAAGAAATCAGTTAGTAGGTTAATTATTCATAATACTCATGGGAAAAGTTAATCTCTCAAAATGAACATGGGTATAACTTTAAGTGAACAAATATAGTTCTCTACCACAAACTTGCTAAATCCTGTAGTTTTTTGTAACAAATATAATATCATGAAGCCAAAAGTCCTTGGAGCTTCTAAAACAAAACTTTCAATATTTTCTCTCTCCCCCTTAGTAAGCAAGTTCAACTTTATAATGCCAATATGGCATCTAAGTCTAGATTAAACTTAAATTTATGGAAATTGGCACAAAATTTTTTTGAATCTTGTTATTTTAAAATCTACTTAAAGGCTAAAACTAACCAGCACTTCACATTCTTAAAGTACTTAGGTCAACAACTTCTTTATTTAGAACTTTCCATTAAGATGCATGATGTGTAGTTTCAATTATAATTTTAATTAATACCGGCTTAAATAATTCAAGTTTCTTTTATAATTTTTTCCACAGTGTTCATTGTAGATGAATGTTTGTTTTTGCCCCAAATGTTGAAACCTAATCCCCAATATGATGGCATTTAGAGGTGGGGGTCTTTGGGAGCCGATTAGGTCATGAAAGGGGAGCCATCATGAATGGATTAGTGCTTTTATAAAGACTTTTCTTTTTCTTTCTTTCTTCTTCTTCTTCTTCTTCTTTTTTTTTTTTTTAAGATTTTATATATTTATTTGACAGAGAGAGAGAGCACAAGCGGGAAGAGTGGTAGGCAGAGGATGAGACAGAAGCAGGCTTCCCGCAGAGCACGGAACCCAATGCGGAACTCGATCCCAGGACCCTAGGATCATGACCGGAGCCGAAGGCAGCCGTTTAACTGACTGAGCCACCCAGGCATCCCCAGAAAAGTTAATATTACAAACTTGGCTTGCATTTTATTTCCACCGTACCCTGCTATTTTATAGGCCTCCATGTCATCTTAAGGAAAGGTTGTTTAGCTGACTGGCTCAGCTGCATCACGAATTTCCAGCAGAACTGATGGGGCACAGTTTGGAAGAGGGTAGAGGAAGAGAGGAAACAGGGCTACACTGAAGAACACGGAACCCTGAAGAGCCCCAAGAAGCCGTCATCATTTTCATCATCACCACTATCGTTATACGACAAGTCAGTCACCCACCTTTCAAGCATCACTTTCCTGTGGTATCAGTGTGCAGGCTGCTTTTGCCTGTGTCCCTGTGGAAGTGGGCTTGCTTCTCCGTGGAGTGCGTTTCCCTTTACTACCTCCCCGTGCTCCCATGTCCCCCTCGTCCCCTCTGGTCCCACACCACTTATCTCCCTGATGCTACTCCCCCACCAGATCCTCGATTAGATACATCTGTGAACCAGCCCAACTGGGGATGAAGAAGCAGTGGCTGCTCAAGAACATTATCAGCTGCAGAAAAGAACTGTGGACCAGAGCACCACCGTCCTTGGTGCTATCCCTGGAGTCAAGGGGTTTCTAAACTACTTCTTAAATAAGTGGACACTGTCCAGAAGATTATCTGGACCTTTCCTAAAGATAGATAGCCCGTACACTTAGGAGATCCCAGTGTTTTACTCAGAACCATATCCTTGTCTGAAATCCTGAAGAATGGAAAATTGATGGTCTCTGTCACTTCAGATCTCCAACCATTTATTTACATTCTACCCACTCATTTCAGGAAGCAGCAATATGAACTTTATCCCTATAAAATATATATACACACACACACATATATATATATATACACAAACAATATATATAATAATAATATACATATTTATTATTCTTAAAATAATTTTCATGTTGCTCTGAGCTTATACCATGTACCTTTTAATACTCATCTACTTACTCATTCACACAAACAAACATTTAGCACTTACTACGTGCCAGGGACTCTTACAGTTTAAACTGTATCTCCTTTATAAAGACTTCTTTGACCTTTTAACATTCATTACCCTATTTGGCACTTAATCATAAAATATTGATATTTTGCATGGTGTTTTTATAAAATTGTTATATGATCATGTTACACTTACATTTGCAACTAAATTCTAAGTTCCCAGATAACCTGAGCGGAATGATAGGTCTTTCATCTCTCACAGTGCCAAAAGCGTGCTATGCTCACAGTAGCTAGTAATAGATACTGGTTTGTTTAACTCTCAGTGCTAAGTGTCCAAATGGGCAAATCCAAGTTTTGGCAAAATGGCGAATTGGGTTCTGACTCCGCAGAGATTGCCCCTCTTCTCCCTTCCCAGTCTGCACAGTCCCATTGCCACTTAGTGCACACACCCCCATTTCTGACTTTGTGCTATGTTTTCCTTTTATTTTTAGTTTCCAGGCTACTGTTAACTTATTTTTTTTTAAGATTTTTATTTATTGGGGCACCTGGATGGCTAAGTCATTGGGTGTCTGCCTTCGGCTCCGGTTGTGATCCTGGGGTCCTGGGATCAAGTCCGGCGTTGGGCTCCCTGCTCAGCAGGGAACCTGCTTCTCCCTCTCATTCCCCTTGCTTGAGTTCCCCCTCTCGCTGTCTCTGTCTCTGTCAAATAAAATCTTTTAAAAAAAAAAGATTTTTATTTATTCATCTGAGAGAGAGAGACAGAGAAAGCACAAGCAGGGGAAGGGGCAGAGGGAGAGGGAGAAGCAGATTCTCCTGTTGAGCCTGAGCAGGGAGCCCATTGCAGGGCTCCATCCCAGGACCCTGAGATCATAACCTGAGCTGAAATCAAGGAGCAGATGCTTAATAGACAGAGTTACCCAGGTGCCTCAGGCTACCAGGAGACCTTCTACCTTCATGCACATCATGGTGAGTACTTACCAGGCATTTCTAGCATGCTGAGGTTAATCTGGAGCAATGGCTTTATTCATTCATCCATCATATGATAAATATTTAATGAACATTAATTAGGTACCAGGCAATGCTGTTGGTACTGGGGGCATGGTGGTGACCAAAATAGGCATGTGGTCCCTATTAATAAGAAGCTTTCAGTGTAGGGATGATTTATGAGGCTACCTTTTGTGGCCTCCTGGCACCTCAGAGTCCTGGGATGCTATTCTTGGTCACTAGAAGCCTGAAGAAATATCTCTGAAGGACCACCCTCTGTAAGATCACAGTAATCCTCCCCATACCTGGGCAGACGGAACGCTTTTCCTTCTATCCTTCTGTTGAATAATGTTGCTCTTCTGGCCTCTAGAAGGCACGCTTGCTACTCTACTACCTTGGTCAGATGAAAAACGGGAAGGGAATTTTCACCTTGCTATACCAGTGGAATGTATATAGCCTGGTACCCACTGATGAGCATGAATAATTTTGGCCTTTATTTTAAAATCCCAAATAGATCTTTTAATTTTTTTTTCTCTGAACTGCATTTGTTTCATTTCTAGACTTGTATCTCAACTGGGAACCACAGGGATTTACCTTCAATTGCCTCTGGGTTGTGGCCATTTCCTCAGCACCCTGATGGCTTGGGAAAACAGAAAACGAAACATAATAGAAACCCAACCCACAGTGCTTTTTAAATGTGTGGATGGCGAATTTAGTGAACATCTCAAAAGTGTTTTTAAAAGTTCTAACTTTGGCCACATATCCTTTCCTTCTATTTTCAACTCATGAATGATTGGCCAAGTTCAAATGAAGTCCTGTGGTTTGAATTAAGCTAGCACGTCAGAGAGGTCTGGCTCCAGCCGGCTCACTCCTCCCCACCACTTCCTGACAGACTCTCGAGTGTTTAGAAGTTATTTTTCTTTGCATTAATTTTTCTGAGAGGAAATCCTTGTGAGGAATCCAGCTGAACTTGGCTCTCCAATGTTTCTTGTAGAATTAGAAAAACAAAATCTGAGGTTACTAAGCAGGTTAACGCAAGAGAAGTCTGTGGCTGTTTGCTCAGAATAGTGCTAATGAGGCCGAGTCTCAGTCTGTAGAGAAGCTTTATATGCCAGTTACACAAATTCTATCCTCTGTTTTATGACCACAGACTGTACCCCTAACCACCACAAAGGGGATGGGATAGGTTAGAGTGTGTTGTGTCAGTGCCTGTCACTGCCAACTGCAAAACAACATACAATGTGACACATTTTTGGCACGTGAGAGCCCCGCCTTGATTGCTGTAGTCTAAAGCAATGCTTCTTAAATTTTAATGGGCATACAGATCATCTGGGGATCATCTTACGGGACAGTTTCTGACTTAGCAGATCTAAGTAAGAAAGAGTCTGGATTTCTACCAAGTTCCCAGATGCTGCTGCTGGTTGGCCCATTTTTTAGGTAGCAAGGGGCCAAAAAATATTTCGAGTACTAAGTAAAAATACACTTATTGGGCTTTTACACCAAGATACTCTCCTGGGCAGTAAAGACCTATAAATATTAACTGAGTCCCCAAGGGGCCACAAAAAATGCATCCGTAATAGAGGTGAGCCAGAGGTGGGGATTGGTTACCACCTGGAATATCTGTGACGGTTTTTAGGTTAAAGGAGGAGTACAGCCTATGGCTAGATGTTATTAGGGTCATAGAGCCTGAGCTTCCTTCAGAGTTCTGCCCCCATTCTAGTCCTGTGCATTTGGGCAAATTATATTTCTCCCAATATGTACACTGGAAATAATAGTGGTCCTTATCTTAAAAGGCTGTTGGATGAAATGGGATAGCAAAACAGTGGTGCACTGAAGTCAGCACCTACCTGCTCTCTAGAGATAACTGTGAAGTATTGAGGAATTTTATGAGGTACTTTGGTAGCTTGAAATTAGCAACAGTGGGAATATTTACACCGTGGAAATTGGCAAATACTACCAGTGAGGACTACTTTTTGTTTTTTAGAGAGCTAATTTACCAGCATACCACTGTGTAAATTACCCAGTGCCTAAAGAGCTTGATATATATGAATACTGTCTTAGCTACCTTACTGAATTCTTCTAGCACTTGTGGTCTGAAACACATCCTTTAGCACTGCATATTTTATACCAGTTTCCTTTTCAATAAATTCTATAATCGGGTTCTTCTCAAGAGTGGGTCTTTTGAAACTGGATGCATATCCTGCCATACCCCATGATTGATCAAAGCCTTGCTTTTTGAGGTCTCCAAGGAAACTACTGAGCATAATTTCAGAATTTTTGGAGTTCATTGCTCCAAGAGTTTTGACTCCTTTCACAGGAAAAAATCAGAGTCCAAGCTGTACGATATCAGGATAGTTCCCAAGATATTAATGTCTCTTCAAAGTTTGTTCAGTGAAAATCAGAAGAGGGAGAAAGGATGTATACAAGTGCTATAAAATAGGTATGTATCCCAGTCACAAGTTTTCACACATTTATCAAAATAGTTGTAGCTGGTAGCTTAACTGGGAAATGGCAACTGCCCTAGCAAGTAGGGAGGTAATGTCTCCCTGTGTATTTGTGCCAACAACATAGATCTGAACATAAGAGATCTTAAGAATCAGTCTCGCCATCTATGTTCCTTCCCCTCGTCTCTCCTCAATCTCTTCCGCTGCAAAGAAATAAATGTCTTTTCTCCTTGAGAACGCTGGGCTACTGATAGTGTATCTCATTCTACATAAAAACTTCCCCTACCGAGGCAGATTTTGCACAACCGTTTAGAGCTCAACTGGAGCCTGACTGGCTAGGTTCAAGTCCCAGTCTTGCAACTTGATTCTGTTTAAGCTATGCCTTATCTTCCTCATCGGTAAAGTCAGAATCATATTAGGGACTTCCCATAAGGTGAAGTGAAGTAAATGGATTTAAATATATCAAGCTCTTAAAGCAATGCCTAATACATAGTAGTTCTTATATACATTTACTATTATTTCCATCAATTATTCCACCTCTTTTGCAACTTCATCCTTTTCCCCCAAGATCCTTTTCCTTAGCCTACATGTAGGCTCACATCTTTCAATCCTCAAAAAACTGAAACAATATAAAACAAAACTGTGATGTTTCTTCAAACAGGTTTACTTTTCCTTTCCCAGCATGCTTTGTGGGGGAGCCTATATTTGCTCTTTCCTTCCTGACCACCCTGTCTTTCCTTGGTCTGTTTAAATTTCAGTTCTATAGCTGCTCAGCAAAGGCCCTGTGGGCAGATACTGTGTTGACTGGACACCAGTTCTGACAGAACGGCTAGGATTCACTTCCCCTATGGCTGCACCTATGGCGGGTGGAGTTGGTCGGTAATGTTTGCTATGAAAAATAGACAAGCTCAAATAATATTTTCCACATATCTCAGGCCTTCTACCCCTTAAGAAGCCAGGATTATTCTGGGGGCAGAGTGGGAGGAAATGTGGTATGGTGGAAAGAAGGGGGAACTTTGTTATCACGAGAACTGGGCCAAGTTCTCTTCCGTTCTACACACTGTTGATCATTATAGATGCTTCCCTAATACTTATTCAACTACACTGAATTATTTCCCAGCAAATCACTCAGGACTCATGCCTTCTTATTTTTATGCTAATATATCAGTTATCCAGGTTGGTTCTGACACTGACAGAGCCTGAACGGAGGTCCTGTGTCTCTGAGCCTCTAAGTCAGGCTTTTATGAGCAAGAATGAGTAAACCAAGGGGCTTTGGAAGGATTTTGTCCCTGAAGGAAGAATGAAGGCAGGATGATGAAATTGCTCACAGGACCCAGATCTGACCCTTTAAAAATAAAGAAATGGGGCTTAGATGAAATCCTCTCCTGCTTGAAGCCAGTGTGGTTTTTCTCTGGTATCATCTATAATGTATCTAATCTCTTTCTAGCTCTGCCTCTAATCTCTTTTTCCTCTCATGAGAATCTTAACCCCGGAACTCCTCCTGTTATACATCTTGAAAAAAATTCTGAATGTTCCAAGAATCATATAATACATTAGAGCAAAAAATTATCTTAACTCTCCTCATTTTACAAACACACTCAGAGAGTTGATAATTCAACCAATAATTGTCAGAGAAAATAATTTTCCTTCATTTGTAGGAAGAAAAAATAAGGAAGTTTGGATTATTGCTCTGCTGGTCGAGCCGACGTTTGGGTTGCATGAGTACAGCATCAACAAGTTAGTGACATCAAAGGTTTGGGGGTTTCCTTTACACGTTGTCCAAAAGGATGTTTTCACATGCGCTTGTGCCAGATAACAGTTTTGAAATGCTGAGTTGATATCCAGCAATCCCTTTTTGGATTTCACAATCTTTTTGTGAGACACAATTAAAAATATATCTGTTTTCTTCTCCACTGAAAGTGGCATTGGAGCGAACAGATTTATATTAAGCTCACAAAGCAGAGAATTAAAAATTTTAACCAAACTGTTATGTACTGTATCTGATTTAAATTATGCTAAACAACTGGTTTGGTAGGTTTTGGGTCCCTAAAGTAACCAACTTTGGGGTATCATATGGACCTAGGCTGCATGTTTCTGGGTAAAACCATGCCTGAGTCCTACTTTGGCCGATTTGTCCAGTTTGTCAGTAGAGATGTGCTGTGGAAGCTCTACATGTAGCAATATATTAGCCTTTAGGCAACTTTTGCTTGGTGGAACATTTCATCTCTCTGCAGGATGTAAGCTTCCAGAGTTTTTATTCTGACATTGCCCCTCCTTTCCTTCAGGGAAACACATTCTGTTGAAATCCAAATTGAGAAATAGAAGGAAAAAAGAGATCTTAATTTGCAGCATGAGATTTTAGGGATGGTGAGGTTTTAGGAAACAAAACAATAACTTTTAAGAGCTAAATCTCAATTAATCTCTGAATCTCCAAGCAGACAACAGGCTTAAACTTTGCCTCAACCAGTTACACAAACAAACCAAAATACTATGGGCATAGGAATAGAGTTGTCATTTGATTATATATTCTCTTTGTTATAACTTAAGAGAGAAAGAACATACAGGGAGAGGCTTTCACTATTTGCCTGATAAACTGAGATGTGAGAAAAGTGATTTTCATTATCAGGCAACTAATAATTGATGGGAATAAGAGGTGGCTATGATCATCTCTAAATTCCCCCTCTGGCAACGATAATCTCCACAAGGGGAAATCAGCATGCTTAAGTGCTTTTCATGTAATTCTGTTTGCATGCAAGCATACTCTTGTGTATTAAGTTCTACGCTTACCATGCACAAATAGAGGTCCAAATCAGAATTCTTAAGTTTTTCTCAGTGAAACACCAAACAGCTGAGTTAGAATGATTGATGTTTTAGAGAAGATCATTCACTGACCACTGATCGAGAAGAATGTATTGGGGGCATCTGGATGGCTCAGTTGGTTAAGCGACTGCTTTCAGCTCAGGTCATGATCCTGGATTCGTAGGATGGAGACCTGCATCAGGCTCTCTGCACAGCAGGGAGTTTGCTTCTCCCTCTGACCCTCCTCTTCTCATGCTCTCTCTCTCTCTCAAATAAATAAATAAAATCTTAAAAATAAAAAAGGAAGTATGTATTGGATACTCACTGAGCACCCGCCTGATATCTGGTGCCATTATTCACTATCCCAACATGCTTCATAAATGAGCTGCCTATTCTTAGACCTACTGTATACCTCAACTCCTAATAATCAGAAAGGAGAAGTATTTTTCAGTCCAATTTCTCCGTATGGATAGGTATAAACTAAGGGTGCATTTTATCCCTTCTCACATTATTATGCTTCTAGACTACTTTCCAGAGCAAGACTTGTGTGTTCAGAAACTTTCCTGCCTCTTGGAAAGTTATCCTTCCTCTTCAAGGCCAGCATCTGTGAGGCAGGTGCCAGTGGTTAGCTGTTCTAAGACCCAGTTCTACGGTTAGAACATAATCATCCTCTGAAATAAGCAGATTCCTTCTTATATCCTGACATCAGGAGAACAACCAGTATAATACTCTGATTTTACCAAAGAGAAACCAAGGCCACAGAGTTATGATGACCCAGGCCAGTGTTTTCTCCACTGGTCCATGCCTACTCTTGCTCTGTGGGTGGAAACCAACACTGGCTAACTATCACAGGTGCCTTCTGGGGATGATCTCCTAGCCAAGGACCTGCAACTTTGAGAATTGGGCAATGTGAGGGACAGGAGTACTTGATCACACTTTTCAACACAAAGATATGTCTACGACTAGATGTGAGTCAGCCTATCAGCACTGATTGCCTCATTGTGCTCTCAAATCTGAATTTCCTCTGGAGTTAACCTGGCCCTTTGGATCTCCCTTCACCTTTCCAATTCCCTGTAAGTCCCATGATCCCTAGTTGCTATCTGGCCACAGTATTTCACACAAAACTTTCATGGATAAAAATATGTTCATAATTAACAGATAATTTGCATTAAGAGTTTACTATGAGGCAGATGCTAGGCCAGGCTCTTTATGTATATATATATATATTTTTTTTTTTCATTTAATTCTTACAGGAGCCACATGATTTTGGTAGTATTAATAGCTTCATCTGCAGATGAGAAAATTCAGGTTTGGAGAAGTAAAGTCACTTGCCCAAAGTTCAAGAGCTAGATTTTGAATTGAGGTAGTCTAACTTCAGCCCTAAGCCCTGACTTATACTATTAATAAACCAAAAAACATTTTGAGCATTGACTTTATGCAAGCTATTCAGCAAGGCTCTGTGAAGGATGGGGCTTCTAGCCCTGACGAGGTGTCTGGACATCTGAAGACCTATTTAGCAACACATTATGTGATAATGCATAATAAGTAATAAGTCAGTAATAAGTTAAGGTGGGAACTTCATCTTTTTTTCTATGTGTGTCAAGGACCTCTTTGGCAGCCTGGTAAAACCTATGGATTCCTTATCAGGATAAATGCATAAAATAAAAAGCACAGAATTGCAAAGGAAACCAATTACATACCAACATAGAACCAAAAGTTTTAAAATGTTGTTGTATGGTGGTGTGTAAACTTCTATACTAACACACCATGAACATCACCATTGTGAGAACCAGTGACATGGAGAGGAAGAGCAGCGGGCAGCGAACCAAGTGGATGTGGGGCCCAAACTGCTTCTCACACCTCTTCAGTTCACCCAACCCTAGGCTTCATTCCCAGGGATTGTAAACTGTGCGTATTTTCACTGTGCCGTGCATGTCCACACACTAGTTTTACTCACTGCTCCATAATAAGCAGATTTTCTCCTGGCTCACTAAACAGACACATTTTTGCACTGTTATTACATCCACTGACACTCAAGTCCCACATCTCAGAGAGGGATTTTAAAAGGCTGTGCACGCAGGTTTCTCCGACATTTCTTCATCAAAAAGCAATTTTAAAACCACAGTTTTAAATACCAAGAAATGAATTTGGATAGATTTCAATAATTGCAAACAGTTATGTTTAATTCCAAGAGTGAGGTTTCTGTGAGAGGCTTTCACTTTTTGCAGTAGGCTGGTGAAAGTTTCTTATGTACTTAAAACGGGGAATTAAAATTCATTTCACTGCAACATGAAAACCTTTAAGAGAAACCTCACTCTTTGAATTAAACCAGGCTGTTTATAATTATTCACACTTATTTTAATTTACTTCCTGGTATTTAGAGCTGCGGTTTTGCAATTGTTTTTTTCCAGGAGAAATACGGGTGTTTGTGGACTATGAACAACATATGGTCTCAAGATGTGGTTTTAATTTGCATTTCCCTCATGGGTAATGATGCTGAGCACCTTCTCATTTGCAATTTGACCATTTTGATATCTTTGTGAAATGCCTACTCAGGATTCTTGTCCAGTTTTAAAAATCGTGCTATTGTTTTCTTATGGATTTATAGAACGCTTAGAAAGATATTCTTGATATAGGGATGCCTGGGTGGCTCAGTTGGTTGGATGATTGCCTTCGGCTCAGGTCATGATCCTGGAGTCCCAGGATCGAGGCCTGCGTCGGGCTCCCAGCTTCACAGGGAGTCTGCTTCTCTCTCTGACCTTCTCCTCGCTCATGCTCTCTCTCACGGTCTCTCTCTCAAATAAATAAATAAAATCTTCTTTTTTTTAAAAGATTTTATTTATTTATCAGAGAGAGAGAGGGAGAGAGAGCGAGCACAGGCAGACAGAATGGCAGGCAGAGGCAGAGGGGGAAGCAGGCTCCCTGCCGAGCAAGGAGCCCGATGCGGGACTCAATCCCAGGACCCCGGGACCATGACCTGAGCCGAAGGCAGCTGCTTAACCAACTGAGCCACCCAGGCGTCCCAAATCTTTTTTTTTTTTTTTTTAAAGATATTCTTGATATAAATCCTTTGTTAGATGTCTGTGTGTGTGCATGCCAATCTAGGGTTTGGTTTTCTATTTTCTTAACAGTGTCATTTATTGAATGGAATTTCTTAATTTAATTAAATCCAATTTATCGGAATTGCCTGTGTCCTATTTAAGAAACTGTGGCCTCCCCTGGGGTCCTGAAGATGTTTCTCATGTTTTCTTCCACAAGTTTGGTTGTTTTACTTTTCAACTTTAAGAATTTGATCCATCTTGAATGAATTTTTATATATGGTTTGAGGTGAGGGCCAAGCTCCTTTTTTTCTATTTGAGCCAGTGCTATTTATTGAAAAGACCATCTGTCCTTCTTTCACTGAATTGCTGTGGTGTCCTTGTCATTAAGGAAGTGACTGTTCATATGGATGTGGATCTGTTAAACCGTATTCTGTTCCACTGTCTACTGTCTATTCTTATACTAATACCACACGCTTTTAATTACTCTAGCTTTGATATCTGGTTTTGTTTTTCTCTTTCAAGACTGCCTCAGTTCTTTCAGATCCTCTGTATTTCCATATACGTGTTACAAGTAGCTTGTCAGTTTCTACCAATTTAAAAAAGCTGCTAAGATTTTTGTTGGGATTGTACTGACTCTAGAGATGAATGTGGAAAGAATTGATATCTTAACAATGTTATATCCTTGAATCCTATGTTCATGTTATCTTCCTTCATTTATTGAGGTCTTCTTTTACTTCTCTTAGTACTTTTTTGTAATTTTAAGTGCAGGACTACTATATATCCTTCATTAGATCTGTTTTTGGTGCTCTTAAAATTTCACTGTTTGCTTCTTTTTAAAACAGATTTATTTTCCTGTTGAAATTCTCCAACTTCTCTTCTACCATTTCCTACATTTTCTTGAACATACTAATCATGATTATTATCTTTTTTTTAATTAAAGATTTTATTTATTTATTTGACACAGAGAGAGACACAGCGATAGAGGGAACACAAGCGGAGGAGTGGGAGAGGCAGAAGCAGGCTTCCCACTGAGCAGGGAGCCCAATGCAGGGCTCAATCCCAGGACTCTGGGATCATGACCTGAGCTGAAGGCAATCGCTCAACCAACTGAGCCACCCAGGCGCCCCTCATGGTTATTTTAAACTATCTGTGGGCTAATGTCAATATCTGAATCACTTAAAACTCTTTTTCTATTATCCATATTTTTAAACTTGGATTTTAGTAGTTTGATCCCCTATATTCTCACATGCATCATCATTTCTGATTATATGCCAGACATCAATGAAAAATTTTAGAGACTTGAAACTTGTCATCCTCTTCCAAGGTTGTTTTCTTCTGGCAGGTAGATAGTCAAGATCTTAAGAAAACTTGATTTTAGCTTCTTGGAGTCCATTTCAGTGTTTTCCTACTCCTATGGATTGGTCCTTATTCATATAGCATGCCTCTGATTCTTAGGGAATGACTCTTCTGAGGTTTCAGTTCAAAGCCTGGGATTTGTACCAAGCTTAGTAAGGCTTTCGTGATGACTTCTGCCTCCCCAGTACTACTGAGATCTCTGATCTTAGAGGGGATGTCTAGGCAGAATTTCAGTGTCCTTCTCTGCTCACCTCCCTCCTCCAAGACTTGGATCCCCTAGTAGTAAACTCCAAGCTGCTCCAAATTCTGACTTCTGCCTCTTCAGTCCAAGGAGACTCTGGTTGTATGCCCCCATTCTGCAATTTGCAAATGTCTGTAGGAAAATTTCTGGGAAGAATGTGGAACTCATGTTATGGACTTTCTTTCAAGTCTGGTCTGGATTTGCTGTCTCCAGAGACTTCAGATAATTGCTTTAGATATTTTGTGCAATATTTAGGTTGTTTTTGAAGACAGTGATAGTATGATGCCAGCTACAGCTGGGTAAAGCAGAACTACTTTTCTGGGAAAACAAAACAAAACTTGTGCTAAGTCCCTTCCCCAGAGGGTATCACCTCATCTAAGATTGGAGGTCAGGATGGGATGTAGGGAAAAACAAGAAAAGATCAATTATTATTCATTCAGGAAGAACTATGCTGGGAAATGGAGCTTTGACAATGCACAAATGGCTTCCTAACCTTTGAAAACATGTTGAAGATTATATTTAAATGATGAACCCTGATAAGTCAATGAATCAGAACTCATGCTGCTTCCTACTCATTTTTGAAGGAAAAAAGCCGAAACCATGTATGGCTCAACAATTTTCCTCTGAAAATTGTTTTTTTTTTCTTTTTTAAAGATTTTATTTATTTATTTGACCGAGAGAGATCACAGCAGACAGAGAGGCAGATAGAGAGAGAGAGGGGGGGAAGCAGGCTCCCTGCTGAGCAGAGAGCCAGATGCAGGACTCGATCCCAGGACCCTGAGATCATGACCTGAGCTGAAGGCAGCGGCTTAACCCACTGAGCCACCCAGGTGCCCCTGAAAATTGTTTTTAAAATAAGTTGTCATGGGGACGCCTGGGTGGCTCAGTTGGTTGGACGACTGCCTTCGGCTCAGGGAGTGATCCTGGAGTCCCGGGATCGAGTCCCGCATCAGGCTCCCAGCTCCATGGGGAGTCTGCTTCGCTCTCTGACCTTCTCCTCGCTCGTGCTCTCTCTCACTGTCTCTCTCTCTCAAATAAATAAATAAAATCTTAAAAAAAAAAAGATACATTGTAGCATCTTTAAAAAAAAATAAAATAAGTTGTCATGTTTTTATTTCTTAGTTGGGCATATCCGCAGTGTTCAACATTGATCAAAAGTAAAAGCATTTGTAACCATAACTGTCCTAGAACTTTGTGATAAGAGTAATTTAGGGAAGTCTTCTCTTAAGAATTCATGGCAAGAAAGTTTTATAAGCAATGTAGGGAGGGTGAATCAGAGAGGAAAAGAACAGATAAGAAATTCTTTTTTAAAAACTTTTTTGAAAAGATTTTATTTGTTTGAGAGAGAGTGAGAGAGAGAGAGCACAAATGTTGGTGGGGGGGTGGGCAGAGCCCGGAGCTACATACATGTGGAGCTCAATGCGGGGCCCAATCCCAGGACCCCAAGATCATGACCTGAGCTGAAGGCAGACCCTTAACTGACTGAGCCACCCAGCCACCCCAAGACTAGATAGGAAATTCTTAAGGAGGTGGGTTTCTTAGATCTGGAAGAACGTTGGTATAAAGAACAGGAATGGCTACAAGAGTCATCCCAGGAATGATTCAGTCCAGTTTTCTCTGTCTCCTCTTCTAGTTAGTAACTCTTCAGTCACTAGCTGGATTTGCTGTCTCCAGAGACTTCAGACAATTGCTCCAGGCACCAGGGTCCTGATGCTGCTCAGGGTTCCCACTCCTGTGCTCACAGGCCTGTCCAGAGGACCTGAACTGGGAGTGAGGGTGTGGGTAGGAGGTAGATTAAGAGGTAGATCTGCTATTTGCTAGATGTGTGAACTTCACCAAGTTACTTAATCAATCTGTTAAGAAGCTTTTCATTGCAAGTAATAGGAAACTAAGCCTCAAAGGCTTAAAAAGAAGAATAACTCATTATCTTGTATATTAAGAAGTCTTGGATAGAAATTCTATAGGATTGGTTGATTCAAAAGCTTGATAACATCACAATGCAGGTTCTGTCTATCTTTCTACTCTGCCATCTTACGTATTGGTATTGTCTTTAGCTATTTGATTTCCTGAGTTACATCCAGACACAATACCTGAGGGAAAAAATGGATAATTTCCTTCCTATGTATCTCTTTTTACTAGCTAGTAATCCTTTCCTAGGATCCCCCCAGCACACCTCATTTCATGATTTGTTGAACATAACTAGGTCCCTTGTTCCCACCTAAGCCAATCTCCAATAAGAAGGATGGGATTCCTGTGACTGGCCTACAGAAACTGTAGTTAAGCCAAAGCCACCTGGGGAGATACCGGCATTTGAATAAAAGTGAACTCTGCCCAAAGGAAAGGAGGATAGAAGGTAGATAACCACTGGTGTCTACTATACTTGAATTTGCTGAGCCTTATTTTCTTCATCTGCAACATGAAGAATTTGGTTTTTGGAATTTTTATAAAGCTGAAACGTAAGAATCCATCGGTTATTCCTCTAAAAATTCCCTCTAGACTTGTATTCCTATATAACTTCTGAAATCGTGCCCCATAGGATTAAGGAGGTTGAGACTAACAGAAAGTTTAAAGCTTGTTTTGCAGAGACTTGTTTCTCCCTAATCAGCTATTGTTTCTTTTCAGACCCCACTAACAAATCCACTAGCTGTCTCCACAGAGGCCTGGGCTGACACAGACCAAGGTCACCAATACGATTCTAGCCTATGAACAAGCTAGGCTCTGCATTCCTTCCCAGAGATAAGGAGTTCTAGACCCCATCCAGTTTATACCAACTTTGGGAGAATGAGCACAACACTCTCCTTGTTTTACAAATCACCTCCTGATGTCAGGGCCTTAAATTTTGCCTCATTTCAATGTTCAATCTCCACCCCAAAGTGAATATGGGAAGTATGTTGCACACATGTTTGCTCAATGCGGATGCTCCATCCTTCGTCATGGATATTATTATTATTATTAATTCCCCACCTTTTTCTCCAACATGTGCATAATCCCAACCATTACAAATGTAAAACTTGCTGTAATCCCAGTGAGGGAAGGTGGATTTGAGGCTTGCCCTTCCATCTCCACAGCGAGTTCTCTCTGCAGTAAACCCTTTCCTGTCTGTCTCAGTGATCAGCTTTGCCACATGTCAGGCATATGAACTTGGTTTTGGTTACCACGCTGCTCTACTGATAATACCTCCTAGCTACCATTTATTCTTGCCTTGGTTTCATATGCTACAACAGGTGATTGATATATATATAATATTATAAATATATATTGATATTATGAATATATGTATTTATTATTTTTCCCTAATCCAACGACCAAAAATGTATTCATGCATTCTCTTCATTCATTCATTCAACACATATTTGATGGCTAGGAACCTCAACTTACGGACAGCACAACAGGTCTAGAGAGGCTGACTAGTATTTTTTGAATGACATAGCAAGTGAGTGGCCAAGTTAGACATGTGCTTAGATCTGTCTGACGCCACAGCTTACAAAATCTTTATGACTTCCTTTCCCAGAAGCCTCCTCAGGGTCCCATTTCACCAAGCTAACCAATGAAAAGGGTGGCTGGGAGCAACTATGGGGTGTCAACTCACACTCTAAGGTCCAAAGAAGAGAACATTCTTATTAGATTGCCTAGGTGAGCCTCTTCCCTGGAATTTCGAGTTAGTTCTGCTTGGCTCCAGCAGGTGGCGGCCTGGTAACAGTCAGCACTTGCCTCCTCTACTCAGAAAGAAGTGACTGAAGTGGTGAGAGTGACTTTCGGCAAACTGTACAGATCAGACTCATCATATTTTGATCCCACTCAGTAGGAAGGGCAGCTGTTCGTTTTCAGCTATTCCCAGGCATGAAGTGAGAGATGAAATAAACTGCCTGTGAATTAACCTTTTACTTTCAAAAAGTGCTCTCATTTTTATATACACAGTCATCCCAATTACAAATGTTGAGATGCTTGGAACAGACTTTCTCACCTATTGTTAGCAACTGTTTTGCTTATTCACTTAAACGCTGTGAGCTCCCTAAGGAGTGGGTAGAGTGACTTATCTCTGGACACCCAACATCAGGCACATGGTGTATTGTGGCTGCTCAGTCAGCATTGGCAGAGTGCATTCCTGAGTGTCCTGGGGTGGGATGATCTGGATCTGAGCTTTGTCTCAGTTATGTCCTATTTGGGAGGTTCTTAGTAAGTCATGTTCTCTCTGAGCCTCAGTTTCCCCATCAGTAACATGGTGATGATGATGATGATGATGATGGTGATAATTTCTAAGCCCACCTGGGACAGGGACAGGTATATGGAAAAAAAGTAATAAAGTACTATCATGGATGCCTTGGGTGGCTCAGTCTGTTATGCATCTGCCTTCTGCTTGGGTCATGATCTCAGGGTCCCAGGATTGAGACCCTCGTTGGGCTCTTTGCTCAGTGGGGAGTCCGCTTCTCCCTCTTACTGCTGCTCCCCCTGCTGGTGCATGCTCTCTCTCTGACAAAGAAATAAATAAAATCATTAAAAAATATGGAGTACCTGTCAGATATAGTTTGTTTTTTAGGTGAAAGTGCCAAAGTTGTAAAATGTACTAGTGGTTGATACTTCCTGGTAGGGATTAGAATATAAAGTGCCTGGGGCCAGAATTTAGCCAGGTCCCACTGGGGACAGCTCATCTCCGGTTGTCATTTCCTGCCCACCACTCAAGGACTTCCCTTCATGGCCTCACATGGAGAATAACTGAAGTGATCTACTTACTGTCTATCCTGGCTCCAGCTCTACCTTTTCAACCCTAGCTTCTGGAAGGTGTTATTCTAGGAGGTCCTTCCATTACCTGACTTCAACCTGCTTTTCCCAAGCAATCATCTGCCGTTCACTTACGTACATGCGCAAAGAATTTACAGCAGACAGTGGTTTTACTCCTGGAAGCCCAAACTGCCTTGAGCATTTTCGGTTCTCTGCCTCTGTGTGCTCTCATTCCCTCTCCTCCACATTATCCTCAAAACCACGGCCTCCTCTAGGCCACACCTATCTCCTACCTTAGAACTCCCACTGCTCTCCTGAGGCAGTATAGATCACTGGATCTCTAAGGGCATGGTCTTGGGGGTCAGACAGCCTGGAATAAAATCCTGGTAAGTTATTTAAGCTCTGTGTGCCTCAGTTACCTTATCCTTAAAATGACAATAATAATAGTACCTACCTCATAAAGATGTTTTGAGGATTTAGTTAGAAAAGATACATAAAAGGATTTAGCACAGTGATTAGGAAAGAGTAAGCACTCAATACACAGTAGTTAGTATCGTTATCATCATTACCATTAAATAGATTACCTGATACTTCTTTGGTACATTTTTGGGCCATGCACATCTTCCTAGTAGGGCAATCAGCTTCTTGTATTCAAGGACCAAATTTTGTATTTATCTGTAGTCCTTGGTTTGCTTTGTGTGCTCCCTGAAAATGATAGCTATACCATAGCTTTTTATTGTTCAGCCTTACCCAGTATTAAGAAGTAAAACTGACCCACAAGTTAATTTTTAGCACAGAGACGCTGGCTGATGATGCCATTGCAATGTGCCAGGGAACTTTATAAGTTTTCTATCATCAGACACTGGCCATTCAAAACTCACAGAGTAGTATGTAGAACTATAATATACACCTTATTAAGTTAAAGAGATTACTTTTATACAATTTTGGGATTATCTACAGGACAGGAAGAAACAGAACAGGAAAAAAAATGTGACAAGTGACAAAATAATATCCATATAAAGTTTATCACCATAGAGCTTGATTTGTTCCTGATCTCATGAATATCTCTGCTTGCCACCCCCTAGCCCCAAGTTTTGTGGTGATGATGACAAATAATGGCCCAGATCCAGGATTCTGCCACTCCCTCCTTTTGTTTTTATGATTCTCAAAGAAGCACTAACCTGCTTTCTCTCCCACTTGCCAGGGGTGGATGTGGTTGCAAAGCTCTTCTCAGTCCCAGATCAAGATTATTTTACCTGTGGTCCCAGGAGATGTAGCTCTATTTCTCAGCCCTTTTGTTTGTGTGCTGGGAAACCCTCGGGTGAAATGTCACTTCTCTGGAGAGGCAGGGGATCTTTAACCTCTTGGGAGTGCACTGTTCTCACACTCCTGTGAGCCTTACCCTGGCGCCCTCTGCTGGCCGTGAGAAACAAGACAGAAAGCCGTTCTTCAGGATAAGAAACCCTGAATTTTATCTTTGAAAGTAATACACAGAAAGATAAGAATATTGCTAGTCAGCAGGGACAGTCACAGTTGGGTGATGATTCCAAATAGCGAGAAAAGACTAAGCTAGAAATGACAACACAAATCTCCTTCTAAAAAGGGGATTAACAACTGGATTCAGGTCCTAATTCAAAAATCAAAATTAGTTTAATACAGAGCCCTAAAAAAAATATCCTACTGGGAATACCTGTGATGTACAATTGTTTTCCTTTTAGCATGCAGTCAGCAGTTAGTAGAAATTGCTAAATTGGTTTGAGCAAACCCACTGGAAAGTATGCTCCTTACCCACCAACACTCTGCCTTTCCCTGGGCTTGCTTTAATGCGTGTAACAGACTACCAAGGTGTCATGGTGAGAAATGCCAGAGAAATACCAAAATGAGCAGATGGAATCAGACATTCAAATGTGCTCAGAAGATGGGGTGTCCTGATGATAGACGGATCTCTGTGGCCCCAGCTTCTCTTCACCGCCCTGCCCTGGCTCCCTGCAGAGGTTTAGGGAGTGTTCTTTGTGGCCAGTGCTTTGGCTCTCCCCCAGCAAGCACAAGAGAGCATGGGCTCAGTTGCTGACCTAGCTGAAGGACTTCGCATAAACAAAGGAGTAACACCTGGTGTTTGTCACCTAAAGGACCAGAACAAGAGAAACCAAAACCCCCCACAAATGTAACCAGCTCAAACCTTCTCTTGGCTCATTTTCTGATGACTTCGAAGGAAATCCATATACAATATAATGATAAGACACATCTGCCATTTCAGAGGAGAAAGAGATGAAGAGTTTTAAAAACTGAAAAAAAAAAAAAAAACCGATGAGGAATAGATGGCACCATGTAGGAAACACTGATAATACAGCAAAGAATAAATGGGTCCGGCAACCCCTGGGAAGGACTGGTGTGCCGTTAGGGGAAGGGCAGCGTTCGCCCGAGCCCAGGCCGCCCCCAAGATGCAACACATGCCAGCAGCCAGTGGGGGTCAGAGGTGCTCTATGAAACAGAGTCCGGCTTGCGTCTACTGCTTGGTGAGTTTTAACCTCAAGATCCACAAATCTTGCTAACGGGAACCCAGCTGGAACTCCCTCTGAGTTCACCCTTGTCTTCAGAAAGAGCAGAATCATGAAAACATAGGAGGCGGCTGATCTCAGATGCTTTGCCATAAGGATTAATTCTGACTTCAAAGCAATTGGCTTATTTTATGTTTTTTTGCACTTGTTCTCTTCCCACCCTAGTACTTCCAGCAAGAACCCTCCTGCTGCTTGCAGACACAGGGCGGTCATGTGTCAAGGTCAAGCATGTAAACACACTGAAGCAAGGAAGGACTCCAGTCTACATCCCTAAACCTCATCTCTTCAGAGCACAGAACTTTCCTTCTAAGAACTTTCCCTTCTAAGTCAGCAGCAGTTTGAAGACAATGCTGAAGTGGATGGGTAGGTTTGACTGGTTCATAGGCCACACACCCAGGCTGGAAGTGCTTACTCATGAGAGCTGATTGTGTACATCTCTTCCTACCATGTACTTAACGGATGTTGGGTTGGTAGTGTAACACGGGCCATGGTGAGGGTATTTACCCCACACAACTGAGCAAATCTCATGAGCAAATGCAAATGAGGAAAACTGCAAATCAGTGCTCTGTCTCCTAGCAAGCTGACTTTCTTAAACATGTCAGCACACCCGTGATTCCAGGGCAGGTTTAAGAGTAAATCATTTAGCACTGTCATCTATCATGCTCAGACCAGAATGCATGTAGTAAAGAGAAAAGGAACAATATCTGATTAGCCTAGAGGATCTTCCAGTATGAACCATTTCTGAAACTACAGTCAACTGATTCTATAAAGATATCTTTGCTATCAGGACACCTGGGTGGCTCAGTCAGTTAAACGTCTGCCTTCGGCTCACGTCATGATCCCAGGGTCCTGGGGGATCCTGGGATCAAGTCTCATGTTGGGCTTCCCGCTCAGTGGAGAGCCTGCTTCTCCCTCTTCCTCTGCCTGCCACTCCCTCTGCTTGTGCTCTCTCTCTTTCTGTCAAATAAATGAATAAATGAATAAATAAATATATATTTTAAAAAAGATAGCTTTCCTACCAAGGACTACCAAGAAGTTAAATAACACATTCCTAAATAATTTTTAACTGTTGAACTGCATACCAAGAGGCCCACCCATGCCCCATGTATTCTTTTTCCCTTTCTAACTTTGGGCCTTGGGGAAAATGTGAGCCTCCTTAGAAAGTCTACAACATCCATTTCATTATTTCTACAAAGTAAAAATCTGGAAGAAAACGGTGGCCATCTTTCTCTTTTGTGGCACACCGGGAGCCATTGGACAATGGCTCATGTGATACATTCGTTGTACAACTCCTAGATTTTTTTTTTTTTTTAAATGAGGATACTTGATTTTTTTTTTTAAGATTTTATTTATTTATTTGACAGAGAGAGATCACAAGTAGGCAGAGAGGCAGGCAGAGAGAGAGAGAGGAGGAAGTAGGCCCCCCGCTGAGCAGAGAGCCCGATGTGGGACTCCATCCCAGGACCCTGAGACCATGACCTGAGCCGAAGGCAGTGGCTTATCCCACTGAGCCACCCAGGCGCCCCACAACTCCTAGATTTAAACCCACAAAGCAGTCAGCTTTTCTTAGAAAAAACACTTTCAGAGCCATAGACTAACTTTTACCTTAGCCAATCCAACAAAATTGCCTGGAAAAAACAAACACATTCAAAGTGTCTGTTGTACTATAATTTTTGTAGCATTTTCTACAAAGAAAATGTGTTTAGGCTATTAGTGAACAAGTCTGTATTTTTATCATTGTAGCCAAATGTTTAAATGAGAGTAAACATTCTGGTGGCTCAGAGAAGATGGCCAAACAGGGGTGGCAGCTCATTGGATTTGGAAGATAGATTAAAAACAGGATATAAGAAGGATTTTAGAAAGTAAGTCAATAGGGCGCCTGGGTGGCTCAGTGGGTTAAGCCACTGCCTTCGGCTCGGGTCGTGATCTCAGGGTCCTGGGATCGAGTCCCGCATCGGGCTCCCTGCTCAGCGGGGAGCCTGCTTCCCTCTCTCTCTCTCTCTGCCTGCCTCTCCATCTACTTGTGATTTCTCTCTGTCAAATAAATTAAGAAAAAAAAAAAAACGAAAGTAAGTCAATATAATAAGGTGATAAGAACCAGGTTTCTCACTAGAGAAGGGAATAATAAATAAAGGGAGACAGCTGGAATGAATCATTGGCGTAGAATTACAATTGGAAGTTCGGTGTAAACTTAGAGCGCTCAGTATGTAGAGCAAGGTATAGAAATAAACACTGATGGACATTTCTGTGTACTCATGCAAATACATCTATGTCTTCACATGTATGCACATGCATACACATGTACATCACACATATTAATACATATATTTCCTAGCTCTATCCCTTGAGAGAGCTTGGGAGTAGTGACCTCAACAATGAAGAGTCTACCTAAAGCCCAGACCTTGGTTTCTCAATACCAGCCTCCACTGAAAGGGAATAGCATTGATTTCACGTCTGGAACAGGAAAAATATAAGACATGTTTAGAACATCTCATAATTCCAGAAGATAAGCAAGCAATCAAAGAGTGATGGAGACATGTCCAAAGGACACAGAAGATAGCTCAAAGGGCTGCCAAATGGTCCAATTTGGGATGATTTGATAAATATAAATTATAGCATCAGATTAAGTCCCCTTGATTAAAATAGGCATCCATTCATTTTTCCTGACATTAATAAGTAAATGACCAGGTAAGAAGAAAAGAATAATCTTCCCTATAGTATAATGCCTGCTTATAAATGTCCAAGAAACGATGGAATTAGAAAAGCACAGTTTGAGACCCACATTATTGAGACCCTCAATATTTCAGACAAAAAGTACCAATAGATTCTAAAACTAGTGGATAAAAGTTGGAGTATTTACATAGCCTCAAAATATCTGCCCACAAAACCCTTATTAATAGCAAAGGAGAAAAAAGAATAACTGTACAGTAGAGACCCCTGGTAGATACCATGCTACTGATGAGCTCAAAGTCTACATCACAAGTAAGAGGATAAACCAAGATCATATGTCATATTATGGGATGCCATGAAAATGCCACAACATTACATCTGTGATATTCCTGCCCAGAATGCATAATTTCACTTAAATTTCATCATGAAGAAATAGCAAACAAATCCAAATTGAAGCATTTCCTTGAAGTAAATCTCCTTAAGGAGCATATACATGTACACACACACACACACACACACATACACACACTCATATGCTGTTGGTTCTGTTTCTCTGGAAAATCCTAACTGATAACAGCAACAAGTTTGGATTCAGAAGCTTTTGACCATTCAGCTTGCCAATTTTGAACTTTTGCTCAAATGTCACATTCTCATAGAGGCCTATTCTGATCACTGTATCAAAAATGAAAATTAATTCTCTCTCCATTCCATATCCCTGACCCCCTAACCCCACTCTACTTTCTTCCATAGCAATGTCACTTTTCACATAGTGTGTTACTGTTTACTGTGTTTATGTTCTGTCTCCCTTTTCCAGGATATAAACTTCACAAAGGCAGACACTGTAGGACAATTACTCTGGGAAAAAGCTCTGAGGTGGAGGTTTGTGTGCAGGATGCTTGGGTGGGGGGTGCTCCCAGGAACAGCAGACATAAGGGACTGAGGAAGCAGGGGCTGGGCAAAGAGTGGAGTGCAGTTGAACACAGGTCTCAGCTGATCCCAAGGGGAGTTCTGAAGCTGGGCTAGTGCTTCTGGCTGTCCTGAATTGAAACAAAAGGGGCTGGGTCTTTGTACCCCCACAGTAACCAGTCATTGGACGCAGAGTGCACCAGGGAAGGGGTGTTACCTTGGGTAACATAGCTCCTTTTGGCCAAGGGCAATTCCCAGGAGTCGTCAGTCATGGGGCAGCAGCCGGCACCATGCCTGGCACCTGGGGGAATGAGCAGTGTGATCCTGAATAGGGTATCTAGAGGGTATACCCTAGCAGTAGCCACTAGAGAGGGATCTTTGTTTATTGCTGATCCCCAGCTCCCAGAAGAGGGCCAGGATTGTTGACTGGATTGGTGAATACATGAATGAATGAACAAATGAATTAATGAATTCCTTTCCCAAAAGGTCAGCATGTGCAGACAGGATGTGGACACTCGTCTCAGCTGACAAGCAGAATGACAAGAGTATGAAAATAGAAAATAGGTCAATGTCAATAGAGAAAGCTTTAAGACAATTCAGTGTAAATCAAAACGCAGCCGAAGGGAGAAGAGAGGCCCCAGGCTTTGGAAAAGAAAGGCAAGGCTGGATATGGCATTGAATACATTTATATTCCAAGGAGCTTCCAAATTTTCCATGTAAATTCCGAGCAGTTTATTGTAGGACCAGGGTGTGCTGCTGCAGGCCCGAGGGGCCCGGGGTTAAAGAAAGCATCCTGCTAACACAAGGAGCAACTGGCTCCCGTGACAGAACTTTTAACAAGCCTTTTCTCATATCTGTTGACTTAACGCAGGCCAGGGAATTCTTTGAAAGGCAACATGGCTATAAATCAGCAAGTCCCATAATGCGCATTCCAGGGTCTTGGAGGAAGAGGCTGCACACAAAGGCACCTCCTCTAAGTCTTTAGGAATGCCATGGTGAGTGGCCCTGGGAGTCTTGGGGTTAGCCTGGGGCTGGGAATGGAAAACATCTAGAAGGGAGGAGCAGGGAAGCACCAGCCCCAGTAGCACAGCATGTTTCTGCTAAAACATTGGGCACCCAGGACCTAGTTCAGGGCCTACTACTAGCGGATAATCAGCACTCAAGGAATTTCTGCTGAATGACTAAGTCATATTCAGTTGTCCTGGTTCTGGCTCTGGTTCTGTCATTCACTGGCTGTGTGATCTTGAGGAACTCTCTTCTCTGAACTTTGGTTAACTGTGTGCATAAAACATTGGGCTTGAACACAAATGGAATCTTTGGGAGTGTAGGACCCACCAGTTCCTGAGTCCTAAAGAGCATTCAGAGAGGCACGTGAAACTATGAAAAGGAGAAAAATACAAAAAGCCTACATGGCAGAGAACACTGCAGCTTCCTGAGCTAACATGACCCCTTGAGATGGTCAGAACCTGCTAAGGGAAGTCAACACCTCCTGCATGGCCGCACATCCAACCTCCCAGCCCCACCCCAGTGGGATCTGCTGGGGCAGCAGGAGACTGCTGTGTCCACCACTCCAGGGGAAATGCCTCGTCCACAGCTGGCTCAAACACAACAGATCCCCTGAAACACAAAGAAATCCTCTCCCGGGCAGTGTGATACCAGGTCAAGGGGTAAGAGGCAAATGCTGTCTGATCCCCATTGCAACTTCCATTATATCTGGGGCAGACCATTTCCTAAAGGCCCCGAGGCAGGAAGAATCAATTTTAGTCAATTGCCTGCTCACTTCCATCAGTAGCCTGATGTGGTGGAAAGGACAATAGGCTCCCACTAAAAATACAAGTGTTCAAATTCTAGCTTTTCTGATACTTGCACACTTGACCAGTGACTTGATTTCTTTGGATCTGTAAAATGGGAGTGATCATAGCAGCCTCACAGGTATGATCAAATGGTTGGAGATTTAGGAAATCAGCACATTTATTTCCCCTCCCATCCTGTCCTCCCTCTTTCCTTCTCTCCTTCTCTTCTGTGCAAGTCAGCTCAGTTAGTCAGAGCAGAGTACGAGCAGGGCCAAGGGCATAAGTGTGATGCTTATATGGGACCGCAGTCCTGCTCCTTGTCCTTGCCCTGTCAGTCCTAAAGAGTCAACTTGCTAATTGTGTGCTTATACCTTTTCATCAAAGAGCAAAAGGCATTTTGCCACTGACCAGTATCACTGTGGACAAATACTATTTACTCAGCAAGGATGCCAAGCATTTTTAATCCCTGACTCATCAGGAAGAGGAATTTGGCAAAAGAGGGATGGGGGCGGGGAATGAATGAGATGAAACTGAGTGAAGCCAGAATGTAAATATGAGGGTCAGATTCCACCATTCCGGGGCACAGAGGAAGAGGGGAGAAGATGATCCTTTCCCTTAGAAGAGCTGAAGTGACCCCAATTCCACCTTTGGAAAACTGAGGAAGAGAGAACTATAAAAGATATGTGGGGTTTTTCAACTTTTTCTCAGAGTTGCCCCTTATGCTGAACCAGGGGCTCTGAATCTTTGGGCAGACTGCTGACATCATGGAAAGGGACCCTCAAAATCTACATTTGTACTAAGCAGCATTTGTGTACCATGCAACTACAAGTTCAAGTGCTTTCATAGAGGAGGCATCCTTTGGACTGTATCTGGGTCTTTGTATTCAAATGAGTTGGATTCAGACCCATTGCTGCCAGGCCTGATAGCCAAGTCCCCATTTCTCCAGACACTCTCTTTTGCCCCATCTCTCTCCACTTTGGGGTTCAGCACCCCAGCATGGAAATAAACCACAGAGCAGATATTTCCTCTCTGCCTGGGGCCTGAGGGCTTGTGATAAGGCCTGCCTGGGCCTTCCCCCTCAGTGTTAGTCTTCTTGGGAGCCGAATCTGAGGGGGAACGTGGCTCCTCTAGGAGCCGAGGGATGGTGATTCACATGGTGACAGTCTATTGGCTTATTCCACTTAAGTTGATGGCCTTGCTAGGATTACTCCTTCCTTTTTTCTCAGCCCATTCTTCCTGTCACTGTGTCCCTTCCATCACCTCCTCTTCCCCTTTCTTTCTCTCTTTTTTAAGATTGTATTTATTTATTTGACAGAAAGAGAGAGAACACAAGCAGGGGAGGGGGCAGAGGGAGATAGAGAAGCAGATGCCTCACTGAGCAAGGAGCCCAATGCGGGGCTTGGTTCCAGGACCCAGGATCATGACCTGAGCTGAAAGCAGACCATTAACTGACTGAGCCACCCAGGCCCCCTCCTCTTCACCTTTCTAAGATGCTAAAGACAGGCTCGTTGCCCCTCTGCATCTATGTCTTCCTTTCCCAAGATCTTTGCCTCCTCTCTTAAGTCTTTCCTCTGTAGTTAAGCCATGAGGATTTCCTCCTCTGTGGTACTACCAGATTGTACTCTGGTGGGCCCAGTGAATCACCCCTGGTAAGCAGACATTGAGATAGTTCTGAAAACTGAACAAGTCTTAGGAAAGAGAGAGTGGCATCAACTGAGCCCTGACTATGGGCCAGGAAATTTACATGCAATGTAGATTTTTTTCTTCACAGTATTCTTCTAAGATACTTTTACTCCCATTGTACAGATGAGCAAATCACAGCTCAGAGAAGTTAAGTACCTAAGCTGAAACCTCTGTTAGTAAATCACAGTCATAACCTAGCCCAGGTCTGTTAGAGTCTGGAGCTCACTCTTGTTTCCACACTCCAGCGCCTCACTGACTCCAAAGTAATCTTCACATCCACCTCTGGCTGATGCAATGTCATCTTGATGCTTAGGGAAATCTGATGTGTCAGGTTCAAATTTAATCACAACATCTTATAAATTATAGTTAGAGAAGCAGAAATAAATGTGTCAAGATGATTTGTAGGATGAGACATAAGCTTGGATAATTTGACCTGAGTTGAAAGATGTTAAGTGTGTGTGTGTGTGTGTGTGTGTGTGTGCACGTGTGTGTGTGTGTATGAGAGAGAGAAATAAACAAATTCAGCATATTAATAAAAGCATCAGTGTAGGGCCGGTGGTCCCAAATGCTGGAGCACAATGAGGGAGAAGCTCAGGAAATTATTTTAATGAAAAGAGACTCTGCCTTGGGGGAATACCAGAATCAGGAAAGCCTTAAACTCCTCTCAGTTCGTGTTTTATTCTAAGGAGATACTGTATAGAACTTGTTATTAGCAAGAAATACACACTGAATTATTGAATAAGGAGTCTTTAAATAGGAACCTACATAAAACAAGTCTATGTATTGATCAGTTGACAAAAATGTGCCCAGAGGCTTGTAGGAATCTGACTCTTAATTTCCTCTAGAAGCAATGGCTTAATATTTGCTAATTCAGTCTTTGTAGTGACTTTATAGACTATAATGACCAAGAATCATGAGAACTGACTGTATATTTGGATTTTTTTTGCCTGTTTAAATAGTCTCTTTCACTGGACAGTACACTCCATGAGGGTAGGCATCATGTCCTCTTGCTTCTTGATACTTGCAATCCCCTGGCTTAATCCTACAATGGCAAGTCCCAAACAAGTGCCTTTTGGAATGAATGAATGGATTAGTGAAAGCTAGGAAAAGAATTGTGAAAGTGTAGAATCACAGAAGTCAAGAGAGTTTTGAAGAGTGAATAATCATCCATATAGCCAAAGCAGAGGGGCTGTCCGGTAAGGAGCAGCAAGTATGCATTGGGTTGGGAGGTAGGAGGTCATTTCATGGCCTGGGAGACCTGTTTTAGCTATGGAAGGAGGACATAAGGCATATTGTAGTGGTCTGAGGAACTGGCAGTGAAGAAGAGGGTAGGCCACATTTTTTAGAAGTTTGGGTGAGAAAGGGAATAAATAGATTCAATAAAAACTAGAGCCTCTGGTCTAGGGCTGGGTCTTTCAGGACTGGAGAAGTGCCTTCATAGTTAGAAGGTGAGGGGAAGTAGCCCAGAGAGAGGAAGAGGCTGGGGGTATAGCAGAGAGAGGTGGAAAGAACAGTATGTGGTTCATTGAGGAGGTCAAACTCAGAATAAGACAAGGGAGATCTCAGCCTTACAACGGAGGGAAAAGGAAAAAAGGATGAGTGCAGATATGAATATATTTATAGTGAAGGAGGCAGGAAGTTGAAGGAGATCGTTCCTGATTACCTTGATTTCTCTCTGTCCAGTAGGAGGTCAGGTAGGACATAGGGAAGAAGAGGGAAGGCTCCTATAGACTGAGTTGTGGCTTGGAGATCATGAAGCAGCTTATACCAGATAAATCAAAAGACTGATGGGTAGAGAAGCCCTAGAGACCATGACGCTGCAGTGGCATTAGCAGCCAGGGTGAAAAAAACAGCCAAGGCAGGCTGTTGTGTTTCTGGTTAGTTCTTGGGTTTCCTGGGCAAATGCAATGGAAGGACTATAGAGCAAGGGAGCTGAGGAATCTTCGAGAGAAGAGTTCAGACTGGAGGAGGCTGATGGGTGTGAGAAAAAGCAGAAGATGAAGGATTTGTGATTTCCATGAAGTGAAAAAGCAGGTGTATCAGGATAAGGCTATGAGTGGGCAAGGTCTGAGGTTTATGAGGGAAGCTCTAGGTGGTGACTGAGCCCAGAGTATTGCCGTGTGGGTGGGCAGCTTAAGATCATTAGACTTCCTAACCTTAAGGAGATCCAGGGCATGCAATATCAATGGGTCCAACTAGTCTTGTATTAATTTAGCAAATTGTTTCCTGAATTCAAGCTTCTTATTTGTGGCTTTACAGCCTTAGCAAGGTGACAGCGAAGCAAAATATGATGAGCATCATGTATATGAGGAAAATGGAAATATTAATCTCATAAAGTTAGACAAATACAAATCTTCCCTTCCTTCATACATTATACAAAACCTAATGGGTTAATTATTTGAAATAAAGTTGAAAAAGGTTTTACTGATATGGAAGTAGTTTGGTGTGAAATAAAGTATCTGGGTGGGGAACTAAAGTAATCATGTATTTCTTGACTCTAGACTACCCATCAACAAATGGATTACTCTGCGGTCCAATTGAGTGGACTTCTTAATGTTCTGCTCTTAATGTTCCTAACTTTGGAAGAATGGCACCTGAGGCCATCCTCTCCCCTGATTTCACCCTCAGGAACACCGCCTTTGAGGTTGCCCAACTCCTTCTCTATAAGTCTTTCTCTGGCTCTGCCTTCTTATTTTATACCCACAAGAATCTGCTCTTAGCTGTCTCCCCTTTCTTTTTACTACACTTTGTCGCTTGGCGCTCTCTTTCATTTGCATAGTTTCAATCAGTATCTTCTTGCAGGGGATTTAGTTCTTTATCTTCAGCTTTGATTTTTGTCCCTTGCTCTAGTTTGAATTTCCAAATACCTGTGGGATATTACCTGCCAACTATCAAGTTCCATCAAAATGGAATGCTAACATGCAGAAGAATGAAACTGGACCACTTTCTTACACCATACACAAAAATAAATTCAAAATGGATGAAAGACCTAAATGTGAGAGAGGAAACCATCAATCCTAGAAGAGAACACAGGCAGAAACCTCTCTAACCTCAGTCACAGCAACTGCCTACTAAACATGTCTCTGGAGGCAAAGGAAACAAAAGCAAAGTTGAACTACTGGGACTTGATCAAGATAAAGGCCCTGCTAAGCAGAGGAAACAATCAACAAAACTAAAAGGCAGCATATGGAATGGAAGAAGATATTTGTCAATGACATATCTGATAGAGAGTTAGTATCCAGAATCTATAAAAAACTCATCAAACTCAACACCTTAAAAATAATAATCCAGTTAAGAAATGGGCAGTCAATATGAATGACATTTTTCCAAAGAAGACATCCAGATGGTCAACAGACACATGAAAAGATGTTCATCATCACTTGTCATCAGGGAAATACAAATCAAAACCATGATGAGATACCACCTCACACCTGTCAGAATGGCTAATATTAACAACACAGGAAACAAGAGATGTTGGGAAGGATGTGGAGAAAGGGGGACACTATTGCGCTGTCAGTGGGAATGCAAACTGGTGCAGTTTGTGGAAAACAGTATGGAGGATCCTCAGTTAAAAATCGAACTACCTTATGACCCAGAAATTGCCCTACTAGGTATTTACCCAAAGGATAAAAAAATAATGATTCAAAGGGGTACATGCATCCCAAGATTTACAGCATTATCAACAATAGCCAAATTAATGAAAGTGCCCAAATGTCCATTGACTAATGAAGGCACAAAGAAGTTATGATTATATAGATATATAGACAGTGGAATACTACTCAGCCATTAAAAAGAATGGACTCCTGCCATTTGCAATGACATGGATGGACCCAGAGTGTATTATGCTAAGTGAAACAAGTCCATCAGAAAAAGAGAAATACCACATGATTTCACTCATCTGTGGAATTTAAGAAACAAAACAGATGAACACGGAAAGGGGGAAAAAAAAAAAAGAGAGGGAACAAAACCATAAGAGACTCTTAAACATAGGAAAGAAACTGAAGGTTGATAGAAGGAAAGTGGGTAGGAGATGCTCTAAATGGGTGATGAGTATTAAGGGGAGCACATCTTGTGTTGAGCACTGGTTATACATAAGTGATGAATCCCTAAATTATACTCCTGAGATCACTACTACACTTTATGTTAACTAGTTGGAATTTAAACAAAAATTTGAAAAACAAAACAGGACAGAATGCAGAATTTTTCTTTTTAGGCCATTCTGTTCCATATTTTTGTCCGTTGGACCATCGGACTCTTTTGCTAAACATACTTTCCCTTCCTTACAAGTAACAGTTACTCTAAAAGAATCACAGGACCATGGGAATTTGACTGGGAAGGGATCTAGAGGTGGTATCTCATAACTGGAGGCATTGTGGCTAAGAACAGAAATGGTCATTGGAATTGAGTAGATCTGTATTTAAATACTGGCTTAGTCTTTTTCTTGCTGAGTGACCTTTGGGGAGTTACTTAACTTCTCAGTGCCTTTAAAAGTTATTGTCAGCATTAATTAGATGATGTGTGTAATATTCTTAGTCAAGGGCTTAAGCACTTATAAATATTCAATGAAAGATGATTATTATCAAGGATTCCACCCCTTCATTTCTCAGATGGTGAAACTAAGGATCAGAGAGATAAAGTGATTAAATAATAGTGAAAGAGTTGGAACTAGAAACCGTTCTGATGACTTCCAGACCTGTGTGTCTTCCTAAATCTTGAGGCTCTTTATACATAAGCTAAGGGAGTAATGGTTAGAAACAGTTAGAGGGTGCCTGGGTGGCTCAGTGGATTAAAGCCTCTGCCTTCGGCTCAGGTCATGATCCCAGGGTCCTGGGATCCAGCCCCACATCGGGCTCTCCGCTCAGCAGGGGGCCTGTTTCTCCCTCTCTCTCTGCCTGCCTCTCTGCCTACTTATGATCTCTGTCTGTCAAATAAATAAATAAAATCATTTAAAAAAAAAAAAGAAACAGTAAGAAAACTGTCTTTGGAGAAGCATATTTTTAGGTCCTTACTGGGGGAAGACACCATGTCTTTTAAGCTTGCTGTCAAATTTTAATTATTTATGCTAATTGAGACCAAGGAAATGTGGTTAAATGAAAGGCACGCAAAATATCCAAAGGCTATTTAAATAACAGTTTCAACTTTTTCCTCAGTTATAGTCTACCAATTTATTGGAGGAACTACATTCAATGTGGCAACAGCACATGAAAAACCAACAAAATGTTTGAATCACAGGTTTCTAACTAGGTTTCTAAATAGAGGCATAGTATCATAAATAACTTCATCTCAAAAGAAATCTTGAGGGAAATTTTGAAAAACAGAAATGGAATGAGGGCATTGTGGTAAATAAAAATAGACAAATGAAATTTCTTATCTATTGTTATCAATGTCTGCAAGAGCACCATGCTTGGGAGGAAATTATTCCCTGCTTCCTAATGCTGTTTTTCATTTTACTTATCTTGTTAACTTTATTAAACCCAACAGGAAGCAATTTTAGCATAACAGCTAATTTGTTTTGATGTGTCTCAAGAGACCTATTTTTTTTTCTTTTAAATAATGCCTGCTGCTTTGTATTAAACCATGCCCCAATTGAAGGGGCATCTGTTATTGGAATGCCTTTTTAAAAATAACAGTGGAGTCTGAATGTCTGGAAGGTTTACAATAAAATCTTCTATTTGGAGCCCACATTTGTGAAGGGATGCCTGGGTGTATTTTATTTATTTTTTAAGTCTTTTCAGACTTTTGAGAAAGTCATCGTATATGATCATGTTTCTTCAGCTGAACTTCATCAATTAAATCTGACTCAAAGAAGGTTGGATAAGGGGCATCCCCACATGTGGCATTAATAGTATATTCTGGATGAGTCTAAAACCTGCAGGGTGGGATGTAAGTTGAGATCCATGATTTTTAAAGAAAACTCCTCACTTCTACCTCAAGTCAACTTCCAATGGCAGCTATTTTGAATGGATTTAAGCCAGTTTGGTCCTCAGCAAATTATCTAATGTTCTTTTTGGCATATATTAACATTATTATACCATCCAGTGGTAAGAGGCAGGTATAGGGAGATGTATATAATTCCTTATTGACAACCTCACTACCAAAGAGTATGGTATGTCAAAAGGATAGTGAGTCTTAGATCAATTTTTGGCAGATATATTAATATTTATTCATAAGTATGAAAAACAAATGCAGAGATACTTCAAAGGCAGAATGGGCCAGTCTTGTAAGAGATGCTCTTCAATGAAGTTAAAAGATCAGTGGGACTTGAGATCTGACGCTGGGCATGCCAGAGTCTTGTTCCTAAGTGATCCCCTATCCCCTACGCTAAGTAACAAACCTGCTGGGGTAGATTAAGACCAGCTATATGAACTGCTAAGTAATAGTTCTGAAAGATATTGATTCCCGATTGGGGTTCTAAAATGTTTTAACGACCTCTGAAGGGGACAGTGCTCATTAGATACTTTAAATGTTAACCAACTGCTGCTAAACTACTAAATTGGAAGTAACCTGTATATATACATCATACTATTTGCAGCCAAACACAGCATCATTATTCTCCCCAGCTCCTATGCTAGACACCACAGAGGCATGCGTGTCACAGCCAACTGGCTTGCCCATCAACAGATTCTGACAAGCCTAATTGATTAATCATTACCCCAATTTGCCTTCTTCTCTTATCTGCAGAGGCACTGGCTCGGGTTCAGTCCTTATCGGGAACTCTCCTTGAATGACTTTAACAGCCGTCTAACTGCTCATTTGAACCTTCGTCTCTTCCTATGCTTCATCCTTTCTCACCCTAAAAACAAGTCTGACCCAGTCACTCCCCAGCATAACATTTTCTGAGGACCCAAATGGCCTATTGTGTGATATCCAACCTATGTAGCAGACCTCAAGCTCCTTAATCACATGGACCCCCATGCTCCAGCTTTCACAAACGTTTTGTAGTTTTCCAACCATTTGGCCTGACTTATTCTTTAAGCCACTGGTAGATGAAGGTCCTCCCTGGTTTTATTACCTGGCAAGCATTTTTCCTTATCGAAAGGTGTCCTTTATGTCACCTCCTCTATGAAGAACCCAAGTGTCTGTTCAAGCCTTTGTGTTCCCACAGTCCTTTCTTCTCACATTCATCGCCAGCAGCTGTTGTGTTGTGCACACTGGGATTATCAGATATAAGACAGGATGCCCAGTTATGCTTAAATTTCAGATAATGAATAATTTGTACATATAGGTTCCATACAATATTCTGTAGCAATTTGTTACTTATTTGAATTTCAAATTTAACCGAGCACGCTGATGTTTTGTTTGCTAAATCTGGCAAGTCTAGCCGTGCCGTAATTCAACTGTGTACGAGTCTTTTCCTTTCTCCACCCTGTGAGCTCCTTGAAGGCACTTGTATCTAAGTGAGCAGCTAGACTCCAGTCCTGGCACCAAGCTCCTATTCAATAAATGCTTCCTGAATAAAGAAGAAAAATAAAGGTCAAAAAAGAAATGTTACTTCTTGCCTTTTTCCACTTGGGAAAATTAAAAAACAAAACAAAACAACCTTTGGGAGACTTAATTAGGACAGGTCATAGTGCTTCTTGTATTTAGCAGTGTTTCAGAAGTCAAAAGCTTTTCCAGAATGAGAGATGAAAAAATAGGGATGGGGTAGACTGATACTATCTGGTATGGAAGCCAGAAGTTATGCTTAACATATAGAAGTCATAATAATGATAATGATGAAATCATGTTGATTACATGGAACACATACTAGTATACTTCCAGGGCATTCCCAGTGAATCCTTACAAATCCCAGGAAGCAGGTGCTCACTGCAAGGGGCTGGACTCCTTTACTCTGCAGTTTTGTGCCCTTTTAGCTCTGGAACCAGATACTATTCCACTTCTTCCCCAAAGACCCCCAGGGGAGCTGACTCAGTAGGAGAAGTGTTCAAAGCCCCACCTTGTAAACGTAAAATAATGCATGAAGTTGCCAGGTTTCTGTGAGGGATTTGGACTCGGTCCCATTTCTTCTTTGGGAAGCTTTCTTTGCCTATAAAGGATTCTCAGAGTTCCACTTTTGTTTCAGTCTTGTGGTCATAAAACTGCCTTGACGAAAAGTTTGTTTTAAGGGCTTATGACTCAGGGACATAAAGAAATGTTTGAAGACGGAAAAGGGGTGACAGCATGTGAGTTTCTGTATGGAATGGACCATACAGAGCCCCGCTCCACTTCCTTTCGTTGAGCTCATGGTGGGAGAACATTCAAAAAGCCAACAAACTTGGTTAACAGCCTTAAATTGACATTGTTTGAGTATGAATGGATCCAATTGGTTTTAAATGCTTTGTTCCTCACATAATTCCTATTTTAGGCACATTGGTTACTATAGAGACTAGAGTCACCTTAATTATGGATGGTCAAGAGAGGACATGTTGACTAATGGTTAGAGCAGAGGTCTAAGGTCCATCCAAGGTCCTAATCTTAGTCTAACCACAGACTCACTGTGAGCCTGTCTAACTTACTTTTTGTGCTATAGTCCTGTCTTAACTAAGCAGGAATGAAAAATACCTTTGCTGGAGCCCTGTGGTGAGTGGTATTTTATTTTGTTTTTAGGAGTGGGGAAGATAGAAGATTCAGGAATGAGGCAAAGAGAGATTCTAACATAAAGTAAATTAAAGAAAAAATTGAGCTTGGAAGGCTGTTGTTGACCTGCTAAGTGATCCATTGGCAAATGGGAAGTGACTACTTATCACAGCATCACCTCTGGGGCTGGAATGTGGGCAACAGTGTCTCAGGGATTTTAAAAAAGTGTGTGCGTGTGTGTGTGTGTGCGCGCGCGTGCCGCTCCTCAAATTCTTAAAGCTAAGATATAAAAGCTACAATTCACAATTATCATATGGTTTCACTCATTTGTGGAGCATAACCAATAGCATGGAGGACAAGGGGCGTTAGAGAGTAGTAGGGAATTTGGGTAAATTGGAAGGGGAGGTGAACCATGAGAGACTATGGACTCTGAAAAACAGTCTGAGGGGTTTGAAGTGGCGGGGGGGGTGGGAGGTTGGGGTACCAGGTGGTGGGTATTATAGAGGGCACAGCTTGCATGGAGCACTGGGTGTGGTGAAAAAATAATGAATACTGTTTTTCTGAAAATAAATAAATTGGGAGAAAAAAAAATAAAACGCTTCGTACACTGAAGAAAAAAAAAAAAGCTACAATTCACAAATCTATATAAATGGTTTGGCCCTATCTTTTACAAAGAATGATTTTCTTTTCTTTCTTTCTTTCTAAGATTTTTTTTTTTAAGATTTTATTTTATTTATTTGAAACAGAGAGAGAGAGATCACAGGTAGGCAGAGAGGCAGGCAGAGAGAGAGAGGGGAAAGCAGGCTTCCTGCTGAGCAGAGAGCCCGATGCGGGGCTCAATTCCAGGACCCTGAGATTATGACCTGAGCCTAAGGCAGAGGCTTAATGCCCCGAGCCACCCAGGTGCCCCTCTTTCTTAGATTTTATTTATTTATTTGACAGACAGAGATCACAAGTAGGCAGAGAGGCAGGTTGCAGGGGGGTGGTGGTGGTGAGGGGAGAAGCAGGCTTCCTGCTGAGCAGAGAGCCTGATGTGGGGCTTGATCCCAGGACCCTGGGATCATGACCTGAGCCGAAGGCAGAGGCTTAAACCACTGAGGCACCCAGGTGCCTAAATGATTTTATTTTCTAGCACTCCTTTGCATGTATTTCAATTTTTTAAAAGATTTTATTTATTTGGGAGTGAGCGAACATGAGAAGGGGGAGGAGCAGAAGAAGACAGAGAAGCAGACACCCTGCTGAGCAGGGAGCCCCACATGGGGCTTGATCCCAGGACCCCAAGATAATGACCTGAGCTAAAGTTAGATGCTTAACGGAATGAGCCACCCAGGTGCCCCTGTATTTCAGGTTTTTTAAAAGATTTTATTTATTTATCTGAGAGAGAGGAAAGAGAGAGAGCAAAATAGAGGAGAAGGCCAGAGGGCCAGAGAAGCAGACTTCTCAATGAGCTGGGAGCCCAATGTGGGGTTCGACTCCAGGACCCTGAGATCATGACCTGAGCTGAAGGCAGATGCTTAACCAACTGAGCCACCCAGGTGCTCCTGTATTTCAATTTTTGAAAACAACTTTTTATTATGAAGATTTTGGGACACAAAGTAAAGAATGTCCACATATACATTATCCAGCTTCGACTCTTATCCACATTCTGTCAGTGTTGTTTCATCTCACTTAGCTCTATTGTTTTTTTCTTTTCTGGACTATGTTAGAGAAAATCCCAGGCAACATATCATTTCACTTGTAAAACATGATAGGTTTACTTTCTTTAACAGATAAAGGCTTTTTCCCCCCTATAGCTACAATACCCCATTATCACCTCCAACAGAATTAAAAATTCCTTAATATTATCTAACACCTAATCTATGTTCAATGTTTCTAGATTATCTTAAAAATATCCTTTTTTTTATAGTTGGCTTGTTCCAATTAAGACTCAGATACGGCCCAGACACTACATTTGTTTATGTCTTCAAGCATGTTTTAATCTATAACAATTTCTCTGTCCTCTCCCTCCTAATTTTATTTGGAAACACTTGAAACAAAAGTTGCAAAAAAAAAGCAATGAACACTCGCTCACCTTTATGGTTTATACATCTGCTTAATTCTCTCTTTCTCTCCCTCTCTTATGTTGTGTGTCTTAGCATCATCATTATTTTTTTGCTAACCATTAAGAAAGGTGCAGACAGTGTGACATTTTACCCTTAAATATTTCAGTGCACTTCCCCTAAGATTAAAGACCTTCTCCTACAAAGGTACATTATAAATATCACATGGGAGAGATTTAACACCAACACAATATTATCTGCTATTCATTCTATATTCAGATTTCTCTACTTGCCCTAATACTGGGCTAATACTGTCCTAATAATCCTGCAGCAGCTGCTGCTGCTGCTGCTGCTTCTTCTTCTTCCTCTAATCCAGGAGCAAGTACAGGACCAAGTATTGCATTTAGTTGTCATGTTCTTTGTTTCCTCTAACCTAGAACACCCTTCAGCTGTCTTTCACAACACTGAAATTTTTTAAGTGTTTTAGCTAATTGTTGGGCAAAATGACTCTCAGTTTGATTTGCTCAATTGTTTCTATTCTTTTTTAAAAGAACTGAAGAAACAACTCAACAGTTAGCATACTTTGCTCTAATTTAGAGCAAAGTGTGCACAGGTTGAGGCTAAGTTTTGTTCCTTCTCTTACTATTTTGCATTCCCTACTCATTGTCTGACTGGAAATGTTTGTCCCGTGCGGCATTTACGTCTTGTAATTTTTATGTCCCTAAGTGGATTAAGACTAATGTTTATTTTCAGGGGCTTCTGCATGGTTTTAAAGATGCATCTGAAGCATTATTCTTTGTCTTGCTCTTGCTTTTTTCAATTCAGAGAATGGCAGTATGGAAAAGATGGGAAGTAGGCACCAGATGTTACTCTCTCTCCTTGAAACAAAGCCTAGCCTCCCCTACCTGGAAATTTGGAGCTTTCCATACTTCCCACGGTGGGAACAGAAGGCATATGCATCCTGTATGGACTTCCAGCCAGGAGTGCTGTCTGTGTCTGCATGTGTCCTCTGATCTCTGGTGTAAACCCTGCCCTAGCCAAAGTAACTGGTTTGTGTTGGTCCCTGCTAGCTACACATGTCTTGTGCGGGTGAACCATGGAGGAGCTTACTGTGTATTTTCTGGGCAGATATCTTAGAGCTGCTCTGCAGATATTGAATTAGGAGTCCCTAAAAGTGGCTGGCCATGGGGCACACCGTGGCGAGGTCTGCCGTCTCCACCAGCGCCTCTGTGTCCATACCAGCAACCTCTTTCCTTTCTTTGCCATGAATATGGATTCTGTGGACCTTCTCTCCCCATCACCATGGAGATGGCCGGTGCTGGGTTGGAAGAGTGCAGATGGTGCTTTAAACTCAATTACTACTCCAAGTCTCTTTGTCTCTTGCCCACAGAGCTGTACTTCACCTTCCAGGCCATTTAGTGGAATGATACAGGAAGGAGGAGATTGGGACAGGAAAAAAAGTTCTAGTAGCATCAATAGTGGACAGTTTTGAATCCCTAGGAGATCTCACCTTCCCGCCCACTCTTTCTCAAGTATCATCCTGTGCCAGACTTTGATAGACAGCTATGCAGGTATCACTTTGCTCCCCCCAAAAGAAAACTGGGTACCCGCCATGGAATCTGCATTCTTTGTGTTTTTGAGAGCTTTATGGGGGCTATACCCACATAGAAGTCAGAAGATGGAATTGAAAGGAAGGTAACATAAGAAAAGACAAGGCTATCCCCAAGTATGTGAGAGGATGCTGGAAGAGAAAGGCTTTCTGTTCCCAGCTTTGAAACTTCCAGCCCAGTGGAGCTCCAGCTTTTAGACTTTATACAGGAAGAAGGAGCCTGAAGCTGGGCCAGAGGTCTGGCCAGATTAGAGACTGCATCTGTCAACTGCTAAAGGGAAAGGGATTCTTAGAGTTTGGAGCCTGGGAAGTTCATTTAGATGGATGTTAGTATTTCAAGGTATCTCCAGGGCTATCTTCATTCTTCTTGATCCTGTGTATTCCTGGACATTATATTCCTAGGCTCAAATCTTTGCAGCCAAATGATTAAAATGCCATGTTTTGGCTTTCTACAGTATGTTTGGGCAATGGTTTTATCCCATGACCATCATCTACATGTTATTGCTGGGAAGACACTGAGACAATTTGAAATCCACAACGGAAATAGTGGGAAGGAATCTCCCTTTTCCATGTCTTTTCCAAAAAGTGCCCTATGTGGCCAAAACATCCAATTGTTATGGCAAGAGGCCCAGGACTCAGAGAGATTATTCAAATCCCATATTTTCCACTTATAATTTGTCCTTGGCCAAAGTTCGCAGCCTCCCTGAGCTTTAACATCTTTACCTTGTAAAATGTGAAAATAACGCTTCCTTCCCAGGCTTATGAGGCTGAAATGATAGAATGTATGCCAAAATGCTTAGGCTGGTCCTTAGCACAAGGTGAGGGTTGGTTTCCTTCCCCTCTCTCTGTCCTCCTCATACTCATTGCTTCTCTTCTCCTTTTGTTATAGCTCATATTAGCACTGTAAAAAAAAAAAAGGCATTTTCTGCTTTTTATTTCTCATGAAAAGGCTGTGTAAATTTAGCTGATGATGAAGCTGATGATGCTTCGGAGATAAATACTGATGAAGCTTGTAGCAAGGAACAGGACAGCCTCATCCTATTCAAACACTTGCTGCAGCCCAGAAAAGGGTATAGATAGCTGGGCCCATGGACATGCCGGCCAAGGAAGATCAAAAACACTAACAGAAGCCACAGAATTTCCTCACCAGGCAGAACCAAGAGGCCTCAAGTTAAAAGAGCAGGATATGTTTCCTAGACATCTGTTTCTCTTGGGGTTCAGAGTACTAATCTTTGCCTTGATGATCTGAATGTCTAATTGCTAGAGGCAACTCAAAAGACATTTAGTCAATGGAGGCAGAAACAAATCAGTAGACAAGCTGTCCTGAATGAGACGTCCGACACTAGAATTCTCTAATTGCCTGACTTGGATATCTATCAGGCAAGATACCCAATGAGATAGTGGAATGCTTTCTGTATCCGGATTGACTAGGAATCCAGTGTAGAAAAACTGCTAGATAATTGAGGAAGGCAAATAAAATCCTGAAAATTTTAATGTAGTCCTAGAGTGAATATTTTTGTTTCTGTTCCAAATTTCTGTTTCCTTCAATAAACTTATAACAATTTTGTAACAGGAAGATAATAACAATGACTGGTGGAGCAGAGACAGAGGTAGAGAGAAGTAAAATGTGTTCTGAATTAGAGATGTATGTTTAATATTGTAGGTTTGGAACTTGGTCATTTTGAGATGTAACTGTGTGAAAGCAATAGTTTTTTTCTGTGTGTGTTTGCACATGTGGCAGGGTAAAAAGACTTTTTCAGCAAAGCAGAGCCCTTAGACAAGAGTGTAAAAGCCACTCTGAATAAGACCCTCACGTGAGTGTCTAAGTTGTGGTGAGAGGGTTCAGAGCTTTGGAATCAGAAAGTCCACTGGAATCCCAAATCTTCCAATGACAAACAGTGTGGATTTGGCCAAGATTCTTAGTCTCTCTCAGTTCTAATCTATGAACTGTGAAAAATGGTCCTTACTTCATAGGATTGTTTCGAGGTATAAATAAAATAATGTTTTTATTAGAAGCTCTGCTTCTTTCAAAGAACTAGACCCATTACTTCTGAACATCTTTTTCCATGTCTCTTTCAGCACCTCAAATTACTCTTTCACCATTCCCTTTTTGACCAATCAGCAAATATTGATCAAGCACCCATCATACATTCTGCAGCCCACCTCCCCAGCCTTCTTGAACTCAAGGTAAACAAATCATGTTTCTGTTCTAAAGAAAAGAAGTCATAGGGAGATAATCAGGAGGTGGGTGCTAGGGCTGTACCTGGATCAGCTAGATGCACAGCCCGAACTGGTCTCTGGTGCTCTGTTTTCTCCCTTACAAGTATGAAGTTGTTTCTTCCTACGGAAGATATTCATAGTCTACTCAAGTGGAGTCATTCACTCCACATTTCACTCTCTGATTTTGCAGTAGGTGGATTTTCCTTGTTATTCGGAAGGGTAGGCCCCTCCCCTAACCTCAGAAGAGTGAGTCATGGTTACTCTAAACCTAGGGTAACCTCATTCCCCTTTGCCAGTGATTGGTTTAAGAGAAGGCAAGTTATCCAGTTCTGACAATAAGATGCAAGGAGAAGTCTTCTTGAAGCTTCTGCTAAGAATTTCACTTTCCTAATAAAAGGCACAGATAAGGCTTGGGAAGCTCATTCCTTTTCCTTCCATTTTCAAAGTGAAAGTGATGCTTGAAATTGCAGCACTCAGTTTGGGTCATGAGACAAGCACAAGAAAGCCAATAACCAAAGATGGAAAGTCTGGGGGATAGAGGACAGAAAGAACCTGGATTCTCAGTGATATGATAGAGCCCTTCTTATTAGGAGAGATAAACAAATGTTTTTATTGCTTAAATCACTCTTCATTAGGTTTTCTGCTGCTTGCAACTAAAAGCATTCCTATTTGATATTCCTTTCTGAAGGGTCATACTACCACCTTCCTTCCACTGCCATCTTTGTTTCCAAATGGCTTCTAAGGAATTCCTGCTAATTCCTGCAGATCATGGTATTAGCTGGACTTACGGCATGATTTCATCAGAGTATGTGCATTTTAACAAAGGATTCCTGGGATGAGCAAAATTTCTTGAGACAAAGGTATAAGCCCATGATGGTAGAATTACAGGTTGTGGGACTGATACATTGCAGAGGACTGGGAGCCCTGATTCCTGCCTCTTCAAGTCCCAGGTTTAAGTGACCACCTGGTCTACTTATATAAGTTTCCTAGAATCTTGTAACTCAGGATGTGGCCCACCAGCAGAACTAGTATCACTTATGAACTTGGAAAAATGTAAAAATCTCATGCCCTGCCTCAGACGTACTCAATCAGAAACTTCATTTTAATAAAGATCTTCAAGTGATTCATATTCACATTCAGGTTTGAAAAGCACCACTCCAAGAAGACACAGAATTGCTAGAGTTAGAAAAAAAGCTCAGTTATCTCCTATTAAATGAATAGTTGGCAAGACACAATGTTACAAAGGAAACTTCTCATATTGTTTTTTTTTTTTTGTTGTTGTTGTTGTTTTGGCAGTAGAGATTTGGGGTAGACCAGATTTACTGAATAAATAAATGTAATCTTTCAGAGTCATCTGAACACAGAGACCAGACCATTCAGATGTTTCAAGATTGTATCTTTTTTTTTTCTTTTTAAGTAATCTTAATACCCGACTTGAGGCTCAAACTTATGACCCGAAATCAAGAGTCACATGCTCTACCAAATCACCCACACAGATGCCCCAAGACTATATCTTATAAAGGAACATGAATTACACAGACATTGAGACATATAACAGAGAGAGTAGTATGGACTAAGGGAGGGCCCACTGCAGACAAATACCTCCTCACATTACTGGCCTTCAATTAAACCACTTCATGTGAGGATCCATCCATTTCCCTGAAGACTCAGAATTTCATTGGCAGTGCCTGGTCATCAGGCTTTAGGAGTTATCCATGCCATAAAAATAAACATTAGGGATGCCTGAGTGGCTCAGTCAGTTAAGCATCTGCCTTTGACTCAGGTCATGATCCCAGGGTCCTGGGACTGAGTCTCACGTTAGGCTCCTTGCTCATCAGGGAGACTGCTTCTCCCTCTGCCTGCAGCTCCCCTTGCTTGCTCTCCCTTTCTCCTCTCTCTCTTTCTCACCAATAAATAAATAAAATCTTTAAAAAAAATAAACATTTGTTTGCATGAGAGTCAAGGATGTCAAAAAATTAATTTAAATGAAATAATATGTAGTCATCAAATGGACAAGAAAGCTCTCCTTAGCTTGGCTTGGAGAAATTTCTCCCTATAAGAAGCTTCCTGGGAACCTAAGTCATAATCAGTAGTCATCAACAGACCTCCCTAGCTCAGAGACCAGAACACTTGAAAGTTCCCAAAATAAGTACATTCCCCTCCCCTAAAAAAAAACACATGGCAGACACAATTAAAATGAGAAAGATGCCTAGGAGATTTAGATAAATGTGTACTAACAGCATGAGGCTGAGCTAGCTGGGTATATCCATCTCACTATTGGGAGGGTCTTGACAAGGGGAGAAATGGAAGACTAATAACAAAGTCTCTCTGCCTCTAACTAGTCTTAGCTGATATTCATCCCACCATTTTTCAGATTTCTGTGATGGTGATTACTTCTTTATATCCTCTATGCTTTCAGTCAAATTATAATCAACAGTGTACCTGGGCAACATGTTATTTTTTTTTTTCAAGTGATTGCATATCCTTCTTCTGGCCTAATATGTATTTATCTTAACATTTAATGTACAGAAAGCAACATCATTTCCTTATTTCTCCGTTCTTAGTAAATCTCTCACAGTCACTCTCAAGTACTTGTATAGTATAGATAATTACTATAGTATAGACAACAAGGTATAGTATAGACAACAAGGTCTACCTGTTGCCATTAACTGCAGTGGGATACAGTATCATGGTCCTCAACCTGTATGTCTCCACAGGAATGGGTTACAGGCATGCTCAAGTAATTAACTCAAAATTCTTGCAAACACAAGCATGTCCTGGGTGGCTGGAGCCTTTGGGTTGTTCCCTCCCCACAGCAGTGTGTTGTAAACTATTATAATTCTCATATGTGTCAGAATATAAAAAAGGCTGGGGACCCCTAGAGCAGTGTAATGGCCCTGAAGTCAGGGTACCAGTAGCCATGTGAGCAGCCTTGGACAGATCACTACCCACTACTCATTAACCTCTCTCGGTATCCCAATATTCTGAGACAGGTGGACCAAAGTTTACTTGATGCTAAACTAGCAAGTTTACTGATATTCACTTGTTGTCTTAGTCTGTTCAGGCTATTATAACAAAAATACCGTAAATACCACTCAGCTTATGAACATGAGACACTTGTTTCTCCTAGTTCTGGAGGCCGGGAAATCCAAGATCAAGGTTGCTGACAGATCTGGGTTCTGGTTCTTGATCTACAAGATAGTCATCTTTTCACTATAACGTCACAAAGGGAAAGGCATCTTTTTATAAGGGCACTAATACCATTCATGAAGGCTCTACCCTCCAAAGGCCCCACCTCCTCAAAATTTCACATTGGACATTAGGTTTCAGCATAAGGATTTGTTGGGGAGCACAAATATTCAGACCAGAGCACCTGGGCCCGAAATAAGCTTAACCCTTTAGTGAGGGCAATGGCGGCCTGTAGGGAGAAGCTAAGTGGTTCCAGTTGTGGGCTTGCTGGCTACAGAGGCAGAGGCTAAGATCTGTTGGGTCACAATATGTGTGGCTTATGAAATTCCTCAGTGCTATCCTATTCTCCTGTCAAAAGTCTTCTACAAAGTTTTATTTTAATACAACTATATTGGTTTGCTAGAGCTGCCATAATAAAGTATCATATACTGGGTGGTTTAAGCAATAGAAATTTATTTATATATTTTCTCACAATTCAGGAAGCTAGATATCTGTGACCAAGGGGTTGACAGGGTTGGTTTCTTGTGAGGCCTCTGTCCTTGGCTTGCAGATAGCCATCTTCTGTGTCCATACATGTTCTTCTCTCAGTCTATGTATTTATGTTTCCTAATCTCCTCTCCTCCTCTAAGGAAATATGCCATAGCAGACTGAGGCCCACCCATATGATCTTCTTTTAGCATAAGCACATCTTTAAATGCCCTATCTCTAAATACTCATATTCTGAGGTATTGGGAGTTAGGGCTTCCACATATGAATTTGGGGGTATGGGACACATGTCAGCCCATAACAGTCACCAATAGCACTAAGACAAATCTGTGGCTGGCTCCGTGCTGTAGGGCTAGGAAAAGGAAAAAGGATGTAGGCCATAAGATTTAATTTCACAAATAGCATGCAGTATGTTAGAAAAGAACAGGTCCTTGGAGAGTCCATCTTATCTTATGCTGTCATTTGCCAGATTAAGAAACTGAGGCCCAAGATGTGATATGACATCCCCAAACCTATATAATTGTGAGACAAAATAATAAATAATCCAAGGGTGAGGTATACTGTTAGAACTTTGTCAGAAACAACTGACTTTGCATACATATTCTTGCCTATAAAACCAAAATAAAACACACAGTCTGCCTTTGGCCAGAAATTATACTCATGGAAGAAGGCCTACTTATAGTCCTGCATATCAGTCATTTGCCTCTGGTGACTTCTTTCCTTAAGTCCTGGAGTTCCCATTTGGTATATTCCCAGCCTACATCTCTAACCCTGATGTGCTGTCTGCTGAGATACTCTCTGCCTACTCCAGGGCCAGCAGCAATTTCCCAATCTTGGCTTCCAGGTCCTAGCATGGCAGCCACACTGCTTCTTCATAGTGAGAGCTGGTGACAAAAACCACAGAACACTGAATCCAGTGCCTCTGTTATTCTGACACATCCCCACAACCTGCTTCCCAACAGAATTGGCAGCAGGGAGATAGCTTCTGTCTCACCTCTATGGCACAGATTGTGTTCACATGTGTCCAGCTGGTGAAAACTAACTTGCATCTAGAACTCCTAGATACAAAAGTCTAGGCAATACAGCCTTTAGCGTTCTGACTGTCCAATACAGAAAGGCACGTAGAACGAGGTAGAATCAATGCAGAGCAACAATCAACCACATCCAGCAGCATTATGCCTTGGGTTTTGTGGATTTTAACCAGCAGAATGAATTAGCTGAAAACCACTAGAAACACTGAGCAGAGAGGACTGTCATGCTTCTTTAGTGTGGAGCTGGACTCAGGCCAGTGGGAGACTATTTTTTAAAAAGGGTAAATGGATCAACTCTTCCAACACACATAACTTTTGCAACAAGAGCCATCATGCAATACACACCAACAAATAAATCAAGGATAAATATTTTTAAGACTTGCCCGGGCACAAAAAGTATTTGTGTCAGAGACTGACACCCTCCCCCTTTTCCAGGCATTTTCTTCTCTCCTTTTTAATACTAGGAACACCTATCATTAAACATAAATACATCAACACAGAAACATGGCCATCCAGCTAGTGAAGGAGTTGGCAAATGATGGCCCATGGGCCAAACCAGACACTGCCTCATTTTGTAAGTAACGGTTCTATTGCAACATAGCCATTCTCATTTATTTCCACATTGTCTACGTCCATTTTCACACTACACTGACAGGTAATTGTGACAGAAACCATGCAACCTTCAAAGCTGAAAACATTTTCTCCCTGGCTCTTTACAGAGAAAGCTTGTTGACTCCTGAAGTGAGGACAGTATTTTCCAGCCTCCCTTGTAGCTAGGCAAGATCATATGATTAGGTGGCAACCAAGGAGGTATGAGTGAAAGTGACCGTTATGCTTAGCCTTAAAATATCAGCTTTGTGTTCTTCCAGTACTCTTCCCTCTTCCTGTCACCTGAGCAAACTTTTTCTGTGAAAGGCCAGATACTAAATGCTTGAGACTTTGTGGGCCATGGAGTCTCTGTTACAACTACCCAGCTCTGCTCTTGGAGCACAAAAGCTGTCACAGACAATACATAAAGAAGTGAGCATGTCTGTATTCCAATAGGACTTTGTTTACCAAAGTAGGTGATAGGACAGAGTTGACCTAAGGGCAGCAAGTGGCTGAATTCTGCCTTAAGAGATGGCTAAGTAACAACAGAAAAGGAACTTGAGTTTCTGAATGACTACATGGGGAAAAACCACAACCTGGACTGTTTATTTCAAGCCTGGTTTATGAGGAAAACAAACAGTGTGACTTATTTAAGCCACTGTATATCTGAGTCCCTTTGTTTTGCAGGTTAGCTTTAACTAGTGCTTCTTAGGCTTGTGAATGACACAAACCAGGGATATACTTTGTAATATTTGCTCAACATCTTGCTCCTAACATTTACAATTCTATGTTATCTGAGCAGCTTTCTGACCTAGTGTCTGTGCAAAGCATAGCAGGGGATGAAATGATGAGAAAGATATGTTCCCTCCCCTCGCAAAGTATAATTCTTGTGTTAGGATTTGCTGGTGGGTTGTAATCATATGTAATCAGTTATGAGTCAGTTATGAATCACCAGTAGCAACTGATAACTTCACAATGAAAGTTTTGAAGTCTGTGAATGATGTGTTATGCCAGGGGTCCCCAAGGTTACCCTATGGCTTGATAATCTGCTAGGACTCACAAAACTCAGAAACTGTTATGTCCACAGTTGTATCAAAGTGAAAGGACACAGATTAAAATCAGCAAAGGAAAAGGTGCATAGAGTAAAGTCCAGGAGAAACCAGATATAAGCTGCCACATGCTCTCTCCTCATGGAGTCACATGGAGACATGCTCCATTTTCCAGCAATGATGTGTGAGAACACATGCAAAGTCTGCCCCAAGCCTTGGTATCTAGGTATGAATGGTGTTTGAAGTAGGATCACCAGTACAAGGCTACTATGAGACAAAAATTAGTGACAATCTAAACCATGGTTGTGGATGTGGAAAGAAGAGACTTACTAGAAACAGACAAAAAAAATCTGTAAGAATGAACTCTAAGAATCTGATAAATAGTGACATGCACGGAGAGAGGAATGGAAAAGAGATTAAGAGTCACACCTATTCCAGGATTTAGAGACAAGGTGGTTGGGATGATTGTGGGGCTACTATAGGAAATGGGAAAATGGAAAATTGGCACTCAAGTTTATTTGAAGAGGAGCTGGGGACAAGATAGCATCCATTAGATTTGGAAATGGTGAGTGAATACCAATAAAAGGTCCAAATAATATCCATCAGGGTATTTAAGAAATGTTTTCGGAGAGGGCTAGGGGCTTGAGAGCCCCTTGGCATCAAGTTCTGTAGAAATAAATGATGTTTTCAGGGAAGAGAATACAAAGGAAGAAGAGAAGCTGAGAAATAAGTCTGAGGATGCCATTAGTTAAGTGACAGGCAAGGAAGAAGCATGTGAAAAAATTACAGAAAAGAAGCGGAGGTGAAACAGGTTGTAAGGCAAGGCAGCACAGAGAATCCAGTGGAGCAACCTGTTCTTGAGAAGTCAAGCAGGCTACATGGGAGATAGACTGCTGAGCCTGGTTGGCAGCAAAGAAAGGCAATGCTCCATGACCTTGAGGGGGGCATTGGCCCAATTTCAAAGATGAGAGTGAGTACTGGGAAAGCAGAGAAGAGAATCTCTCTTCCCCATGCCTCTGGGAGGAGCAGGAGCTCCTGTGGATGTGGGTGGCTGGAAGGGAGGGGCCAGGTAGGATGGGACACAGGGATAGGCAACCAAAAGCAAAATGTTGACTGAGTGGGCACCCCCAAGCTTTGAAGGAAGCTTAGAAAAGCAAGTGCCCCAAAGGCCACAGATGATGATGAGCTGTTCTTTCTCATGAAGCCGGAGCAGCTATGTTGATAAGGCCCTTTAAATACTGGTGGTACTGTGAATGTCCCTTGGAGACCACAGGGAAAATGGTCCCACAATCAATTATCATCTGGGTGCTCTGCACTTCTCAGGGAATTTGGCGGGTACTTGAGTGTTGTGTTCCAGCTCAGGATCTCTTCTCTTCAGATTAAAGAGTCATTACAAGTCTGTTTATTTTAGAAAAGATTAATAGCTCCCCCTCCTCATTTCTCAAGAACAGACTTTCGTCTGTCAAGAGTGAGTCATTAAATATATCAGCTCAACTGCTCTGCCTGCAAGATTACAGATATAAAATCATCTGATTTTGACAAAAAACAGCTGTGGCTTTTCTTATTGAGTCTACAGTCACTTGTGGGTAGAGACAGATAGGAAATGTTCCACGATAGCAAGAGTGATACAAGCCCTCCACCCTATCAGCAATCTTCCCAAGACCCTCTAACTTGTCACCTTCACCAAGATGTCTCTCAGTTAATTCATGTCAAGTCAATGTAACTCAACTCTACCAACTCTCATGAGCTACTCCCATGAGTAGTGTGGAATATGCAAGATGAATAAGAAGGAATATTTATGCTCAGGAATTTTATAGTCTATATGGTGAGCTAAACAAAATCCCCTGAGAACTAAGACTGATAGTAGTTAAGTGTTGTGGTAGAGGTGTTTGAAGAAAGAGAGCCTAGAAAGGCAAGGTTAGCCCTCAGGCAAGGTCTGGAGGATGTGGTGTTGGTAGTGATCTTGAAGGACTTTGACTTGTGTGTGTGTGTGTGCACACGTGTGTGTACATGCCCATGTACACACAGGTGTTTAGGGGTTAACTAGAAGGAAAGTGAAACATTTCAGGAAAAGATACTTTAAAACACATGGAGACGCACAATTGAAGTGCATGGGTAAAATGTGGGAAAATCAGAGCTGGAGGGAGTTTTAGGCCCAGATGTTCGTAAACCTTGATGTGTGTTAGATCCACCTGGGCAATCTGTGAAAAATTCATCAGTCTGGGCCTTGCCCCTGGATTTTATACACCAGGCTCTGGGGACTTGGGGACTTTAATGATTAGCCAGGGTCACACTGCTCATTAATTAGCAGTTGAATCAGCTGGAGAGCCTGCTTTCAGGGAGAACAAGTATATATATTTTTTCTTTGAAGGGAGCTGAGGTGTAAGATTTGTGAAGAGCATTATAAGAGAAGACTAGAAAAGTAGGTTGCACTTAGGTTATGGATGAGAGGCTGAGGAAATTGTGAGATTCCTATCAGCAAACAAAGCCACTGAAAGCTTCAGAGGGAGATGTGACACTGTCAAAGTAATCAGACATGTGATCTAAGAACAAAAACTTAGGGTTCAGCCTACCGACGGGAAGTGGGATTACAACCAGTTTACAGGTTCCAAACTTCCCAAGCCAGCTAGGCCCTCCCACTCTCATCTGAAGCACATTCCTTTTAAGCCCATTAAAGCAGGGTTTTGTTTTCTGCTTACATAAATGACAAAATATCCATGAGGAAATATCAGTTCGTCAAGCATCTTCCAAAGCAGCTCATTAAACCAAAGGATGCAGTCAGTGAGAGGAACCCTAATGCTCATCTAGCTCCTGGCCCGAGGACACCACACACCGATTCTCGGCACCACGCTCTCGCGGTCGGCCTCCATGACACAAGGGGCAGCCCCACGTCTCCAAGTGAAGATAAAGGGAACAGTGTAGATGGGTCACCCCAGCACTTCACCGTGGCCAGAACAGCACATCAGGAGCCTGCTCTATAGATGTTGGGCCTCTCCACAGCTTCACAGGCAGATGGAGAGCCAAAGAATCAGAACTGTGTGGCTCCCAGGGGTCTGGGGGCTGGAGGACTGGGTCCTATTACAGGCTACTGTGCATACTGCCAACTGAGGGGGGAGGATGGGAGAGATTTGAAACCTGACCTGTCTTTAGCTCAACAGTTATTTATGCCAGATAACATGGTCCTTGGGAGGACGACTACTGTGGCCTGCGTAGCTGCCCAAGGCATATATGACCTGCTTCTTTGTACCTTCACCATTTGCAAAATGCCCCCAGCTTTTACCTCATCATTTATTCTCCTCCTTTTTGTCTTCTGCAGGGTAAAATATAGTTTTAGCTGAGGGATTAAACAAAGATGTCTTAAATGGGAACACTCCTTATAAGAGAAGACTCAAGATTATAATTAAAATGTTGGCAGAATACTAGATGCCAGAGGAGTTATCACCTTGGAACAAAGATTGTGGTAAAATAATCCAGAATGAAGAAAATCTTTTTAAAGAATTATCTACACCATGTATAAATCCATCAGCATTCTGTGTGAAAGGCAGAAGATCAGAGATGACACACCTTTCGCTTATTCTGTGTTTGAAAACAATGTTTCTCCAGAGGGATGCTATTGCTGACGTGACAGTCCTGTGTTAAGCAGAATCTCCTCACCCTGCAGGACAGCCGGCACTCCTAAATGCCTGCAGCACTCCTCAGCTGTGGTCAAGCTAAAAATGTCTTTAGAACTACTGCTCTAAGGTTTCATGGTGCATTGCAAAAATCATTTCCTCAGATCACTATAAAGATGCAAAATATTAGCAACACCATCACTCTTCAAATGATGAGCTGAGACTCCAAGTGGATTGCGGGCTTCTTCATGTGGCTAGGGAGGGTGCTGCTGGTTCTAAAGTCTAACGGGTTGACTCTAAATTCAATCCCTCTTCTAAAATACTGTGCTGCCTTTGAATGGAGGCAGAGACTCGGGCTCGATTTCGATCAACTAATAAAACATGCAACTGAATTCCTGTTGCTGTTATTTATATTTCTAGCTATTTTCTCAGGAGCACAGATCTCATTATATAGAGGACACTTAGTTCTGTGAGGTCATTGATAGAAGGGTATAGGTAGGAGCTAAGGGAATTGGGTTCATTTGCTTAACAGAGGGAAAGGATCATGGAGCTCCCAGGGATAATAAGGAAGGTTGGGAAACAGGAGAGAGAGGCACGAGGAACCTGTGAGGCCTTATTAGGTGATATGACCCATCTATGTACTCTGACCTGAGTCTTAAGCCTCCAGTACAACGCATTATTCATGAAACACTTACAGAGTGAATTTTTAAATACCTAAACTAGCAATTGCACCTGGATGAACAGAGGTTGATGCAGAGACAGCATATATGGTCCCAGAAGGCAGAGGTAGGAAGGTCCAGGAGAGTGTAAGGATTTCTGAGAATCATCAGAAATCCAGGGCCAGGATGGGTCTTTCCACAGATGTGGAACTGGTAAATTCACCCAGACTACTGACACCGTGGGAGCCTCAGGTCACTTCTGAAACATCGGCAACTCAAGTGAGGGCAGAAACACTGCTGGGTTCTAGAATAGTTTTCAGGTACTGCAGTGGGGAGAACCAATTTGTGTCAGAGATAACCCAGTTTGAAGCTTTCTCAAAGGTAATCTAAAGATTCAGTTCTTCATTTAAGATTCACACAATATTTAAGTGATGGATCATTTACTTCTCAGCCTGGTAAGGACCATGACAGCCACTTTTTGAGTATAGTTAAAGCTGGTGAATGTGGGATATGAAAGAGACTGGGAAATAAATGACGTAAGGCCATCTTCAGCTAGTGGCCTCAGAACTGTCACTTCCATAAGCAGAGAGAAGCCAACCACACCAGGTTAATAAGAACAGGATGGTTCTAGAACTCCAGATTACACGAAGAGAATAGACATAGAATCACAGAAAATAACCGAATCCCCATATGAATTGAGGACCACATGTTAAGCATAATGACCCACTAATAATTATTATAATGCCCAGTTATGATTATTATACCTTAGGATTCTCATATCAACATCCAGTTTGTTAGTGAAAATTGGGTGAAACCTGGCTTGCATTCGCACACCCCAGTCTGTCCTTATTTCATGCTGATGTGCTCTGGCTCCCTGCTTTCTTGTATTCAAGAACTTATTACTGCTTGGAAGGTGTTCCCCGTCTTTGCCTGTAATCTGATCTTTATGTGAGAAGCAGGACAGGGTGGCACCTGGAAGCCTCCCCACTGCTGCAGCCAGGAGTCTCCCTGAGATCTGCCCCCTGAGAGCTTTCTCCCAAAGGCTCCCTGCTGCATAGCCCTGCAGCCCTCTGGAGCATGCTGACCCTCTGTAGGCCAATGGGAACCTCCAAGGCTCCCGGGGGGGTCCAAAAAGTTCAGAGAGCAGAATAAAAGAAAATCCATTACTAATACTAAATTCTGCTACCTTTTTCTACCCTGATCCTTCCACAAGGGTATCTCCCAATTCCCTCTCATGATCCCAATCATCTTGTCTAACTTCTCCCACCAAGGCAGGCTCTGGCCTGACATGTTCCAGACACAATTAGTCAGTGGTTGACTCTCACTTAAACAATAATAAAAAATCAGACGGGCAGGCATTGTGTTCTTTAAAGATGAACTTGATAGGCATGAAATCTCAAAAGAAATCCTGCAGGCATGAAGCCTAGGGTCCTCAGTGGGTCTCTCCCTGATCCCTGGGCAATGCTTGCCTATCACTGCCAACACAGAATGAGGGAACATTGTACTCAGCTTGTCCCCTTTCCTCAGTGGCTCTTGATTGGCAACCTGTTCAGGATCCAGTGTTTTAGAAGGAAATGCCACAGAAAAGAAGCATAATTACTGCTCAAGAAGGAAACTCACGGGATTCCAGAATTTAAAAGGGTTCAGAAAATATCCCAGAAATTACAGTAACGTGGGGTTCAGGGACAAGTATAAGACCTCCAAGCAGCTCTAACAATTGAGAAAGGGATATTTACAGAATGCAGAGTCCTAAAATTCCCAGAAAAAAAATTCAGCCTTAAGCTAAACATCTTTATCTAAATAAACCTTTGATATCTGTAAGTGGAGCCCTTTCTGGACTTTGAAGCATAGATTTGAAAATTGCACGGCACAGCAATCCATCCAAGCCAAACCGGTCTCCTGGCAAATATGAAGTTTTTCTGGTAAATGTCAATAGCCTCCAGCCGTTCAGAAGGGTGAGAGAATGGGGAAGCTTATGCGTTCCTTTCTCCGCAGTCTTGCTACCAGGAGTTGTATTATAATGAAAAGAAGTTTTAGACAATGTTCTGACACCACTTAAGCAGACTCAAAAATAATCTTAAGCCTGATCCTTAGCTGAGAAGTCCTACCCTTTACCCTTGGGTCCTCTCCTATCCAGGCCTCCTGCTCAGCATTTCCCATAAAAAGTCTTCTCTGAATTTGAGGCAAGCATCTTCTGATGGGAGGTGTGACCCGCTTGTGCTGTGCCAGGTGCAAGGTGCTCTGTGAAGGGGAGGACTGCGGGGCCAATCCAGAGGTCTAGACCTCAAATTTGAACCATTTGTATTCATTTACATAATTCATGACACTTCTAACCAACCACCTGTTTTGAATACTACTCTTTTCACCATTTAAAAACTATTTTAAACATCCCATCTGCTAATTGGTAAGCCTTCCAGTGTAGGTTTGGCTAATTATATTTACAATGCTGAGACCATCTTAGACAATGTTGATTCGAGCTAGGATACTTCGACTGGTGATTAACCACTTCTACAGGGTAGCTCCCTAAGATAGACAGGGTACTCTAAAGACTAGCTAACTGTACTTGGAGGATAGGTTAGAGTCAACTTGTAAATACAATGACATCACAATGTTTGTATTGGAATATTTTAAAATAAAATGCCATACAGACTGTATAACACATGAGAATAGGAAAAAGGCATCAGAGGGTAGGCCAGAGTTGGAAGCAAGGGAAACAGTCTTGACTAGCTGACTTCTTTGTTTTCAAGAGCATGAATCCTGCTTCAGTAAGTGATGAGACCCATGGAAAGCACAGGTTCTTTTGGCTTGAGACAGATTTATTTGATAAGAAATAAACCTTCACTGGCCTCTTCCTAAAACTTTTTTTTTTTTTTTTAAAGATTTTATTTATTTATTTGACAGAGAGAGATTACAAGTAGGCAGAGAGGCAGGTAGAGAGAGAAGGAGGAGGAAGCAGGCTCCCCGCTGAGCAGAGAGCCCGATGCGGGACTCGATCCCAGGACCCCGAGATCATGACCTGAGCTGAAGGCAGCGGCTTAATCCACTGAGCCACCCAGGCGCAAGATCAGAATTTCACTGGCCCAGAAGTATCCAGAACAAATCAGACAACTGCATCCAGAGCTTTTAGAAATTTAGAAAGAAAATTTGAGGCAAGGATCACAGAAACATATCAGTTCTAACCAATTCTACATCTCCACTCACCATTGCTTTGGAAAAACAATTAAAAAAAAATCTCTAGTAGAAAAACATCTGAAGGCAAAAAAGCAAATTTCAAGTGTATTATCCAAATTCTACTGATAAATAGAAAATGTTACTGGTGAATCCTGGCTGAAAGGTAAAACTTTGCCAGTATTTTAAGGCCTTCACCCTAAATTATATTAAATTATAGGATGTGGAATATAAATGAGAAACACACAGAGGCAAATACATGCACGTGCGTGCACACGCGCACGCGCGCACACACACACACACACACACTTTTGTAACCTCAGTGATACTTTAATACAAGATTTAAAAGGAAAATCAGGCAATGAAATTGGTAAAATAATTTCACAATAAACCCTGCTAGTTTTGGGGATGCCTGGATGGCTCAGTTGGTTAAGCTTCTCCCTTTGACTTAGGTCATGATCCCAGGGTCCTGGGATTGAGCCCCACATCGGGCTTCCTGCTCAGTAAAGGGTGTGCTTCTCCCTCCCTCGGTGTTCCTCCTCCCCACTTGTGCTCTCTCTCTGGCATGCATGTGTTCTCTCAAATAAATAAATTTTTTAAAACCCTTGATAGTTTTGAAATTATATATTCATCAAACACCAAGTAACCTGAAATTTGAGATTAAATCTCTCCTACAGAACATGATTCAGTGACTCTTTCCCATTCTGGGAAAAAGGCAGGGTGGAAATACATACAATAAAAACAACAAAATAATATAATTATAATAGTAAACAAATAAATGCCTCAACTTTTGGAAACCTCAGCCATCCTATAAGCACTTTGTTTTGCTTGGCTTTCTTCCAGCACCTTTGATCTCCTACATGTTGTATGGCTTCTAAAAAGTGGCCGACATAAATCAAAATGCAATACAAAATGTACCAAAGGCAAGAACAGTGATTGTGTTTTTGGGTTCAGTGAGCTAAGACATTAGCAAGCTCTGGCATTAATCTACTCACTGGTATGTGGATAATTTTTTCAAGCATCAGAGCTTCTATTTTTAAAAAATTTTTGTTCAAGATTTATTTATTCATTTAAGGGAGAGAAAGTGCAGAAAAGCAGGAGGGATAGAGGGAGAGAAAGAATCCCAAGCAGACTCTGTGCAGAGCACAAACCCCAATGTGGGGCTTGATCCCACGACCTCTGAGAACAAGATCTGGGCTGAAACCAAGAGCTGGATGCTCAACCGCCCCAGCATCAGAGTTTTTAAAGGAACAAAACCTCTCTTAAGCCAGAGGGGCAAGATATGCACAGATCACATGCAGGGCCTGCCTACGGTGGGGTCTGTGTGGAGTAAACTCCATTGTCTGAACGATATGGTAGAAGGGTGTAGAAAACCCCTGCCTTTAGAATATCTCCCTCGTCACTCTGTTACGGTCGCCTGACCTTCTATCATGAAAGATTTTATGTATTGGATTTAAGATAGTGACTTTCTAGCTGCTTTAAGCTGCCAATAGTCTTCCTTCCCTTAAAATTTTATTCAGAGGTCTCATGAATAGAACAGAAAAGCTGAGATGCTGTAGCTGAAGGGGAAGACCCACTGGAGCAGGCCCACTCTCTTTCTGAGACACGTGCAGACTGCGACAGATCACCGAAGCACATTTGAGAAACTGCTCAGTTAAGACATGGCTTCCCAGCTGATGTGCACAGAAGGGTTTTAGAAGTCCAGAAATATCGATCCCTTGGAGCCCTCATGGCCCACTGTCTTTCACTTTCGTTTATCACAGTGTATGGAAAAATTTTCTCTGTGCATCAGACATGAAAACGAGTTGGGAAGAAGTAGGCTAGGGCAGTGTGCCTAACAGAGCTTGTCATACTGAATAATTACCAGTATTAACCCTTTAGTGTGAGTATTTTTTTTAAAATATTTTATTTATTTATTTGACAGAGAGAGAGAGAGAGAGATCACAAGTAGGCAGAGAGAGAGGCAGAGAGAGAGGAAGGGAAGCAGGCTCCCTGCCTAGCAGAGAGCCCGATGTGGGGCTCGATCCCAGGACCCTGGGATCATGCCCTGAGCTGAAGGCAGAGGCTTTAACCCACTGAGCCACCCAGGTGCCCCTAGTGTGAGTATTTTTTTTTTCTAATTCGTGAAGTAAAGGAAATGTATTTTCAAGGAAATCTTGATAGGGGAAATGAGGGGAATGCATGTCAAAAACCAGCACTCTCAGGAAGGAAAGTATTGAGTGGGAGGCCACAGGAGTAGGTCGGAAACAGGATTCTGGATGGCCTGGAAGTCAGAGGTACGACCCGAAGACAAGGGAAAAGGACACTGAGGAATGGGGAGGGCTCTGCAGTGAAGGCCCTGCTCTCCCACCTGGCCAGGATCAGCTCGGCTCCCAGATGTCAGCTTGCCCTATGTTGAGATCATGTACATAAACACACATTTTAATTTTGAGGGAGATTTTTCACAGTAGACGCACTCATTTGGGAGACCCATATAAGTGGCTTATTCACCTGGAGGAAGACAGACTTGAGTTTCGAAAGGGTCGATGAGTAACTTCCAGTGGAGGCCCTTCACAGAAGAAGACAGGCCCTGACAACCTCTGACTGAAGAAACAAAACTGCTTCCCACCTCCTCCCTCCCCAGCATCCTGTCCTCTTCCTCTGTTTCTCAACTTCTTTTCCCATCGTTGTGACTCACAAGTGTCAGCCACTGTAGCGACTCCCCATTTCCCAGCCCTCAGAGATCTCATTGTGAGCCGTTTCTTCTCATCCCCATCCACTTAATTTTGGGCACTGATCCAGACACGATCCCCTTTTCCAAAGGCACCCCCTGAGGTGCAGCTTCCTGGCAGGCACCTTCCACAGGCAAAAATGATTTGCCTCTGAGGACTGATGCGCCAGACGGACAATCTGAGGTTTATGGTTTTCCAGCAAGGGGTTTCACAAAGCCTTGCCAATTCCCCTTTTGCCATTGGCCAATTCCCTTTCACTGGCTCTCCCTGCTGTCATCTGCTTTGTCAGCCAAATCCCTTTTCATTTTTCTCAGCTTCATCTTGGACTCAGGCCTAGGAAGGCCTGTCAAGAAGATTCCTGACATATGAAGTTTTAGGACTCTTCCACTACCATCCCAAGAGGCACCATTTGTTTTTCACCTCCACATGTTTCAGAAGAGTGCATTCTCATGTCTTACGTAGAGCATGTTTCACAGAAACACCAAATGAATAATGGCACACGTATTATTTTCAGATGAGAATTGAAATAAAAAAGTAACAAAACGATAGAAAGAGAACCCTCAAAAAAATTTGGGGGAAGAGAGAAACAAGTGGAGAAATACTAAAATAGAGAAATTCCTTGTACAAATCTGAAAATCTTTAGGGTGAATGAAAAATTACATCAGAAAGGGTGATGTTGTTTTAGATTCAGGATGCCTTGATGCTTGTTTGTATCCACTCGTCATCCAAGCCCTTCTTCTGAATGCTCTGGGCCTGTCCCAAACTCACTTGCCCTTTTCTCACCAAAGTGCTCGTTATTTCTCAGCACAATCTCTCCGTGTTAGCGAAGTACCCGCTCGCCGTTGCTCACACACTACTTGCTATATCCCTCCGAGATGCCTGCCAAACGCAGTTCTCTTCCCAGGCAATACGCCTGGCACTGATTTGGTCTTTGTTTGTTTAATTGAACATTTGTTGAGGCTTCCTAGGTGGCAAGCATGTCACATGCATTATCTCCTTTAATTTTCACAACAACCGTATGAGATAGGCATCGTTACTGCCCCCATTTGAAAAAAAGAACACATGAGGAAACCAGTTGAAGAACTTTAAGCCACTGGCCCAAGGACTATTACTGAGTGACAGGAGCAGCATTCTAACTCAGGTATGTCTGACCTTGAAGCCCAAGCTCTGAGCCACGGCACTCTCATCATCAGTTAGGGGATAGAAATGATGGCCACCCAGTTGGCCTTGGAAAATACAATTCTCAAGCCCACTGCTGTTCTGATCAACGGGAAAACCAATCTCTTTTCTTAGCTTCATCCTGCCGGCAGAAACCAATACCTTTCCAGCTGCTTCTATGGAAGCTGGAGGCAGCTGAAGCCAAGGAGGTCTGCAGAGAGTCTCTCCTAGCATGACCAAGAAGACTTCCTGGTGGTGGCATGGCTGGGCTCTGCCTCCCATCCCCCACGATTCAGAGCCTTCTCCAGGGATCAGCTGCAACAGTTCTTGAGGAGGGAAAGAGGATAAACCCTCACCCACTGCCCTCTGGCACTATTCTCAGTCGAGAGGTTTCCACACCAACCCTGGCCTAACTTGCAGTGAAACTGGCTTCGATTCATTCACAGTCACATCCCAGGCTCCAGTCTGCCCTGTGGAGAACAGGTTCCTCTGCTATTCTCCTTTCAACCAGCTGGCTCGTCGCAGGACCCAGCCCCTCCCTCTTGTCTCATTCTTCTCTCAAAGCAGTTTTGTTTCAGGGACTTCCCTGCCTTTCTTGTTTGTGGGCGGTGACGATGGTCACCCACTAACCCTTAGTTCACCTCAAGAAATTTCAGTCACTTTGAATCACAGGGAAAGGGACTGGGGGTTTAGTTCCTTCCCTCACAGAAGATCCCTGAAGTTCTCAGACAAATTTGCTCCCACCACTCTCACAGGAGTTCAAGGACTTTTTAATAGTTTTCTGTGTTTTGTTTTTGTTTTTTAAGTCAAGCTTCACCTCACCCTGCTACAGTCAAAACTCAACTCTCAGGGGAAACTACTTCAATGTTCCTTTGCTTCTGCCACTTAGCTCTTTGATTAATTTTGGCCCCACAAGCAACTTGAAGTTTGTAAGCCCCTCCAAGGCTGTTAGTACTCCTCAGAGCCCAATAACTGGGGTTCACTGACTAGGGCCATGGAGCAGTCTCTCTGTTCTTTTTGTCCCTTTTCCTTTTCTTAACAGTATCGGGAGCAAGGATGAGTCTATTATTGGCAAGGCTGTTTGGACTCTTCAAAGGAGAGATGTCAAAGGCAAGATCCTGTGGGGGTTGTAATTATTATATTCTCAACCATCCTATACCAGACCTCTCATATGTAATATTATAATGAGCTGATATTTCCAACTATTTTATCTTCATCTGTGTCCCCAAGGGACATAGGGAGCACAGACTGAAGACTCTGGATGAGCCTGGGAAGATTCAGGGGCTTTAAAAGGGGCAGATTAGCAGAGTATTTGGGAGAGATTCTCTTCCCTCTCCACTCTTTTTTCATCTGATCCCAGTTGGCCTCAGAAGGCCAGCCAGCTCCCAGCCTCCTGGCCCAGCTGCTGCCCCTGCCTGGGGAAGTAGGGGAAGTGGGGGCACTGTATGGGGGAGGAGTATATACTACTTCTCTCTAACCTCTGCATTCATCCTGCTTGGTTACCATATCCACCACAGTGGGTTTTGCATTGTCAAGAGTAGAATGTATGATGATGTTCTTACCCTGTTGGATATATAATATTTCAAAAACAATGAACTGTTAGGAGGAAGCACAGATAAAAAAAGTTATTTATTTCTTAACTAACTTCTGCTGCCAGGCACTTTACATACAGGGTCTTATTTAATCCTCTCAAAAACACTGCAAAGGAGATTTTATTCCATTTCTCTATTAAGGAAATTAAGGATGAGCAAGGATCTCTGACATGGGCGATAGCAAATTTTTCTAGAAATGTATCCTAAGGCAACAGAAATAAAAGCAAAATCATTGAGGCTACATCAAAATGAAAAGTTTCTGCACAGCAAAGGAAACAACAAAACTAAAAGGCAATCTACTGAATGGAGAAGATATTTGTAAATGGCATATCCAATAAAGGATTAGTCCCCAAGATATATAAAGAATTGATAAAACTCAACACCCAAAAAACAAATAGTCCAATTAAAAAATGGGCAGGAGACATAAACAGACATTTCTCCAGAGAAGACATCCAGATGGCAAATAGACACATGAAAGATGCTCAACATCACTCATCATCAGGGAAATGCCAATCAAAATCCCATTGAGATATCACCTCACACCTGTCAGAATGGCTAGAATCAACAACACAGAAACAACAATTGTTGGCAAGAATGTGGAGAAAAAGGAATCCTTGTGCACTGTTGGTGGGAATGCAAACTGGTGCAGCCACTCTGGAAAACAGTATGGAGATTCCTCAAAAAGTTAAAATAGAACTATCCTATGATCTAGGAACTGCATCAATGAGTATTTACCCAAAGAACACAAAAACACTAATTCCAAAGGATACATCCATCCCTATGCATATAGCAGCATCATTTACAATAGCCAAATTACAGAAGCAGCCCTTGTGTCTAAAGATAGATGAATGGATAAGGAAAATAAGATACACACACAGACACACACACACACACACACACAGGAATATTATTCAGCCGTAAAAAGAATGAAATCTTGTCATTTCCAATGGCATGGGTGGAGGTACAGAGTATAATGCTAAGCGAAATAAGTCAGTCAGAGAAACATAAATACCATACAATGTCATTCATATGTGGAATTTAAGAAACAAAACAAAGCAGCAAAGGAAAAAAAAAAAGAGAGATAAACAGATTCTTGAGTCTTTCTTAAGAAACAGACTCTGAACTATAGAGAACAAAGTGTTTCATTACCAGAAGGGAGACGGGTGGGGAAATGGGTAAAATAGGTGATGGGGATAAAGGAGGGCCCTTGTCATGGTGAGCACTGGGTGGTGTATGGAACTGCTCAGTCACTATATTGTACATCTGAAACTATTGTAACACTGTTATGTTAACTATGCTGGAATTAAAATTAAGATTAAAAAAAAATTTTTTTGAAGAAATTTTGTAAAAAGGGTGAATAAAGATCACCTAGTAAATACCTTAGCTAGCAAATAGAGAGCAGGAATTTGAATCTGAAGCCCCATGATCTTCCCACTGCTTGAATCTCCCTAGTAGGTGGTGGCCTCTGACTTGAGCTATAGCTTTCCCTTGGAGGAGCAGACCAAGGCAAATCAGCAGACTTCTCTATTTGATTATTCTTTTTCAATCACAAAATATAAAAGAAGATATATACTGTATGGTGACTAACATAACATATTAAAAATGATAATAAATAAATTTTAAAAAAGAAGATAAACCAAAGTATTATATATAATACTACAATATCACTTGAATGGATGACTAATTTTAAAACAAAACGAAACACTTCCCAATGTCATTAAATCCACTCAGTTTCTCTATGTATGGTAACATCTTACATTTTAATAATAAATCCTGAACTTCCAACTCACTTTCAGATTTTCAGTTTGGAAACTCCTCCGGTCTCTCTTCACCACTAGAATGTTCTGCAGCTTTGGTGTCACCGTCACACTGTCAGCATCTCTATAGGAGTTCTTCTAAGGTGGTTAAAGGCAAGACTCTTGCGGGCTCCAAGCCAGACTCTGCACCTATTGAGGGAAAACACCCAATTGAAATATTGTCAGGATTAAATGAGCTACTGTTCAAAGTATTTAGATAGAAAGATCTCAGTTAATTGTAATTATTATTATTAAGGTTTTCAACTGTCCTAGAAAATGAGATGCATCTGTGACTGTCTTTTAGTATTGCTGTTCAGCTGGCAGAAGACAACCCTGCTTCATCCACTCGAGGGGCTAGGTGGAACTGGGGGGACAGGTGCACAGTCCTGTTTGGGGGCGGAGGACAGAATAGTGTGGACAACTGGGTACCACTTGGCACTGCAACGAGATAGGACTCAAAGGAGAGGGAGAGTCTTTTGATCCATCTCTGTCTTTTATAATCAAAGTTATCACCTTGTTATAATAAAAAAAGGATCAAAATATACCTTTTTGGTATATTTTGGAGAGGAGAAACATTTCTAATTTTAGCAGCATGGAAAGAAAGAAAGAAAATTGCATCTTATATTGGGAAAAACAAAAATACTAGTAGTATTTATTTCTGGATAGTAAGACTACTATAAATAGTTTTATTTAGTTTTGGGGGTACTTCTCCAAGATTTCCAAAATTTTTGATGAGTATATTTTACTTGCACAATGAAAAAGATAATAAAGTTATGGGCATTATAGAAATTGATACCCAACTTTCCTTCCAGCTTGTCTATTCTCTGTCAACATTTATTTTTATAATAGCACTTAGGTTCCCCCATCATTTTCTTTTATACACTAATAAGACACCAGACTTAATGCTTGTCTTGGTTAAGCCTAATTTCAGGAGCAAAAACATCATTCTTTACCTCTATTCTGATGTGCTTCTGGCTGAGATTAACATGGGAGAAACTGGTCAAATTTAGGAAAGGCAAGAGAGTTTATTATAAATAAAACCCAAGAGAAGCACAGTAGTACTCAGCTCTAGTCCAGGAAACCTAACATTACTTGTTTGGGTTGAACCAACACCAGTGAATCAATCTATTATCATTTCACTTTGTAACATTTTGCTCAAACACTTAGTCCTTTCTAAAAAGCACTGCATTCTCTTAAATGTCACTATCTAATATTTTAAGGACTTGTCAGCCTGCAGAACTCTTCTAAATCCTAGGAAGAGACACTGAAGTTTTAGATCAAATAATGAATTCAAAAAGACATGATTCCTTCTCATTGCATTTAGGGTTTTTTTCCTACACAAAATTAATTAATTAAGGCCGCTCCGGCTTGGTATGTGACACTTTTTTTTTTTTTTAAAGATTTTATTTATTTATTTGACACAGAGAGAGATACAGCCAGAGAGCACAAGCGGAATAATGGCAGAGGGAGAGAGAGAAGCAGGCTCACCACTGAGCGGGGAGCCCAACAGGAGGCTCGATCCCAGAACCCTGACATCATGACCCGAGCCGAAGGCAGATGCTTTACCAACTGAGCCACTCAGGTGCCCCCACAAAATTTAGAATGTTCCTTTTTAGAAAACATACCCAGAAATACTTAGAATTAGAGACTGATTAAAAAATGCTTCTTCAGGGCGCCTGGGTGGCTCAGTGGGTTGGGCCGCTGCCTTCGGCTCAGGTCATGATCTCAGGGTCCTGGGATCGAGTCCCGCATCGGGCTCTCTGCTTGGCAGGGAGCCTGCTTCCTCCTCTCTCTCTCTGCCTGCCTCTCTGCCTTCTTGTGATCTCTCTCTGTCAAATAAATAAATAAAATCTTAAAAAAATAATAAAAATAATAAAAATAAAAAATAAAAAATGCTTCTTCAGAGGAGCAAGTCCATTATTTACCCAAATCATTGTTGAATGATAAACAGGTGAGGTGAGAGAACTTACCATTAGTCATAGTGCCACCTAAGGAATAATTATACTTAATATTTCTGCCGTATAGACACTTGCTAAGCACTTTACACGTTATTAAATCATTTGGTCCTTGCAACAACCCTGTGAGAAAAGACGTTTTTACCTTCATATTACAGGGGAAGAAAAGACCCAGAGAGATTAAGGAAATTGTTCAATGTCACATAATCATCAAGTGGTAGAACTAGTATTTGAACCTTAGGCAGGCTGGCTCTACAGTCTGTGTTCTTAACTAGTAGATTATGTTGCCTTGACTTGATTGTCAGAGATGGAAAAGGGGAGCATCTGGATTACTGGACAATGCCAGGGCTCTGCCCTCCAGGAGCATTACCACGAGTGCCATCACCAGCGACTGCCTTAAATACTGTATACATGTCCATGTCCCAATCACCAAACTATGAATGGTACCTTGTTTGGAAAAAGGGTCTTTGTAAATGGAATTAAATGAGGGATTTTGAGATGAGGAGATACCCCTGGATTAGAGAGTAGGCTCTACATTCAATAACAAGTGGAAGATTTAAGACAGAAGAGAACTCACAGAGAAGGGGAAGAGGGAACGTGACCACCAGGCAGAGACTGGAGTGAAGTGGTCTCCACTAAAAAAACAATGACCACCACTGGAAGCTGGAAGAAGCAGAGAGCAGACTGCCCCCAAAGCTCCCCAGGGGAAGAGAAGTCCTGCTGGGTCTCTCAGCCTTCCGGCCTCCAGAGCTGGGAGAGAATGTTTGTTATTTTAAGCCACTCATTTTGTGGCAATTTATTACTGCAGCCTCAAGAAACTAATACAAATATATAGTGCTTTCCAGCTTTCGAAGGGCTTTAGTACATGTGATCTCACATGATCCACCACACCCCTCCCCTCATAACAGTTCAGTTTGGTGAGCCAGCTCCACCACAAAATGACTGTGAGACCTTGTGCAAGTCGCCAGCTGCTCTGTTCTCTAGCCCTTTATTTGTAAAATGGGGCTAACAACAACGACTGTCCTGCACCCCTCACAAGGTGTCAGAGGATCAAAGGGAAAGAACTCGCGTGAACATAATTTCTGTACTGAAAATTTGTCTTTGACCAGGAGCTGTTTTTACTTAAGAAGTCTTCGGGTGATGGCTCAATCACAGTGCCTGGTAAGGATGTGGGTGCTCTCGACACGCTCCTGCCACCTCCTTCTCCAGGACCATCTGCAGTCTGAATCCTCTCAAGGCTGGGAGTAGAGAGACTGGGAATCACCGGGAAACTAGGTCAGGGCCAGAAATTTAACAAGACGGAGCTCTGCTGTGAGTCTGGTCATTGCGTGAACTGAAGATTCGTGTCATAAGGCTGGCTTCTCAAGAAACATCTGCTGGAAGAAGAGAAAGGCAGCGAAACTTGTTCCCCAAAAGCCCTTGTGCCCTGCATGATCAGAAGCCAGGGACCACCCCAGAAGGTGTGAGTGAAAGTTCATTTTCCTGCTGACCTTTCGTTCCTGAGCCTTTGGTGATGATGGCTCTGAAAGGTGGTAATTAGTGCCAATCGAGGTGATGTTTTTGTGAAGCTGACACCTCTCTAATAGGAAATGGACTGTGGCCAGTGGGCCAGCCACTCAAGCAGGGCACAAAATAGCTACATAATCAGCACTTGGCCAAACCCTGAACAATTAGTGTCTTCCTCCAACCATGCTCTAGTGCACAATGGAGACCCTTGCAAGGATGGAAAAATGGGAACTACAGGGTTGAATGGCACCCTAAGCCTTGGAATAGAATATAAACAATGACAAGGAAGAAGAAACACAATGGGAGCTAGAATAGGAATGTAGGCAGGGCAACTCGGGGTGCTTGTCTGGGAACAGAATAAGCCTACGAGGAAGAGAAGAGCATGTATTAAGTCAAAGACACTACTCTAAATTCAGTGCAAGCAAGTTCCTGATTTTTAATGAATTATGTCACTTGCATTCTGTCAAACTTCTTGTCTCTTGTTCTTTTTTAAAAAAATATTTTATTTATTTATTTGACACACAGAGAGAGAGAGAGAGAGAGATCACAAGCAGGCAGAGAGGGAGAGGGGGAAGCAGGCTCCCTGCTGAGCAGAGAGCCTGATGTGGGGCTCGATCCCAGGACCATGAGATCATGGCCTGAGCCAAAGGCAGAGGCTTAACACACTGAGCCACCCAGGTGCCCTTGTCTCTTGTTCTTAATAGTACTTGCCACCAGCATTTTATATACACATATATGAAATATTAGTGTTTCATATGTATTCTCTCTCTATATATATGTAGATAAATGATTTTTGTTTTCCTTTTCGCTCTCCCACTAAATTGTTAGCTCAAAGAGGTAGGGACATATTATATACTTTGTTTCCTGCAAAAAAACCAGATACTTCACCTCGCCTGCAGATCTTCTGAGATTCAGTTAGTCAGGAATTAGGGCGGGAGAGGGGTTGGCATTGGCAGTTTTTCAAAGTTCCTCCCATGATTCTAATGTGCAGCCTGGGTGGGGACTGTTTATCCATCCTTTTAAGAAGGAAGGAACCGAAGCCTGGAAAGGTCATGTGCCTTGTCCGAGGTTTTCTACATGCTATTAGCAGTGGAAATGAGGACTCAGTGGAGCCCTGTCTCCTTACACATTTGAATGTCCCTTCGCTTAACTTGGAGAAGGTTTGTGAAAGAGTAGAGAAAGATTCATTTTTCTGCAGTCCTGTAGAAGAACTAACTTGTACCTGTTTGCTTAGGATTTCTCTGGTTTTAGCACTTTAAGAAAGGAGAAATAATGCTTCATACACAGTTGTGAAGGTTAAATTAGCTAATATTTGTAAAGCACTTAGCACAAAGCCTGGCAAGTTGTAAGAGATCAATTGCTGTTGGCTTTTAAACTGTTACAGGAGTCTTTGGAAACAAAGCAACCAAGGTAGAAACACTCTTCCTTCCTTTCTTTCCTCCTTCCTCTTCTTTGCTTTGTTCTTTTTTCTTAGTACAGGTGTAAAGAATGGATATATTTCAGGAGGTCTAGCAATTGCTAGAGCAATAAAACACTTCTTCTTTTTTAACCAACACTCATTACTGTCAACTTTAAATGCCACCCAGACATCCCTAGGTAGTATAATTTCACCCTGCCGAGTGAAAGCATTTCAAGGTGCTCAATCATTAAACAGCTACTTAAAACAACTCTTTGAGGGTTTCTCCTTCCCTTGTGCATCCGTGCTTGTTACTCTGTCAAAGTGCCTATTTCCTGGAATCAGGCTTCGGCCGACTGCCTAGATGTTGGTATGCTGGACTGATTATTTTTCTAAGGCAGCACTGGAGTTCTTGGGATACCAATTGAATCTGATCCATATGGTAGCCCTGAGAATCACAAAATGATAATTATGTGGAACTCGGTCTCCTGGTATTTACTTGTTTGCTTGTTGTTTATTTTCCTCATAGACCAACCAAAAGATGAATGTGGGGGCAACTCCAAACTGGAGGGTTCATTTAGTCTTATCTCACTAGCACTGGCTGTCTTTGCATCTTTAGCAAATCCATATTACAAATGATGGTTCATTTGTAGGACCATGAAATAAGCAGAAATGCAGAATATTAGAAAATTTTTGAGAATAGGACTTTGAGGATTACCTCATGCAACTCCCTTGAGAATACTGTTCACTTAATATTTTGTTAATGCAACACTTTGCAATCTACCAAGAAACCCCTCTGGTATTATCATTGCCCATCAAATGGTGACAAGAAGATTTAAGGAAGCTGCAGATGTTGATATGGTAGAGCAATGGGTAGGTGTAGGAGGGGGGAATAAATCTTGTGTGGTGACAAGTCGAGGAGCAAATCAGCAAGGAAGGGACTGTCTAGGTTGATTGGCAATCAATAAAAGCCATAAAAAATAACTATTTTTATACATAACAGGGATGAATATCAAAATAATTACGTTGAAATAAAGAAGGCAGTCAAAAAGAGTACATACTGCATTCCATTTACATATAGTTCTAGAAAGTAAAAACTAATATTTCGTGATAAAAAGCAGATGAGTAGTTGCCTGTGACTATACCACCACCATTCATCTGCTTACTCCAGTGAGTAACCTGGCATCACCCTTGAACCCCGACCAGTCAACTCATCACAGGTCTTACAGATTCTTTAGATGTTTACAATCACCCTCTTTTTGCGATTCTCATGGTCACTCTCTTAGGTCAAATCTTCGAATGCCTTACCTCTTTTTAGTAGTCTCCAGCTGATCTCCTTTCCTCTATTTCCTTCCTCTTCTAATCTATCCTTCATAGTCTTTCCAGAGTAACTATTAAATGTTTTTTCTATTTTTTAATATTAAAAAATTAAAAACATTTAAAAAATAATTTTAACATGTGGAATTATAAACATCTATGAGTCTATCACTGAGAATTAAGAACTATTCAAATTTTGGAATTTCTACTTGGTATATTTAAAAAAAAAAGACCTACGATGAAATAATCTTTGTTCTTCTCCCTATCTTCTACTCCACTGATGCTTTCCCATTTCTAACACTATCATATATCTGCATGTAGCTATTCAACATGCGCTTTTATACTTCTACTAAATATCTGTGTTCTCGTGTCAAAAATTAAATAAATGGTACCTGTAACTTGGTTTATTAAGTCCTTCAAGATCTACATGTTTTGATATGAAGAGGAAATGGGCTCTAGGCTCCATTATTGCTATATATATATACAGACAGATCACAATTTATCCATTATCTTTTGGGGGGGCATTTATGTTGCTTCCCATTTTTTGGTATTAACAGCAACTCCTAACAAATGTTATTGCATATGTCCCTGTAGTGGGATGAACGATATCCCCAAGTATTTGCTCATGTCCTAATCCCTTGATTCTGTCTACATTACCTTATAAAGATGTGATTAAGTTAAAGCTAAAGATGTGATTAAGTTAAAGATTTGAGAGGAAGCTCTTCTGGATTTTGCAGGGGGGCTCTAAATTCAATTACATGGATCTCTGTAACAGAGAGGCAGAAGGAAATTTAAGAGCACACAGAGAGGTAAGGGCAATGTGAAGACAGAGCACACACACACACACACACACACACACACACAGCCACAAGCGCTAAGGAACAGCAGCAGCCACCAGAACCTGGAAGAGACAAGGAATGAATTCTCTCCGTGCTTCTGAAGGGAACACAATGCTGCCTCCACCTGGATTTCCAACTCCTGGCCTCCAGAACCATGAGAGAATAGATTTCTGTTGTTTTAAGCCATTAAGTTTGTGGTAATTTGTTATGCTGTCACAGAGAACTAACACATTGTATATTATACTATGTATAATCATTTTCTAGGATTTACATTTAGGAGTCACAGGGTTTGTTACATATTTTATTTTATTTAGGAATTTAGAGAGCATTCTAAATTATATTCTCCACAGCAGCATATGATGTTATTCCATTTCCTACAACCTTAGCAGCTGCTGGTATTGTTGGAGTGTAAAAGCTTTGTCAACCCAAAAAGTATGAGAGTATTTCATTATTATTTTATTTGCACTTCTCTGATTACTTGTGAGGTTGAGAAAATGTTTGTATGATTCTTGGTCACTTGGATTTCCACCTCAGTGGGTTCCTGTTCATAATCTCCATGCATGTTCATTGGGTTGTTTATATTTTTCTTATTACTTCAGCAGGTCTTCACATTTCTGAATACTAATCCTCAGTCTGTTATCCATGGTTCAAATATTTTCCACAAGTCTTTGGATCTTTTTTTTTTTTTAAAGACTTTATTTATTTATTTGACAGAAATCACAAGTAGGCAGAGAGGCAGGCAGAGAGAGGTAGAAGCAGGCTCCCTGCTGAACAGAGAGCCCAATGCTGGGATCGATCCCAGGATCCTGAGATCATGACCTGAGCCGAAGGCAGAGGCTTAACCCTATGAGCCACCCAGGCACCCCAAGTCTTTGGATCTCTTAACCATAACATATTTTGAAAGAAAGGAGCTTTAAATTTGAAGACTTATCAGATTTGTTCTTTATGAGTCATACTTTCTGTGTCTGGCCTAGGAAATCTATCTCTACTTTCATGTCAAGATTCTCCTATAGATTTTTTTTTTTTTACAATTGTCTTAAAGTTCTGTTTTTCACATTTGATTTTCAATCTAATAGGAATCCTTTTTTTGAGAATAGTTTAAGTTGGAATATAACTTCACTTTTTTCTTAATGAAAATCACTTGTACCATTTTCCCACTGGTTTGTAATACTACCTCAATCACATACAAATCACATAACCTGTCATTTCTGGGTCTCTAGTTTCGCAGTCTACAGACCTGTATTCCCATGTCAGTGACAGTGTCACTGTTGGATTCCTAAAGGCTCAGGAAGGAACTGCAAATGACCACCAGAATACAGATGCACCTGCCTAAATTCAGAGACCACAGTGGGGAGGTCAGATCTCAAGAAACCATGGAAAGGTCCCATGGAGAGAGTTAGTTTTAACTATCTGCTGAACCCCAAAGTGCAATGTTACCTGGTAGGCTAAGAATTGTCTTCTTCTTTCACTTCTCTTTCACACACCCTTTCCAATCTTGGCTGGACCAGAAAGAATAGCTAGTAAATGGGGAGCAAGTGGGAAGGCAGAGAGACATATTGCCAGGGACAGGCAACAACTAACCAGGTCTGAGCATGGTGAGTGGGGAGAAATCCCACCTCTCAATGAATCTTAAAACACTTGTACTGCACTGGACATTCTAGAAATATGCAGGCAATGAAAAGATGATTTCAGCCCTTTTGCCCCTTGTAAGCAGGTGAAAATTATCCCACTAAATAAATCTGGAAGGGTCATTGGTAGGGAAGAATAAAGTTGCCTCCGATTACCCCCCGCCCCTGAGTCATGCAGTCAGTACCTTAGCACCTTACATGTTATCCCCATCTCCATCGACTCCTTAAATCTCTCTTCATTCACTTGTACAGTCACTTACAGTTCCTCAAACCAATCCACTGGTTAATGGCTCCAGAATTTTGCACATGCTGGTCTTCCAGTCTGTAATGTCCATCCGTCCTTCCTTCCTTCCTCTTTTCTACCTGGCTAATTCCTAATTATCTTTCAGAACATCTCTCAAACCCCACCTTCTCTGAGACACATTCCTCTTTCTCCTTCCATATTTAGATGCATACTCCTATATAATAAACCTATTTACATTATTATAATTGTTGATATTATGATATATTATTGATTTCCCCCACCACCAAATATGTCTTATCATATGCTTGGTGCTTAGCATAATGTCTCCAATATGGTAGGCATTCAGTAAAAAACTGCCAGTGGCAGATGGTGGGGTAAAGAATAGATTAAGAGCCAACAGCCAGGAATAACAGGGAGGACATTCGGAGGAGAGGAGAAGGGAGTTGGGGGAAATAGGAGGGGGGAGATGAACCATGAGAGACTATGGACTCTGAGAAACAAACTGAGGATATTGGAGGGGAGGGTGGCGGGGTGGGGGGTTGGGTGAGCCTGGTGGTGGGAATTAAGGAGGGCACGTATTGCATGGAGCACTAGGTGTGGTGCATAAACAATGAATTTTGGAACACTGAAATAAAATAAAATTAAATTAAATTTAAAAAAATAAAAGAGCCAGCAGCCAGGATTCCTTTGAGAAATCTCCGTTTCTGGAGGAGAGTGAAAGACCTCTGGAAGGTATACAGCAACCAGGAATCAAGAGAAATGACACCGGTAGCAGCTAACAGCAGAAGGTAGAGCTACTCATAGACAACCTGGGCACAGCATGCTCAGAAGGATCATCTTTGAAATCCTTATTTCCCACAATAAGGACCTCAAAAATTACCTTTCCTAGAGAGAGGCTCAAGTGAACATAATTAAATGAAAAGAATTTTTAAATAAATGTGTAGGATGTGTCGGGCACTGTGCTTGGCATGCTAATTCACTCAGGAATTCTGAGAGTTCTGAAGAAAGCAACAAGCATTTCTGATAGAAATTCTACACGAGGAAATCCCTTAGCCTAGAATATGCAAAGGCAGACAAAAAAAAAAAAAGATGTGAAAATCTGCACATACACACACACACTCAAAAGTTTGTATGAGCATTTCATCACTGCCTCTCATAAGCGCTACTTTCTTGACTCTTTTCCCTGTAAATGATCCTGTTCATAATGTTTATAATAAAATGCAGCAGTAATAAAATATGATGAAAGATAAATGGATGTATTTAAAAAGTAGTTGTACAAAAGACTGTTTATGTTGCATGGCAGACCATCTTTTATACTAAAAGTGGCTAAATTTATCTACATAAATCATGATCATGTTCACTGGTTTTTGCATTGACTTCTCTAAACTCTTCCAGATTTAACCTCTATCTAGTCTTTGTATGTTGAGCACTGGATATCAACAATTGGCTTATTGTTGGTCTTATCTGAAGGTGACCCACTTCTCTCTGGGGGAATCCTAATTCCTGAGAAGCCCACTGGGCTGCCTTTTTTTTTTCTTTTTAAGTTCTTAGTGTTCATTTTTGGTTTTGACTTAAAACAGAGAATAGTGGATTTGGGATCCAAAAGACCAGAAGTGAAGACCCTTAAGAGAGAGTCTGTTTCTTTCTATTGTTATGGAATAAAAAGAGTGTCAGGACTGGCTTTCATCACTCTTTTCCAGGCCTTCCTTTCTCAGGTTTGAAGTCCAGTTGGGAAGAATTACTTTTCGCTTGCTTCTATAACATCAATCTCTCCCATCCCTCTATACCTACCCCTCTCCAGCTATCAAAATCTAAAGACATTTATCAGTTATTTTTATCATATTAAGGTTTTAGGTGGGGGAAGTCAGAACAAATTTGTCACATACATAAATTTTATAAGTCATCGTCATCTTCATCACCAATTTCAACATCTTTATAAATAAGATAGTCTCTAACTTTTATTGATCACTTACTATGTTCCTAGATCTGTCAAAGAATTTTTCACACATTATCTCATTCAATATTCACCACAACTTCATGGAGTAGGTAATAACACTGTTTTCATCTTATACATGAGGAAACTGGAACTTAGAAGACTCAAATGACTTGCCCAACATACCAGAGAGTGGGAGTAGCAGAGTCAGGATTGAAACCAGGGCTCTCTGATTCCAGACCCACATTCTTTTTTAAAATAAATAATTAATTAATTAAATTATTTATTTGTTAGAGAGAGAGAATACAAGTAGGGGATGCTGCAGAGGCAGAGGGAAAAGCAGGCTTCCTGCTGAGCAGGGAGCCCAATCCCAGACTCGATTCCAGGACTCTGGGATCATGACCTGAGCTGAAGGCAGTTGCTTAACTGACTGAGCTGCCCAGGCATCCCTCCAAACCCACATTCTTTACCACTATACCATACATACGCATACAGCACAAAGTGCTCTTCATGTTTATGGCTTTTTACTTTGAGAATTTTTTTGTGGCAACATCTTAATCCCAGACCTAGTTTCATGGGCACCCAGAAGCATATACATACAAACTCAATTTAAGGTTGTTCTAAGCAAAATATAATTATAATGGCAAATCTTTTTTTTTTTTTTAACTTGTCATTCAAAATAAAATATGCAGCAGCTCTTACACTCTCTAAGTGTGACTTGGAGAGAACTGATTCACTGCCATTTTAATATTATATTTTCTGTTCCTCAGTTGCTTTTCCAAAGTCTTTTTTCCTCTGCTATAGGGTCAAAAAACAGTGGTCTATGGGCCAAAGCTGACTGCTTTTGTAAGTAAAGTTTTATTGGAACAGGACCATGACTATTCATTTATCTATTGTATGGCTTTTTTGCTCTCCCCAACCCCACCCTGCCAAATCTAAAATATTTACTACCAAACCCTTTAGAGAAAAAGTTTGCCAACTCCTGATCTATAGATTTAGCATAATCACAACTAAAATCCTTCAGACATTTTTGGTATATAAAAACTGACAAGCTGGGACACCTGGGTGGCCTAATCAGTGAAATGTCTGCTTTCGGCTCTCATGCTCCCTGGGTCCTGGGACTGAGTCCTGCATCAGGCTGCTTCTCTCTCTGCCTGCTGTTCCCCCTGCTTGTGCTCTCTCTCTCTCTTTCTCTCTGACAAATAAATAAAAATCTTTAAAACAAAAACAAAAACTGACAAGCTAATTCTAAAATTTATATGGAGATTCAAAAGACTTAAGTTGGCCACCTGGAAAAATTCAGTGTTAGAGAACTGATAGCCCCTGATTCTAAAGTTAATTTGGACTGTTGGGGCCCTGCCACCAGGTTGGCATTTTTCCTAAACTTTGAACCTCCTTCTTCTCGATCCTGACTTTTAAGGACGTGTCTTCTTGAGACGACCCATTTCCTTAGTGAGTTTGTACAGGTAAAGGAGATGATCTTCATTCCACAGCTTTCGTGACATATTCAGTTCTGATGAGAAGATGAGTGTATGTGAAGGTAAAAGGAACAACTTCCCCTATGAAACTCAATGTCCTCCAAGGTTGGTACACATCAGTGCCACTCCAAGGGGAAATTCTTTCATGGAATGATTTCTGAGTCAGGCAGTCTCTAATTTGAGTGTCTCCCACATCCTGGGATTCTTCCACTTTGAACTCCTCTGCTATAACCATTTATGAACCTACTATTTCTTTCTTCCCTCTAGAGTTCCAGTGTGGGCAAAACCAAAATCCTCTTCTTTTTCTTGTTCCTTTTACCTCATACATCATCTAGGGTCCTCTACCCCTTAGCCTCAAAAGAAGCCAGTTAACTGATGAAATTTCTTAAAAATTTTCTTTTAATTTTTTTTTATTTGAGTGTAGCTGATATACAATGTTACATTGGTTTCAGGTGTACAACATATGCTATGGTATGCTTACCAAAAGCATAGCTCTCATCTGTCACCATACAACAGTATTATAATATCATTGACTATATTCCCTATGCTGTGCCTTTTATACCCATGACTTATCCATTCTATAACCAGAAGCTTGTATCTTCCATTCCACTTCCCCCATTTTGCCCATCCTTCAACCCCCTTTCACTCTAACAATCCTCAATTTGTTCTCTGTATTTACAGGTCTGATTTTTTAAAAAAGATTTTATTTATTTCTTTGACACAAAGAGAGAGAAAGAGCATAAGTAGACAGAGAGGCGGAGTGGGGGGAGCAGGCTCCCTGCTGAGCAGAGAGCCCAATGCAGGGCTTGATCCCAGGACCCTGAGATCATGACTTGAGCCAAAGGCAGAGGCTTAACCCACTGAGCCACCCAGGCACCCCAGGTCTGATTTTTTTTGATTGCTTATTCATTTTTGTTTTTTAGATTCCACATAAAAGTGAAGTCATATGGCATTTGTCTTTCTCTGTCTGACTTAATTCATTTAGCATAATGCCCACTAGGTCCATTCATATGGTTTCAAATAGTAAGTTCTCATCCTTTCTTATGGCTGTGTCATATTCCACTGTGTGTATATGTATGTGTATGTGTGTCTGTGTGTGTATACACCACACCTTCCTTATCCCTTTATTTGTTGATAGATACTTAGGTTGCTTCCATATCTTGGTTATCATAAATAATGCTGTAATAAACATAAAGGAACATGTATCTTTTTGATTTAGTGTTTTTGGTTATTTTAGGGAAATACCCCATAATGAAATCATTGGATCATATGGCATGTCTTTCTTCCCTTTTTTTAGGAACCCCCATACTGTTTTCCATAGTGGCTGTATCAATGTACATTCCCACCAACAGTATATGAGTACTCCTTTCTACATCCTCACCAACACTTATTATTTCTTGTCTTTTTTATTTTAGCCATTCTAATGGGTGTGATGTCACCTCACAGTGAGGTGAGTTCTCACTGTGGTTTTGATTTGCATGTCTCTGATGATTAGTGATGGTAATAAGCAACTTTTCTGATGTCTGTTGGCCATCTGTGTATCTTTTATGTCTGTTTTTTTCCTCTATGATTTTCCCCCTCTCCATAGAAAGGAAGCAAAGCCCTTAATATACTTGGAAACTGTGGCTTAAGTTTTCTTTCTCCAGGCAGACCTTGTTATCATTCTCTTAATCGGATTTATGATTCTCCCCTAAATTTTCACCAAGTACTGCATTTTCTTCTGCACTATGACCCACACCTGGATGTGGTATTCTACCCAACATCTGACTAATGGTGATTATAAGATTAATACTGCTCTATACTGCTCCACTTGGTGCCCAATCTAATCACAGTCTTCATCACTACTGAGTTCTAAACTTTACTTTCTGATTCTGCAAGTATTTTATTTATATATGTCTATATGTACATGCCCAGTATACAAATTCATTTAAAAATGTCTATCATTGAGGCACCTGGGTGACTCAGTTGGTTGAGTGTCTGACTCTTGATTTTGGCTCAGGTTGTGATCTCAGGGTTGTGAGACTGAGCCCCATGTTGGGCTCCTTGGGCTCGTTGCTCAGCAGGCAGTCTGCTTGAACTTCTCTCTCCCTCTGTCCCTCCCCCTGCTTGTGTGTGCTCATTTGTACACGCATGCTCTCGCTCTCTCTCACAAATAAATAAATAAATCCTAAAAAAAGAGAAACTGTCTATTATTATTACAAAAGCTACTTTGCTATTTTTTAAAAATTTACTATGTTCTAATGGACTGCTGAGAATGGAATTCTTCATTCTGAGAATGAAGCAAAAGGGTCATAAAACTGCATTCTGCAATATTTTCCTTATTTGCTATGTGTACATTCCTTACTGATTTAGAAATTGCTCAAGTTTCCAAAAGAAGAAATGATTTTAAATAGGAATAGTTAAAACATTCTAATGCATTAGTATTTCTCTCTGGGGTGAATGTTAAAAATAGAAGTTATGTAGGTGGAGACAGAAAAACTAAATGTAGGAGGGAGAGAGAGGAGGCACTATAATTTCTACTCAACACATGGCTATTCAGGCTATTCAAGAAGTGATAGTATTTTAGGTCAGCCAAAAATGTGAAAGATAACTTGAAGAAGAAAAGGGCTTGAGGTTATGGTTGCAGAATACAGTCATCTCTAACTCACCCTGTCTTTGCTCTAGAGCATTTTAGAGAGAGAAAGCTTATTATGTCTACCAATAAAGCTTCTTAATGGAAGCAGTTTCATTATGAAAACATACTCCCGTTTATGATCTCAAAAAAAAGTGGACTTAAAAATATTAGCATTACTTCTTCACATACCACTTCAGCATGAAAAAATAGTTTTGTTAATTTTGAGACTTTACTGCTTAACGATCCAATTGGGCTAACAAACACCCCTTATTGACAAATAATGGAAAAGTTCTTTGACTATATTAATCAAGATAAGCTAAATGTTGTAAAAACCCCAATATTTCAAGGGCTATTGAAAAGATTTATTTCTTGCTCTTGCAGTCCAATGCAAAGCTCTCTGAGGTGGAGGAATGGGGAGAGAGGGTCTCCTCCATGAGGACATTTGGACTCTTTACACTGAGGTTATGCCATCTTCTGGGACTCTGGGGTCATCCTGGATCCTCTGCATTGGGCTGGCAGAGAAGGGAGGAAAGGGAGGGAGTGGAGGATAGAGCCTGGTAGTGATAACCATTGCTTCCACCCACATTCTTTTGGGTTGACTGTAAGGGAGACTGAGAAATATAATTTAGCTGTGTACTCAGAAAGGAGAGGAAACAAGTTTAGTCAGTAACTAGCCAGTGTCTGCCATTAGCAACAAGGAAGCTGAACTTGTTACCCCCAGCTCTGGTTCCTTTGGGCTTATAGTGAATCCTTTAAAAATTCAAATTAGCAGGGACGCCTGGGTGGCGCAGTTGGTTGGATGACTGCCTTTGGCTCAGGGCGTGATCCTGGAGTCCCGGGATCGAGTCCCACATCAGGCTCCCAGCTCCATGGGGAGTCTGCTTCGCTCTCTGACCTTCTCCTCGCTCATGCTCTCTCTCACTGTTTCTCTCTCAAATAAATAAATAAAATCTTTAAAAAAAAAAAATTCAAATTAGCTTAAAAATCTGAATATGAGCAGGGCTCACACTAAAAAAAAAGAAATCTCTTATTTTGGGGTTCTCTCAAAAAATCAGAAGATTGCACAGATCTTCTGAACCTACATTTCCACTTGACATGAAGTGGCTGGAATGAAGTAGCAGCTGACCATTACCCAGAGGCCAGCTCTCCAGTTTACCCTCCAGTGTGCTTTACTCACTCAGCTGCAAATGGGCTTACACCTGCTTTCTCTAGGCTGCATAATGATTTAATCTTTTTGATATTTTGTGTTTTGTCATTAACATATTAATAACAATAACTGACTTCAATAAATTGATTTGGGTCAGCAGTTGTTAGACTATGCTTTAATCATGGTGAAAACTACTAGCCAACTTTATCTGAAACTCCCTTTCTCCATGGAAGTAGTGGTCTAATTATGAAGGAATTGAGATACATATTTTATTTTTAGTCTAATCATTTGTTTAGTAATAATTCATATTCTGAATAAGGAAGATAATCTATCAGGAACATTGGTTGTTGAATGTGAAAACTTCGCTTTCCTATTTCTTCCTAGGATTAATGCTTGCTGGGCTTGTAATCTTAAAATTCTTTTTATGGACTAAGAGCACTTTACAGAAAAGCAAGCCAAAGCAACTGAATGGTCCTTGGGTTGACAGCAGAACAGTTTACAAAAACATAATCTACTTTATGGTTGTTGATCAAGGGCGAGTTGGGGGAGGAAAGTGAGATGGGGTAGATTTGGTGTATATCTATAAAAAAAACAAAAAAACAACAAAACACACCTTAAATAAAAGAGACATCCCAATACAACTCCTTTGTGATTCTTTTAGTTGAATTTGAAACTGTTCCACAATTGACATTTGGAGATGTCAATTTGAGGGGGAGAATGTTGGGTGAATTTTAAATGACAGTTATAACTGCTTTGTTTCTTTGAAGAACTCTGCACAAATACCTAAGACAACTTTTCTATTGCTTTTTAATTTGCATGTCTGCATTTATATATAAGTTACAGAAATTCTGTAGGAGAGAAGTCTGAAGTGGATTTATAAAAACACCCACAGAAGAGTTGACATTGTTTTTAATTTTTATTGCTGATTTGGATGACAAGAATAAGCTACTGGTTCAATTTTAGACGTAAATCAGCCCATGGTATCAGGGAATAAAGAAAGAGCACAATTAAAAATCCTGGTAAAGACAGAAAAATAATCTCTCTTCTGAGAGAACATGAGTGGAAATTAAAAAAAAAATAATCATCTTGAGTGACTATCAAGGAGAACTGTCCCTGAAGAAGAAGTTATTGTTTGATATGGGCTGCAAGAAGCCCACTGAAGAGGATCAGCATGGTCCTAACTTACCCAGCTATAAATTCTCACCCAGTGGGAATTATTATCCTCTTGTTCCAGATGAAGAAACTGAGGCTCAGAGAGACGGGTCAACTTGCCCCAAATCCATAAAAGCTAAATAATTGGGGCTGCAGGAATTCATGTTCAAGTTCTCCAGGCACCAAAGTCTGAACTGAGAAAAACAAGGCATGAATATAGAGAAAAAGCACACCAAGAGAGAGAGACTCCGGTTGCACAAAAATGGACAGCAGCTTAGGTTTTAAGTATGGTTCACCAACTAGATGACTACAAGGAGGAAGTTTCAAAGACCTGAGGCAAAGTGGACCGAGAGATGTAGCAAATCTCTCTCCAACTCCCAGAGACCGAGGCCAGGAATGTGGGCCTAACCAGGGCACTTTGGTACCAGAAGGATACACGCTGGATAGATTCCAATAGAGCAATAAAAACAATAAAGGGAACAGAGATTTATCTGTTGGAAAGATACACAAATCTAAGTGCCTCAGGCTTGCTCAAAAGGGCAGGAGGGTACCATGGACGGCAACTCTTTGAAGTGTGCATAGCACTGAGGAGAGAGTGTTCTGCTGTGGGGGTGTCCCTGGGAATTGGAAGTGATGAAAAATGGACAAGAAACTTCTAAGCTGATAGCAGCAAATGTTTTTTGGAAAAGTTACAGGGTAACTCCTCCAGGCTCTGATGTTTAACTTTCCCTGACTCACTCCTTTTCCGAGATTCCAGTGTCTCCTGAAGAAACCCCTGTCCTAGGCAGCCCCCGCTGCTGCACAAGGAGTGCTGGCTAGATTGGCCTTCAGGGATGCTGCTCCCAGGGGCATGGCCATGGGAAGCTCCAGATGGGCTGGGTAAGGTGACTCATTCGCTTTTCCTCCTATGGTCATTTCTATGAGTCACATACTTTCATGTAGTCCAAAATATGGGAAAGTAACATCAAAAAGCCCAAGATGTTGTTATCAAATGTCTAATGAAAAATAAAAATCCCCTCTCATATGCTCCTTAAAGAAATGTTTATTTAGTCTTTCCATTTTGTTGCTATTTCTTTGATTTATCAGCATCTAAGAGGTGGGGTGAGGACAAGGGAGGCTGCAAACCTGACAGAGAAAGATTAAGGCAGCTCAGCACTGCAGCTCTGAGGCAGTGACCCAAGGTGCTGACCCTTGAAAAGAAAGGTCCAGCTCTTTTCTAATAAGCAAGGATTCCTCTCCTGAATAAGAAGGGAGTTCTAGGGGCGCCTGGGTGGCTCAGTGGGTTGAGCCTCTGCCTTCGGCTCAGGTTATGATCTCAGGGTCCTGGGATCGAGCCCCGCATTGGGCTCTCTGTTCAGTGTGGAGCCTGCTTCCCTCTTCTCTCTGTCTCTGCCTCTGTGCCTACTTGTGATTTCTCTCTCTGTCAGATAAGTGGATGAAATCTTAAAAAAAAAAAAGGAGGGAGTTCTAGCCAACTGAGTATTCTTCAGTTCTGTGTTTGTAAGAGCACGGTGCCCATGTCTACTTGGCTGGAGACAGTGGTGGGCAATATGGAACATGTCCTTGGACATCAGATGGATCTGGATTTAAACCTGGATCTGTCACTTACTAGTTATGTGATTTCAGGCAGGATCCTTGACTGCCCTGAGACTTAGTTTTCAGATCTATAGCATAGCCATTATAATAAAAATCATAGTAATGATAATGTTAACATGTTTACCACTGATGGAGCTGGTACTCTATGCCAGATATAGTTCTACAGACTTTACATATATTATCTCATGTAATCTTCACAACAACCTTACAGAAAGGTATTAATATTGTCCCCATTTTCTAAGTGTGGAGCCTGAGGAAAAACAAGTTTCAGGGACTTGCCAAAGGTCAGGGGAATAGAGAAAGGCAGAAGCAGTGTAGTATCTGTCTCCTCAGGTTGTTGTGAGACTTACTAGAGGTAAAACAGCTAAAGGTATTCGTTCCAACTAAACGTACAACAATATACATATTTTTAAGAGCTAAAAACAGAAAAAGGAGAACTCCCTTTCTAATTGCCCCCAATTGTTATCTCTTTCTTTTTAAAATAAATGAATAAGTCTCTTCACTATCAACATCCTACACAAGAGTAATCTGCAGTATTCCTTATATTTTAACCCAAATTATCCAACGTTCATAGAGATGATTTGCAAAAAAAGCTGTAGCAACACACTAGGCTACTATGTATTCCCCAGCTCTACTCAAGAGTCTGCTGTGTTCTGCCAATCAGTCAAAATAAACATGTAGAAACGACTAAAACTTTACTCTCAGTAAAGATGATTACAAATCCAGGAGCATACTTCAGAGCAAAATAAAATATCTTCTTTACAAACCCACATACACACACACATAGACTCTAATATGGTGTTCAATACCATCTTTGAAGATGGTGAATAAAACTTTTCCTTCCTCCCTTCCTCCCCCTCCTACCCTCTCTCCCTCCCTCTCTCTCTCTTTTTTTCCCCCTGAACAAAGTTTCTTTTCCTGCATGTTGATCAGTGTATTAGTCTGGCTGTCATAAAACACCACAAGCTGGATGGCTTAAGCAACAGAAATTAATTTATTCACAGTTCTAGAGGCTGGCAAGTTCAAGATCAAGGTTCTAGCAGGGTTTGGCTTCGGGTGAGGACTTTGTTCCTGTCTTATAGGTGGCTGCCTTGTCACCAGGTTCTCACAGGGCCTTTCCTTGGTACATGTGGAAGAGAGGAAGAGAGCCTTATCAGGCTACCAATATTATCAGATTAAGACCCCTACCCTTATGACCTCACTTAACCTTAATCACATCCTAAAAACCCTATCTCCAATTATAGTCACATTGGGGGTTAGGACTTCAGTGTAAGAATTTTGTGGGGGACACAGTTCAGTCCACGGCAGTTGGTTAGTCTGAACTCAATTTTATGTAGAGACCTATGTATTTCAGAGACTCATTCATTATTCGTTACAATTTTCTATTGATTGTGGTCACCACTCAACCAGTAATTAGAAAAGGTCTGTTGATTCAGGTGTTTGTATAGTTCACGGACAGATTAAATAGTAGGTAAGAGCTCTTGATAAAGCAGAGTGAAAAGAGTCACAGAATATAGGGTGGTGGTATTCTTTCTAAAAATAAGTCTTGATGGTTAACAATTGTGCTTCTAACACTGAAGGTATTTTGGAACATAAACAAGTTACCCAAAAGCAAAAGTTAGATCTGGAAAGGAAAGGGCCCATTCTGCAGAAGGAACATGTTCTTTCCAAATGGTTTGCATAATTTCCTATGTAGCTTTCATGTTACAGAAAACAAACACTTAGGTAATTTTGGTGACTATGTAGAACAAGTTTCCATGTCTCTGAAATCTCACTGGGGCTAGATTAGTTTAAGAAGCCTTGTTAACTTTCTTTCCATATGTCATTTAAACCTTTGGAAAATATGAATGTGCTATTTTCTCGCTTTTGGACTTCTTTATTTTCTCCTTTTAACCAGGCATGCTCAAAAGTGGTGATGTCTGTGTGTGAGCCTCAGTGGGGGAGTGGGGAAATGGGAAGAGCTGGATTAAAAAAGAATAGATTTTTCCAATTACAAAAACTCAGATAATAGTCAGCTTTTGGTGTCCAAAATAGAACCTGTTTTTAAGGCTATTGTCTTGAGATTAGATCTTCAAGGAAAAAAATCTTACATGTCTCCTTTAAGAAACCAAGATTTGGACACTATTGGTTTTTCCCATGGGGAAGTAAAGAATCATTCTACCAGGACAGTAAGTCCATGAATTTGTTTGTTTTTTTTTAAAGATTTTTATTTTTATTTTTTTGACAGAGATCACAAGTAGGCAGAGAAGCAGGCAGAGAGAGAGGGGGAAACAGGCTCCCCACTGAGCAGAGAGCCCGATGCGGGGCTCGATCCCAGGACCCTGAGATCATGACCCGAGCCAAAGGCAGAGGCTTAACCCACTGAGCCACCCAGGTGCCCCATGAATTTGCTGTTTTATGTGGAAGAGTTAGAGGGTGCAGGGGGCACATGGGAGAGTCCTTGTCCTAACAGGGGTTGGGGGCCAGAGAAGAGTCATATTAAACAAAACAAAACAAAACAAAAAAACCACAAAAAACAACCTCTGGTTTTTAGGAGGTATTTGAATAGGTAGAGGGAGCACTGATGGCAAAGAAAGCTGGCTTTCACTTAGGATCCTTGAAAGAAACTAACTTTCCAACTGCCACTAGACCATTCTGCAGCATGAAGTACTCAGGCAGTGGAGGCCCTGAGGTTCTGTGCCTCAGTTTCTGTGTGCAAAGTCTGCGAGCCTTCTGGGGCCCTCTGTGGTGGCATGAAGGACAATGAAGCAGAGGGTAGGTTTGGATGGAAGATGCTCCAGAGCCTCAGAGGTTCCTGGGTTGGTAGGCAGTGCTTGCCGAGGAGAGTGTGGGCCAGCCCTGGAATGCACCAGGCCCTGACCAACTTAGAGAGAGACCAGATCACAAGTTCCCTGGCCACAGGCCAGCAGTCTGGTGACCCCTACCATTAAGCTCTGTCTTTTCTTTTCCACCTTACCCTAATTTTGTTTAGGCTGTTGTAAAATGTGGTATGTTCCCCAGCTCACTGTGTAAATTTTAATCATTCATTAAAACCCAGAAATGTGTCCACTTTTCTGTGAATTTTCCCAGACCCCTTTGGCTCCCATTCAATCTTCTCTCTTGGGGACCCACAACACCCATTAAGTGAGCGACTAGCTTTGGCATTTAACTATGTACTACTTGGAACTATTATTTCCACATTTGGATCTTTTCTCTTTCCAGTGAGACACACAGTTTCTTGCACGAAGGTGCTTTTGTTTTCCCATATATCAGATGCTAAAAGAAGCAGATATTTAATAAGTTCATATTGAACAAATGAAGGCACTTGACTGCCTCAAAGGGCTGCCACCAGAGTTAATGTGATTCAGAAGAAAAGTACAGGTCAAAGGAATGCTTATTGTTTTCTCATAGTGGAAAGTCCCAGCCAGTTATCAATTAATAGTATCAACAGAATTTATCCGGCGCTTAACAGAGGGTGACTTCTGAAGATAACTCCACAGACAGAGCCAGTTGTGAAACAGGATGAATTCTCCCTCTCTGGTCTCAGACTAATCACTTAACTCCTGCCATGCCACATGCAGAAAAATGTATTCTGTCATCAGTCCCATATGAGTTTACAAGCCCGTGTTCCATGTTCCAGAAGAACGGCAGGCTGATGCAGATGTCAATGGGCTCTCGGCCTTGTGAGTTTATGTGCTGAAGGATCTTTGGGTGAAAAGCAATGATATAAACACAAAGGAACCATTATTAGACATTGCACTGACATTCTCATATTGTATCAGGTCAGGGGAGGATGGGACAAGGGCAGGACTTGGGCAAGTGAGGAGACAGGCGAGCAGTGGGAGCAACAGTGCTGGGTAAACAGTTGTAAATCCCCCAGGCTGAACCTTGTTAACACTTTACAGAATGCTTTGTCTCTTTTAAGCAAGCTACAAAGCAAGAATGAATTCACACAGCATCTTTGGAGGTCAGTGGAATTTCTCTGTTTCTGTGGGACATCACTAATTATTCACAAACTAATTGGTAGCCTGAGGTTCACCGAGTTGGATTGAGAAATGATGCAGCATTTTGTTTAGCAGGTTGGAGGAGACAGCTTAGGTGGAGGTGGTACACACATAAAAATGACTGGTTTTCCCAGTGCTTCAAAGGTAACTCCACAGCTGGGTCAGAAGAAGCTACCCATCTCTCTTTCTGGTGCACTTTTGGTGACTTATTTTTGTTCTCCCTGCCTATTTGGCACCTCAGCACCTAGGTTTCCAAGGCTCTGAAGAGCAGCATGTTGTGGGTCATTTCTCCATGGGGGTAAATGAGGAAGAAGTTTACTCTCAAAGCGCGTGCAGCCAGGGTACGATTTGGGGATAGAATAAAAAGCATTACTACTTTGTTGAACATAAATGGTCAAGGAGCTGATTTCATTAACAAGTTTCAGGCAGAAGTTTCAAACTGTCATGGCTGCAAAGTATTAAAGGGCAAGATGCCACTAATTCCAGGTGGATTAAAAGCACTGCTAATTTTCCTTAGGGGCATTTCAATTTTGAAAAGTGTATCAGTTTGAAAACACAAATTAAATGCTGTTTTTGAGAGGAAATGAAACCATAAGGAATTAAACTATTGGTCAATAAGTGGGATTTTTCTCAAATAATCCTAGAACTCTGTGTTCCAGAAAGGACTGTGCGTACAGCATTGAGGGAGGGGGAGAAGGAAGATAGCAGCTGAGGAGGAGGACATGTCTGAGGAATGTGGCCTCAGGACAATCAGGGAAATTGCTACAAAGGAAAAATCTGACAGAGAAACTGAAGAAGCAAACTCAATCTCCCGAGGTGTCTGGGCTGAAACACATTTTATGACTTTGGTGATTAAAAAAAAAATCTATATATTTTGAATGTTAAGATAATGAAGATCAAAGCTACAAAATTTGGATGAAAAGAGGATTACTGTCATGTTTCAAATTTTGGAAAAGAAATGATGGAATAACCTTTGGATCAAAGTGGCTGAAAAGTGGATATTTGAAACAACCAAAACTTGCAAACCTTTACATAGGAAATTCATCATAATAATGTAGAAAAACACATGAATTCATGCTGCATGGAACGAAGCTTAAGGTAGGAGTCTGCCATTAAGGAAATAGGCACCCTAAGTAGGATTATTATCCTTTGCTTTTGAATCCATAAGATGATTACATGAAAAATACACCACCATACATAATAAGACTCTTTTCCATCCAATTACTTAAAGAACTACTTTAATATCTATTGTCCAATTAGATTCACATCAATCCTGAGAATGGTTAGAGCAGGTTTTATTCCCATTTTATAGTTGGGAAGGCAGAGCCCAAGGAGGTTCCGTATCTTTATAAGATCAAGCATAAGTTGATAGCATTTCCTGGGTCTTGGCTTCTGGACACCTTAACTGGGACTCTCCACCGGACTATGAACTGCCTTCAGACCAACTCCTCTGAAGTACTCAAACCTACCAATGAATGAATATCAAAAAAAAAAAAAAGGGCCTCTTGAAAGGGCCTCTAGTACAAACCTCACCAAGACATACTAACCATAGCCATGTTCAAGTCTTCTTCAGGCTAGCTTTGGGATGTTTAAATGCATTTCTGTGAAAGGAGAGGAATTTCTATGAATTGCCTGGGGTCTGAGATGGGTAGTACATTGACTCATTGTCTGCTGGGATGGCTTTTTGGGAATTCGATTGGCTTCAGAAAACAGGGCCTTGAGGGTGTAGGATGAACACTTTGGAGAACCATGGGTAAGCTACCCCTAGTGTGCCAGACACTGAGACCATGCAACTGAGTGAGACTGTAGAGAGCTCCTGAGCTCCTGAGATGGTGGTAGAAGCACCTCAAAATGGGGATGGGCACAGAAAGAGACAGTTAGAGAAATCCTGAAAAGGGTTTTTGATTGTTTGTTTGTTTTGACTTCCTCCAGTCCTTGAGAACCATAGGATTATAACAGTGCAGGTCTTGAGGAAAATCCATGCTGGGATTTGGAAGACCTGTGTGATTTTAGACAAGTCACGTACTCTTCCTGGGCATTCACCTCCTCCTCTATAAAATGAAGAGGCTGGACTCGATGTCTTTTCCATTCTAATATGTTTTGATTTCATGAAGCAAGTAAGTCTTAGTTAAGCAGTTAGAAAGATCCTTGGCTCACACAAAGTAACCCCATCTAGAAGGAAATTGCCTTTACAATCTGTTTCAGGACTTGTGTAGGGATTTACCACAACAATTAGTGATGGCCTTTGTTGGCTGCCAACTGTCTGAAGAGTCCTAGACCACATGCTGGCATTGTCCTAAGCTGGACAAGTCAGGAAAGAGCTGCAGAGGCAAAGGAGGGACACTGCGGGAGAAAAGTGATTCAGAAATGAGACCATTCTCTCCATCCAATTCTCAGTCCCCAAACTGGGCTCCTATTGTGGAAACTAAACCTTTGAACAGTGTTCCATGTGTTTATTCTACTTGTATCAAAGAAGCTTTCATCTCCCTAGAGCAAATTATTAACACATTCCACCAAAGATGGGAGGGTGGAGGCCTGGCCTTGGGGGAAAAAAAAAATCACATCATAATAAAAAGCTGCCCGAAACATGAACTTAAGAAAAACCAACATAAAAGCCCCCACTTTTAATGACAGTGGTTGGCCAGATGCCAAGGTCCTTGTGCCCAGAGAAGCATGGCTGGCTGATTCCTTGTCCGTAGGCTGACCCTTCTGTGCCCAGGAATTTTCCATGCGATGGCCAGTGGTGTGGGAGGTGGGGCCTTTGCAGGTTCAACAGGTTGAGGCACTCACAGCCAGCTGCCTTCGACCTTAGCTGGAGGCCAGATTTTGTTGGTTGAGTGAACAGTGACTCTCAGTTCCAGGCAGTATATCTTTGCCTCTTGAGATTGCTTGGTTGGGAAGTAGGGAGAGAAAAATAAAGAGACAAACAAAAAACACACAAAAACACCAACAACTTTTAGGTACATCCAAGAGGAGAAAGGATTTAAAATAAGAAGAGCAATGTTATGGCTTCACTAACCATTATTCCCTAAGGCGAAAGGCTGTGGGGAACAGTTCCTAGACAGAGATTATGGCATTCTCTACTGCAAGTTCCCTGATTTACAGGAGCCATTTGGTCCTCAGGCTCCTCCATTGAGATATAGCTGAACTTTATTTGGCAAAGGGCCTAGTGTGAAAAGAGAATACAGGGAACTATTTATTGCTGTTGAAAACCAGACCCAGGGTCTGACTTTGTTTTTGTTTGCCTTTTTAAAAAAAAATATTTCCTAGTAATACCAAGATACATGATATCACAAATCTCATGTTCAGCAACTATGACAACCAAGATTCATGAACAGCCGTGGACATGTTGTCTGACATTAACATCAGTTTCCCCTACTGGGGATAGAGGAGGAACAGAAAGAATTGAGAAGAGGAACTTGAAATACTTCATCCAGCTAAATTCAGCCCTAGGTAAGAGCAGTCTAGGATTTGGAGACTTGGCTTTACCATTTGAAATTGAACATGTGTGTGTGAGGTGAGGAGGAACTGACAATACTAGTGAAGATAGATGAATATCCTTTATAATGACCCAAACCTCTCCTAAAACAAGAAAGGCTATCAAAAAATCCCAGCATTTCTTAGCCAAACTATGGAGTGAGCCTAGATGTCCATCAACAGATGAATGGATAAAAAAGATGTGGCATATATATACAATGGAATATTATGCAGCCACCAAAAATCTGAAATATTGCCATTTGCAACGACATGGATGAGACTAGAGAGTATTATGCTAAGCGAAATAAGTCAATCAGAGGAAGACAATTATCCTATAATCTCACTGATATGAGGAAATTGAGAAACAAGATAGAGGATCATTGGGGAAGGGAGGGAAAAGTGAAACAAGACAAACAGGAGAGGGAGACAAATCATAAGAGACTCTATCTCAGGAAACAAACTGAGGGTTGCTAGAGAGAAAGGTGGCTGGATGATGGACATTGGGGAGAGTATGTGCTATGGTGAGCACTGTGAATTGTGTAAGACTGATGAATCACAGACCTATAGCCCTGAAAATAATAATACATTTTATGTTAATAAAAAAAAATCCCACCATTTCACCTATAACACATGGATTTTTCAACTTTGGCTAATCATAATAAGTACCATTTGCTCAGCATTTGACTACTTCAGAATGCCTCTTACAACAACATCTGTGTTATTCCTATGATTATTTGCAATTAACATATTCAGAAACTGAACATAATTTGCCCAAGCTTCCCCCTCCACTGTCATTACTCTACACCCGAGGTTCTCAAGAAGGGACTAGTCTCCACCACCTTCCCTGCCCTGGGGATGGGGGAGGGATTTTGGTGATATCTGGAGACATCTTTGGTTGATGATGAAGGCAGAAAGAACCATTGACAACTAGTGGGTGGAGGTAAGGGATATTATTCAACATCCTGGAATGTACAAGATAGCCCCCTGCATTACAAAGAACCAGCCACCCCAAAATGTTAATAGCACCAAAATTGAGAAAACCTACTCTACATATTCACATTTTAAATTTCCTTTTCGACTTCAGTGACCATTTCTATACTGACAATTGTCAAATTCATTATTTTTATTATTTCTCCAACTACAAACTCTTATTGCTAATTTCTAACAGAGGTCTCTACCTTGTTGTTATATGGGAGCCTTAAACACAGCATGGCAGAAATAGATCTCCACCTTATATATTCTGACTTCAATCACAGGCCCTACCATCTAGGGTTTCTCCCATCCAAGTACTAACCAGGCCCGACCCTGCTTAGCTTCCGAGATCAGACGAGATCGGGCTCGTTCAGGGTGGTATGGCCGTAGACCCATCTAGGGTTTCTCAAGTTAAAACCACAATTGCCATTCTTGACCTTTTTCCTTCCTCTTCTATTCCTCACTGACCCCAATCCAATCATTTGACAAGCCCTTTAAATACACCTCTGAAACATTTGTCGCAATGGCCTTTCCTTTCTTTCCCACTGACATCATTTTAGCATTAGTCCTCATCATCTTAGGATAAATTGTTGCTTTAATTTGGCAAATCATATCAGGTACTATTCTCAGCACCCATGAGATCTTATTATCTTCTCATTTTGCAGATGAAGGACATTAAGGCTACTCAATGAAGAGGCCAGGGGTTGACCTGAGGCCAGACTCTGTGCCATCAACTGCTATACTCTGCTGCCTCCTGATTCATCATCTTGGACTTGACTCCATCTTTTTCCAAATGAATCAAGTGTTCCAATTACTCTGAAGATCTCCTTCCTCTTGGAACTTCCTAGAGCTTGCACATTCTGTGTCATTGAACATGCTATTTCCACCCCCCGCCTCCAACCTGGAATACCCTTTCTTCCTTCCTTCTAGCTAGCTCCTACACATACTCCAAGGCCCAGCTCAGATAAAATCTCTTTCAAAGCCACATATCATGTTTTATCCATATCTCTAATCTCTAGCACAGTATCTATTTCATAACAAGTACCAAATACTTACAAAATAAAAGTACTTTCTCTTTCTACTACTTCCAAAGCTACCTTGCAAATATTTTCTAGTGAAAGCAGCTCCATCTGTATCCCATCCATCCTCCAGGCAACTGATTAGAAGCTGCATATGTATATACTAAGGCATATACAAAAGTGAGCTTCTTTAGAATATACTGACAATATAAGTTGAATATATATATTTTATTGACTATATGAATTCAAAGAGGTAGCATCAAATGTTCTGGGAGCACTAACCACTAAGGTTTGTTTATGACCCCAAATATCTGCTACAGTTTGAAAATAAATCTCTTCTCTTTGGCCTGGTAAAACAAAAAATGTGTTATGACAGAGTGATTTGTTTCAAATAATTCATTTCAGAGTAAAGAAGAAATTCAGAAGATGTTTACGTTGGAAACTTCTACCCCAAGTTCACCTTATTTTAACATCATTCCTCTCCCACTCCCCTGTCCCCTGATACCATAATGGCTGAAGTAAAGACACAATATGGTGCAAGGATTTAAGGTCATTCTAATTTCTATTTCCCTCATGACTTGAATAAGGCATACGAGAAGATAAATATTTCCTGCGAGCATCATTTTTGTCCTCAGCGAAAGAGGGAAATACATAGTGTAGAAAAAAAAATCTTTGGCAGGACCATAAAGACTTTATGTTTAGAAACAAAACCTGTTTGTTTATCTCCTGGGTCATTAATTCTCCCAAACCATTAGCAATTGGAAGACAAGGACAAAAGCTGAAGATAAACAAAAATGTTCAGAACAAGGGGAATGGAGATTTGCACACCAATCAAACTGTGCCCCAGACATGATTATACTATGAACAAAACTCTGTTCAGAGCCTGTGAGGGTTAAAATGATTGCTGGCCCCTGCTCCTCAGAAGATGGGGTAAGGTGCAATAAAGGTCATTCTTTCCTGTACCTTTTAGAAATATGAAATTCAAATCCTGCATTTTCTTTGTTAATGTGACATTTTCTACCTCTTGCCTCACCAAATAGGGTAACTGTTCAGGAAGAACACCTTTTTATAGGATAGTTCCAGTATCCTGTCCCCAGAGGTTCTTGGTTTTGTCTCTGAAAACTCATAAAGTCAAGGTGGAATTATATGCATTAGCATTCCTTTTGAAGGGTCCTGAGGTATGGTCCTATGGTATTAATCCCAAACACAGTAGATACATGAGCAAAAATTGCAAACTAAATCTGTACTGAGGGAAGTTAAAAGACCTATTCCTTTGTTAGGTATATACCTAATCAGTCCTGCGGCAGTGCCAGCTCTATATGATGGTGTTTTCTTTTCTCTTCTTCTTTTTTTTTTTTCATGTGTTATAGAAGGTACTTAATTTATTTTTATTTTTTCAGTTAGCCATCATATAATTTGTCATTAGTTTTTGACATAGTGTTCAATGATTCATTAGTTGCATATAACACACAGCGCTCATCACCACATGTGCCCTCCTTATTCCCATCACCTGGCTACCCCATTCTTCCACCCCCTTCCCTTCTGTAACCCTCAGTTTTGTTCCCAGAGTCCAGATTCTTTTTTTTTTTTTTAAGATTTTTTTTTTTTTTTTTAAATTTGTCAGAGAGAGAGAGGGAGAGAGAGCGAGCACAGGCAGACAGAATGGCAGGCAGAGGCAGAGGGAAAAGCAGGCTCCCTGCCAAGCAAGGAGCCTGATGTGGGACTCAATCCCAGGACGCTGGGTTCATGACCCGAGCAGAAGGCAGCTGCTTAACCAACTGAGCCACCCAGGCATCCCCAGAGTCCAGATTCTTTAAGTCATTTCCTATATGGCTCTGTGGGAAATCAGGAATGTTCTTCTTTTGGGCATCACTTCTCCATGTTAAAGAACAGCTAAAATGGCTGTTCTTGGCTTTCTAAAACCAGAACATCCATTCTAGCATGGTATTCATGGCTATACCCATTGCCTGGAATGCTCCCTCATACCTTTCTACTTCTTACTTCATCTGTTCATCATTATTTAAATCTCAAATTAAAGTCACTGTATTAAGAAAAAAGTCACTGCATTTTGGTGGCCTAATAAATAAACTAGGTTACGGTTTTTGCTTAGACCAATAATTGTTAACCTTGGCTACACAAAAGAATAAACTGGGGAAGCTTCTAAAAACCACTTATTATCAGGCCTATGCTGGACCAATTAAATATGATTATCTAGGATGGATATGGAGAGCCATAGTTTTAAAAATAGCCCCAGGTGATAATGCGTAGATTGTGTTGAGAACTTCTGTTTTAGAGCATAAGTCTCTTTATATCTCCATAGGAGTTCTGAGCTACTTGCAACTATTGGTTCACTGTAATTCTTTGTCATTATAACATATAATGAAATGGGGAATTTTGTTCACCAGGAAATTCCAATGTGAAAGAAGAACTCACTTTCCAGTTGTGTGATACCCTCCCTAGGAATAAGAGAGAGAAGCTGAGGGGTGGGATGATTCATGGATCTTCAGGCTCCTCTTCTCTAATAAAACCATAAGGGACTATTAAGTATAGGAAACAAACTAAGGGTTATTGGAGGGCAGGTAGGAGGGGGTTGGGGGAACTTGGTGATAGGCATTAAAGAGGGCACTTGATGGAATGAGCACTGGGTGTTATATGCAACTGATGAATCACTACCTCTGAAACTAATAACACATTATATGTTAACTAAATTGAATTTTTTAAAAAATCATTTTTAAGTTTAGTTTTGGTGCTATGTGTGTTTGAAGGTTAGTCGATGAAGAAACTGTGTCACGGGTATTGAGTAAATAAATGAATGAAAGAGTAAGTGAGGGAGAGAGGGAGTAATTGAGAGATACTTTTTACATCTGATTCAACCTCAGGTTTCTACATATAGGCTCTCATCACCATGACTCTTTTAACAAACCATTTTTTTCTTTCCTCACAGATTTTGGCACATGTATCTGCCTATTGAACCACTCCACTTCGAAGTTTAAAAGACATTTTAGATTTGAAGTTCAAAACTAAAAAGGATTGGAAGCTCAGTTTTGGATGGACTTATCTGGGTATTTGTCATGGACTTTCAAAATATTGATTCCCAAATCTCAATTTTGGCTTCTCAAATAGGCAAGTTCTAACATGAGCTAGGAATGCCAGCCATACAAAGAAGCTCGAGACACAGAAAAGAGGCTGGAGTGGATTTATCTGTAGAGAAATGCAGTGTTATGTAATATGAGGTATACTTCTAGTCCAAGGACTAGCCCTCCAGACCGTCGTTGGAATGTGGTCCCTCCTCATGCTACGTCCAAGAAATATCACGTTTAAGAAATGAGCAGCAAATGTAAGCTGAGATAAGGGAATGAGACTGAGGAATGAGGGAAGGAAAATATATGCTACTCTACCTCCGTACTTCCATGCAAGAAAGAACTTGCTGTTCCTCATTTCATTAATCCAGTTAAATAGTTCTCAGAGCCTTCCAAGTGTCAGATTATGGTTTAAGCATTGGGGATGCATCAGCAAAGAAACAAACAAAAATCTCTGTTCTCATTGATCAAACATTCTAATTGAGGTAGGGAGAAAACAAATGCAACATGCGGCATGACGGAAGTACTGTGGAGGACGCACAGCAGGGCCTAGGGACAGGGGATGTAGGGGGCATTGCCATTTTAAGTTGGGTTGTGATCATAGACTGAAATGAGAAGGTGATCATTGAATAAATTCTCAAAGGAGAGAGTTATGTGGACATTTGGCATAAAGTGTAGAACCAAGGAGAACAGAAAGTGCAGAGGCCCTGAGGCAGGAGTCTTAAAAGCTCTAGAAGGTGTTTGGCTTCTACTCTGAGTGAAATAAGGGGGCCTTGGTGGGTTTTAAGTGGAGGGGTAATGTGATCTGTCTCACACTATAATGGGATCACTCTGGCTGCAAAGTAAATTATCCAAAGGGAGCAGGAGTAGAAAGACCAATGGCAAGGCTGGTGTAATATAGCAGGTAAGAGATAAAGGTAGGAGGATGAAGGTGGTCAGAAGTGTTTAGATGTGGGATTTTTTTTTTTTTTTAGATGTGGGATACATTTTAAAGGTGGAACTGCCAGCATCAGCAGCTGGATTAGACAAGAGGTGTGTGTGAGAGAAGAGAATCAAGTATGGCTTCAAGGTCTCTGGTTTGGGCACCTAAAGTGGAGAAAGCTCTGGTAAGGGCAGGCAATAGTTGGTGCTAGATCCCAACCCAAGTACTTTCCAAACATCATGGGACATACAATGTGCAAAGAACTTAGCAGCCAACTTAGGCCAACATCTTGACTGAGGAAATGGAGATCTTAAAAAGGGGGATGTAACTGAGTAGCAGGACAGGCACAGAAACTGATCCAGAGTAGAGACAACATGCCCTTTTAGGTGAATATAGGGTTAGCAGATGCCACTGTTTTTGGACCACAGAAGCCTATCAGGCAAACCACTTCAGGGAGAGCAAAGACCACATATTTTAGAGGGCTCTGAGTAAGACTTCTCCAAGTGAAGCTGTCAGCCATGTCCTGAGCTACAGTTCCCTTCCTTAAGGCTGACAGTAAAAATAAGTGCATGATAGTGAGATTCTGGGGTGGGAAGGTTGAAGACCTTTAGGTGAAACAATGGATTGGGGGGAATCTCTCCCCAAGTCAGAATTACTTGTTGTTACTGTTCCTGTTGCAGCTGTTCTAGACAATGGTACTAAAGGACCAAGTGTGGGTGTGTTCTTTCTTGAGACTGACTATAATAATGGTCCTCTTTTTAAATATTTTGGACTTCATCATCACTCCTTGCACATTAACATTCTTAAATCTTCTGTTATTGATGACCTCTAGCCAACAACAAGCCCTTTCATTTCTACAGAGTTGTTTCTTAGCTTGGGTTGGAATCCAACATGGCAGAGGCAAGGAGTAAACATGCTTCACAGGGCTAATTTTCTGTCCTTGAAATTTCCTTCAGTCTTCTCCCATGGTCTTGCTTTTCAGCTACCCCAACCCCCTGGTCAGGCACACTGCTTTGTCCTGGGTTCTTTGTTGACACAGGGCTGACAGTGAGGACACTGAGGCCTTATGGGTGAGGGAAGGTCAATGTTTTATTAAGAAAGTGTCTCCGCGTGTCCTTGTCTCCTTGTGTCACCATTCCTTTTTGCAGCCCAATGACTTTCAAGGTCCAAAGCCATCAAGAGGCTTTTCCAGGAAGCGAAAGCAAGCCTGTGCAAGCTCAGGATTAGCACACACAAATTTGGCATTCTTGGGATGTTCTTTTGTTACATAACAGGATCTGAGCTGAATTTGCTATAGTTCAACCCACAGTATCCTTATCTTCAAGGGTCTCAAATGAAGGCAACACAGCAAAAAAGAAGAAATGCTAGTAGTGGGCTTCAAAGCCATATACTATCATCATCTTTTTGGACCTATTGTGACAGATTCTAAGGGAAATCCAGAGAAACTCAAAGTGAAAGTCTAGGTTTTGTTTTGTTTTTAAGATTTATGTACTTGAAAGAAAGAGAGAGAGCATGTATGGGGGGAGGAGCAGAGGGAGAGAATCTCAAGCAGATGCCGCATTGAGCACGGAGCCCAAATTCAGGGCTGGTTCTCAGGAGCCATAAGATACAGACTAAGCTGAAATCAAGAGCTGTACACTTAACCTACTGAGCCACTCATGTGCCTCTGAAAGACTAGGTTTTTAATGAGATATGAAAGTAATAAAGATAAATAATACCAAATGAAAACCATGTAATTCTACTTAGTAAAATTCTTAAAGTTCATAAAAGGGATTACACAGATTTAGGAACAAAGTAAAAAGAAAATGGCTTGTATTAGTAAAATGATCAAATATGTAAAGGCAATTTACTATTTATAGAGGTTTCTGGGAGAGACTTCTGGATTTCTATTGTTAGAGATATATTGATATATAGATTTAATGTAATCCCAGAATAGGCAATGATCTTGAAAAAGAACAAGGTTGGAGAATTGATATTTCCCAATGTTAAAGCTTACTACAAAGCTACAATAATCAAGACAGTGTGGTATGAACATAAGGACAGATGTATAAACCAAAGGAACAGAACCAAGAGTCCAGAAACAATTACATTAATAGCACAATTTGTGTCTCCATCCATTTGTTCATAGATATTTGGGTTGTTTCTGGCTTCTTGATGTTACAAACAAGGCTTCTATGAACATTTTTGTGCAAGTTTTTGTATGAATAAGTGCTTTCATTTCTCATAAGTAAATACCTAGGAGTGGAATGACTATATCATATAGTATGTTTAACTTTTTCTTCATCATTATGGTTAAAAATACACAACATAAAATTTACCATTTTACACAACTTAGAGTGCCTGGATGGCTCAGTTGGTTTAACAACTGCCTTTGGCTCAGGTCATGATCCTGGAGTCCCGGGATCGAGTCCCACATCAGGCTCCCAGCTCCAAGGGGAGTCTGCTTCTCCCTCTGACCTTCTCCCCTCTCATGCTCTCTCTCACTGTCTCTCTCTCAAAGAAATAAATAAAATCTTTAAAAAAATTTTTTACACAACTTAAAATCTAATCATTTTTAAATGCAAAGTTCAGCAGTATTAAGTACATTCACATATTATGAAACAGATCTCCAAAACCTCATCTTGTAAATCTCAAATTTTATATCCACTAGACAACTCCTATTCCCCACTCCCCTCAATCTCTGGTAACCACTGTTCCACTTTCTGTATCTATGAACTTGGTTATTTTAGATAACCAAAATCATTCAGAATTTGTCTTTTTGTGACTGGCTTATCTCACTAACCACAAATCCTCTAGTTTCTTTTATATTATAGCACGTACCAGGATTCTCTTCCTTTTTAAGGCTCACTAATATTCCATTGTGTGTATAGACCACACTTTATCTCTTCGTCTGCCCGTGGATATCTGAGTTGCTTCCACTTTTGGCTACTGTAAATAGTTCTGTGAACCAGGGTGTGAAAATATCTCTCAGTATTTTAGCTTTTTAAGAAACTGCCCAAGTGTTTTCTAGAATGGTTGAACCAAATTACATTCCAACGAACAGTTTAGGACAGTTTCTGTTCTCTTACATTCTCATCAACATTTCATATGGTCAGGCTTATTAAATTTAGCTATTCTTATAAGTATGCAGTGATATTTAACTGCAGGTTTTTTTTTTTTAGATTTTATTTATTTTATTGACAGAGATCACAAGTAGGCATAGAGGCTGGCAGAGAGAGAGAGGAGGAAGCATGCTCCCGCTGAGCAGAGAGCCCGATGTGGGGCTCGATCCCAGGACCCTGAGATCATGACCTGAGCCGAAGGCAGCGGCTTAACCCACTGAGCCATCCAGGTGCCCTTAACTGTAGTTTTACTTTATACTTCCCTAATGACTTAGGATGTTGAACATTTTTCCATGTTTCTTTCTTTTTTTTTTTTTTTAAGATTTTTATTTATTTATTTGATAGACAGAGATGACAAGTAGGCAGAGAGGCAGGCAGAGAGACAGGCAGAGAGACAGGAGGAAGCAGGCTCTCCACGGAGCAGAGAGCCCGATGCGGGGCTCGATCCCAGGACTCCGGGATCATGACCTGAGCTGAAGGCAGAGGCTTTAACCCACTGAGCCACCCAGGCGCCCCTCCATGTTTATTTCTATCTTTGTATCTTCTTTGGAAAGGTTGAGAACCTTTAGGTATAACAATGAATTGGGTGGAAACTCTTCCCACATCAGAGCTGCTTGTTGTTACTATTCCTGCCACAGCTGTTCTAGACAATCCTACTAAAGGGCTGAGTGTGGGTGTGTTATCTCTTGACACTGATTGTGATAATAGTCTTCTTTCTAAAGGATTTAGACTTATTCAAATCTTTTATGCATTTTTTCAATTGTTTATTTTCTTATTATTGAGTCTGAGTGTTCTTTACATGTTTTTGATGCAAATCCTTTAGGAGAAACATATTTTAAACATTTTCTCCCAGTCTGTATCTAGTCTGATCATTTTGTTAATGATATCTTTAAAGAGCATAGGTTTTAATTTTTATGAAGTTTAACTTGGCAGTATCTTCTTTTATTGATCAAAATCTTTGTCTAACCCAAGGTCACAAACATTTTTCTCCCATGTTTTCTTCTAGAAGTTTTGTACTCTTGTAGGTTTAAACTTTAAGTCTATGATCCATCTGAGTTAACTTGTGCATATTGTACAAACTGTGGATCAAGATTCATATTTTTGCATGTGGATATCCAATTATTCTAGTAGGTTTTTTTTTTTTAAAGATTTATTTATTTATTTGATAGACAGAAATCACAAGGAGGCAGAAAGGCAGGCAGAGAGAGAGGAGGAAGCAGGCTCTCTGCTGAGCAGAGAGCCCGATGCGGGACTCGATCCCAGGACCCTGGGATCGTGACCTGAGCCTAAGGCAGAGGCTTTAACCCACTGAGCCACCCAGGCGTCCCTATTCTAGCAGGTTTTGTTGAAAAAACTATACTTTCTCCATTGAATTGTCTTTGTGACCTTGTTGAAAGTCACATATGTGAGTAGGTCTGTTTCTAGACTCTATTCTGTTCTACTGATCTATCTTTATGCCACACTATCTTCATACCATAGCTTTCTAAGTCTTGAAATCAGGTAGCATTAGCCCTCCAACTTTCTTCTTTTTTCAAATTTGCTTTGGTTATTCTAGGTCCTTTGCACTTTCATACAAATTTTCGAATCAACTCATTAATTTCTACAAAGACTTCTCTTGGAATTTTGTTTAGGATTGTTTTGAGTCTATAGATCATTTTACAGAGAACTGACATCTTTACAATGCTGAGTCATCGGATTCATGAATAAGATGTATGTCTTCACTTACTTTGATCCTCTTTAATCTTTCTCCGTTTTTATTTTTATTCAGGTTTTTTTTGTTTTTGTTTTTTATTTTTATTTTGTTTTACAGATCTTATACATCTTTTATCAGACTTATTCCTGTGCTTTCATATTTTTGGAATGTTATTTTTAAAAATTTCACTTTCCAATTATTCATTGTTAAGCTGGTCTGGTTTTTAACTTTTAGATTTATCTTATTAGATTCTCCTGTCTCTTTTCTCATAAGCAGCTCAAGGGTGCTTGCATATTTTGAGAGATTTGTTAGCCAAATTTTACTTGCACAAGCCTGAGAAAGGAAAGGTTTGCCCTGAGCTACTTCTCATCAAAGGGGTCTACCCTTTGTATAGACAGAATCCTTACTCTGTATCTTTGGATAAGAAGAAAATGTCTCTGTAGTTCTTTTCTGGAACTTCCTGATTCTCTGTCGCAGCAAACAAAACCCCAGAGACAAAGGTCCTGGCACAAATGCTACCAGCTTTCTAATCACTTGGCATTGGCCACTGAAGGTCACAGAGCTTCCTGGCAGGAAGTGGGGCACAGACGGCAGGTGGCCCTGTCAGAGCAGCTGGAAGAAAACTCTATTCATGGCAGATTGTATATCACCAACTCGCTATGACAGCACCACATACCTGCCAGCCTCAGAGCAGGCTGATTAGGGTAATTTAGGTTTTGTCTTCAAGCATAATCATTAGAGCTGTCAACAGCCTCTGTGATACTGAAACGAAGAATGTCCAGGGAATGATGGAGAAGACTCAATGGGTGCCCAAGCAGGCATGAAAGGCTAAGAAGATATAGATTCATTTCAGCCCCAGGACAATATAGTTCAGGAATAAGAAAATGCAACCATGTTCAGTGCAGTTCATGGTGCTCTGAAGATATATATGGATGAGAGCTCCGAAGTGACCTTAGGGGTCCAACAGGTGAAACTCAAGGAAAGTGTCTATTTTCTAAAAGCATCTTAACTACAGACTGTTTAAGAACAGAACAGCGTTGAGGCTTAATTACTAATGTGATTGGCACAGTGGATGCCTACAGAAGCCCCATAGGCTTAGTACAGAGTTTTACAGAGGACGGGATTGGTTTTGTGAAGCCTCGAATCTGTGATTACAATCCTTATTTTACGTAGAACTGGAGGTGTTAACTTAGTGTGATTTCAGGAGCAACAGAAAGGTGTCCCATGATCTCAGCCTACTATGTTTATCAATGTCCGATATTTTATGAATTCCTTTGCTTTCTTTTCAGTTACTAACACACTAACACCTTTGGTGGGAGAGTAAGTCATTAGGCCTTATTAGTCATTTACACACCAGTGTGAATGAATTTATCAGAAAGGTTTTTTGTTTGTTTTGTTTTGTTTTTGTTTTGTTGTTGTTTTTTTTTTTTTCCTGGTCTTTGGAGAGTATAGTATAAGAGAAATGAAGAAACTGGAAGTGAGTGAAGAAAAGTGAAAGAGGGAACATGGGAAGATGGAGAGGAGAAGGGAGTTGGGGGAAATTGGAGGGGGAGATGAACCATGAGAGACTATGGATTCTGAAAAACAATTTGATGGTTTTGAAGGGGTTGGGGGTGGGAGGTCGGGTGAGCCTAGTGGTGGGTATCATAGAAGGCACGTATTACATGGAACAGCGGGTGTGGTACATAAACAATGAATTCTGGTACACTGAAAGGAAATTTAAAAAATGAAATAGAATAAGTCAAAATTTAAAAAAAGAGGGCAAAGTCAGGAGAGAGACACTGACTGACTAAAGATACTCCTTCAAATTTCACATGGGGCCAGCTCTGTAAAACTCATACACAAGTATCAAAGGACACTGTCAGAAAGTAAAAAAAGAAAGGGAGAAAGCGTTTGCAAATTGTATATCTGATAAGGGTCTAGCATCCAAATATATAAAGAACTTCCACAAATTTGAGTTATAAATGGGTAAAAAGATGGGGTACCTGGGTGGCTCAGTCAGTTAAGCATCTGCCTTCAGCTCAGGTCATGATCCCATGGTTCTGGGACAGAACCCCATGTTGGGCTCCCTCCTCAGCAGGGAGTCTGCTTCTTCTCTCTCCCTCTGCTGCTCCCCCTGCTGTGCACGCTCACTCTCTCTGGGTCAAATAAATAAATAAAATCTCAAAAAAAAAAATTTAAATGGGCAAAAGGGCTTGAATAGACATTTCTCCAAAGAAGATAACACACGGTCAATAAGCACATGAAGAAAATGAACATTGTTACTCATAAAGAAATGCAAGTCAAAAGCACAATAAAATACCACTTTACATGCACTAAGATAGATATACTAAAAAAACACTGGAAATTAATCAGGTCTGGTAAGCATCCAGAGAAAATGGAACCCTCACACATTGCTCGTAGGAAAGTAAAACTGTATACCTGCTGTTGTTGACAGTATGGAGGTTCCTCAGAGTTCAACATAGAACTACCATATGACATGGCAATTCTACTCCTAGGTATAGACACAAAAGAAATGAAAACAGATCTCCAAACAAAAGTTGGTACATGAATGTTCACAGCAGCACCACAGTACTCAAAAGATCTAAACACTCCAAATGTCCATCAACTAATGAACGGATAAATATGGTATATCCATATAATATAGCCAAGAAAAGGAATGAAGTACCACCAAATGTTACAATATGAACTCAGCTTGAAAAGGTTATGGCACGTGAAAGAAGCCAGACAAAAGGCTACGTTTTATAGAACTGCATTTGTATGAAATATCTAGAATAGACAAGTCCATAAAGACAGAAAGCAGATAAGTGGTTGCCAGGGGCTGGTGAAGGGGGTTCCAGAGTAAAGGGGCTTGGAATTTCCTTATGAGTGATGAACATTGTGGGAGGCCATGGTAAGGCTTGAGACGAGGACCAATCCAGGCCCTGACTTAGGCCTCCTTTAAAGGCTGAATAGCCGCACAAAAGGCTAAGGTCGATAAAGTCGAGTAGCCCTGAGAAATGGTCTGTGCTGTGTGTTGGGCGCTCGCCGACATGACTTCCCACATGTTTGCTAGTCAGATAGAGACGATTTGGCCGGGGTCAGAAATTCTTGGCTGGTGCTTGCTGTCCTTGCACGGGCTATGGACTACACCACTGTAAGACTGTGCTGTGCTTACACAAACTATGTCTTGAGTGGCCTTGAAGTCAGTACATCTGGCGCTAGAAGGTCTGCTATTGGTGCTTGGGAAATAGATAATGGGAAAGCTTGAAAGATTTTCTGTGCATGTTGCAAACTCTTTAGTAATCAGCTAAAAATAGATACTTTCTTACGATTGTTTCTGTTAGCTATATAATGCCTCACAGCCTTGAATAAAATTAGCACTATTGGACATCCTCCTTGGTGCTCCTCCTGCTCCCATCTCTTTGTCTCTTAATTTCTTTTCACCATCCTCTTACCCTCTTGACCCTGGTCAATTTGTTGTGCCGGCCGCGACAGAACATATTCTGGAACTAGATAGTGGTGATGGTTGCACCATATTGTGAATGTGTTAAAAGCCAGTGAACTGCACACTTTCAGATTAGATGGTGTATTTTATGAAAATGAATTTTACTACAATAAAAAAGTGAATAAGCCACATCGAAACTCCATAAACCTTTTGGCTAATTTTAGGCAGAACCAATCTTTGCAGGTGACCACTCACAGCGGTCCTGTGTTGTGAGTGATGTCTAGAGAATACCCCACCAACCTGGCTTCTGCAAAGCCCAGTTAAGCTGCAAAGGAAGATGGTAAGGGAAGCAGATTTTCAACACAAGAAATGTAAAAGTTCTGAAGTAAAGTCAGAACCTGAGACATCAGAATTTGTGATAGTTGAGGGAAGTGCCAGGAACCAGACCTCAATACAGGATAAGCAGGGAGAGTACTGTTGACTACTCCTGAAATCAATGCCTTCTTTTCTGTCATTGCCTCCTCCAAGTCCTCAGGCATTAATATACACACACTACTTACACAGAATATATATATTTACATATATATGTACACACACACACACACACACACACACAGAGTATATAATCTGAAAAGATGAGGTTTGTCCAGATATTGGAAAGGTTCAGTGGTTGATTTCCCCCCACCCTCCTTTTCTAGTCATGGTTGAGACATTTTGTTTAATTGAGAAAAACAAAATAAAATTCAGTACTGCTGAATCAGAAAGAAAGTTCATTGCAAATGCTTTGACCAAATTTGGTAATGGAGCTAGTGGTTCCATAATTTAATCTCTACCGATAAACCACAGTTAAAGGCACTGCATAAAAGGGCTGTGTTTTTTGCATGAAAACTCATTGGCTGGATCATGATGAGTCAAGGGTCAGATCGGGTTGTATGGATCTCTCTTTTTTCTCTTCCATGGCCTCAAACTGGCATCTTGAAAACAACACTAAGTGAGCTTACCATTGAGGCTAGAAGAAAATAAATTTTAGATCTTGATAATAGACTAATGACTGTCTGTCATCTTTATATGTTAAGAAAAGCATAAATTTCCAGGCAGCAAACGTTAGGTACTGAACATATTTGTGAGATGAATGATTCAGGCTGTGAAGACAGGATGAAAGATGTTGGAAGAAGATGCTACACATTCTCCATTACAGATAAAATTATTTTCCCCCCAAATCAGCCTGGTACTTTAGTCCACTTCTGCCATAAAGACATTTTGAACAGCAGTAGAATCAATTTAGAGTTGAGATTACAAACTTAATTTGATGGAAGTTTAAAAAAATGGCATGCAAACATTGGTTTAAATATTTATCCATGTTGGGAAAACTTCCCCTTCAAGTCAATTAAATTATCTTGGACTGCTCCATGTCTTTCTGGAGAAGAAGGTACTTAGAGGGACAATGGAGGTGCTGGATGTGAAGAAGAATGGGAGCTTTGAGACTTGGAGCTGAAGGTTAATAACAAAAAGAATGCACCTGGATTTTCCCCAGAACACACTGTTTTTAAGTGTCAGATGGAATTGGGGCTCCTTTGGCTATAAACTGTGCTTGTTTGATGAAAATAGGAATCAGTCCTTCTCCCTTCAGTGTACAATTCATTACCTATTAGGAGTGTTTCTAACTGTACAAATCTCCCTCCCCTATTCCCTGGGTTGTTCCTTAAGCCACAAAACGCTGCACCCCAGCTTGTTTGACGTCTGTCCTCTCAAGTGTCGATGACGCTGGGTCCCCAGGGAGGTATAAGTTTTGTGGTATAAGCTCCATGGCATGCCCTGGTCCTGCATAAAGATATGCAGAATTTCCTTTCTGACTACACAATTCATGATGGGACTGCAGGCATTCATTTCACTGGCTCTAGAGAAGCCAGGCGGAGTGGTAAGGCTTTTGTGGAACTCGAATGAGAAGGCGATGTAAAAATGGCCCTTAAAAAAGACCAGGAAAGCATGGGATACCAGTACACTGAGGTGTTCAAGTCCCACAGAACGAAGATGGACTGAGTGTTGAAGGACAGAGGTCAAAACAGTGCCTACACAACCAATGTTGGCTTTGTGTGACTTCAAGGACTCCTAACAAGATGCAACAAGGAAGAAATTCTTCAGTCTTTCTTGGGGTTGGAAATTGTGCCAAAGAGGATCACATTGCCTGTGGATCCCACGGACAAGATTATAGGGGAAGCCTTTGGGCAGGTTGCCTCACAGGAATTATGTGAGAAGACCCTAGGGAAGAAGAAGGAGAGAAAGGGGCATAGGTATACTGAAGAGTTCAAGAGCAGTCAGGAAGGAGTTAAGTCATTCTCAGATCACTCTCTGAAGTTCATGTCTGTGCAGTGGCTGGGCTTTATGACCACTCTGGCACAGCCAGGAGGTATACTGGCACTGTCAAACAAGTGGGCCTAGAGAGGATGAAGTATGGTGCTTATAGTGCAGGCTATGGGGGCTGAGGAGTACAGCAGCCTCAGTGATGGCTACGGCTTCACCACCCATCTATTTGGAAAACACCTCAGTTACTATCTCTTGGACATGTATGACCACAGATAATGGAGACAGCGGCTTCTCTGTACAGAGTACTACTGGACACTGTGTCCACATGAGAGGGCTGCCACAAAAAGCCACAGAAAACAACATTTACAACTTCTTCTCTCCATTCAACCCTGTGAGGGTCTATATTGAGATTAGCCCTGTTGGAAGAATGACAGGTAAAGCTGATGTTGAGTTTGCCACTCCCAAAGAAGCTGTGTGTGGCAGCTATATCCAAAGACTGGGCCAACATGCTACCCAGATATGTTGACCTTTTCCTGAATTCCACAACTGGGGCCAGCAATGGGGAATACAGCAGTCGGATGATATAAGGCGTGGGGGTGGCGGCCCAGTCCACTTACAGAGGCCTGGAGGGGTGGTTTGTGAGTTGCTGTTATGGGGCTGGCTGTGGTAATCAGAACAGCATGGGTGGATATGAATAGTTTTATAGGAGCATTTGAATTATTACAATCAAATTTTCATAAGCAGCCAACAAGCAGTGAAAAGTAATTATTACTCTAGAGGAAGAAGCTGTGGGACCCATTTTGCACCATAAGTTTATGAAATCTTATTTAAAAATTATCTCTTCAGTGTTTTCCCATGCAAATGTTCTTCTGATACTGAGTAAACTAAAACTATTTTCAGCTTTGCTCGATTAACATTTTGGTAGTGTACTTCAGAGTGATGTTATCTGATTTAAAGTAGTTTTAGGGCGCCTGGGTGGCTCAGTGGGTTAAGCCGCTACCTTCAGCTCAGGTCATGATCTCAGGGTCCTGGGATCGAGCCCCACATCGGGCTCTCTGCTCAGCAGGGAGCCTGCTTCCCCCCACTCTCTCTCTCTGCCTGCCTCTCTGACTGCTTGTGATCTCTGTCTTTCAAATAAATAAATAAAATCTTAAAAAAAAATAAATAAAGTAGTTTTAAATAAATTAAATGGATCTTTTATGCCACATCACCATGAATACATTGGGAAGATGTGCTTTTTTTTTTTTTTTGAAAACTCAAGGTCCTACATCCCTAATTCAAAGAGGAACATTTCTCATGTTTGTTCATTTTAGTTTATTTTCACTATAAATCTTTTAGTTAAGTATAAATCTTTTAAAAAATAAGTTAGTTTTGAAAACTGAGATGCATTACTAATACTGTAGGAATTAGTGAGGCCTTGACTTAAAACTTTCTTTGTTGAAGAGATTTTCCTTAACAAATGGTGTTGGAAAAACTGGACAGCCATACACAGAAGAATGAAAGTGGACCACTTTCCTATACCATACACAAATGGATTCAAGACCTAAATGTAAGACAGGAATCCATCAAAATCCTAGAGAAGAACACAGGCAACAATCTCTTTGACCTTGGTCACAGCAACTTTTTGCTGGACATGTCTCCAGAGACAAGGGAAACAAAAAGGCAAAAATGAACTATTGGGACTTCATCAAGATAAAAAGCTTTTGCACAGCAAAAGAAATAGTAAAAAAAAACTAAAAGGTAACCTATGGAACAGAAGAATATATTTGCAAATGCCTTATCAGATAAAGGGCTACTATCTAAAATCTATAAAGAACTTAACAAAATCAATACCCAAACAACAAAAACCCAGTCAAGAAATGGACAGAAGACATGAACAGACATTTCTCCAAAGGAGACATACAAATGGTAGCAGACACATGACACATGCTCCACATCACTCAGCATCAGGAAAATACAAACAAGACCATAGTGAGATACCACTTCACACTGGTGAGAAGGGCTAAAATTAACAAGTCAAGAAACAACAGATGTTGGCAAGGATGTAGAGAAAGGGGAACCCTCCCACACTGTTGGTGGGAATGCAAGCTGGAAAATAGCATGGAGGTTCCTCAAAAAGTTGCAAATAGAGCTACCCTAGGACTACTAGATATTTACCCAGATAGATATTGCACTCCTAGATATTTACCCAAAGGATACAAACATAGTGATTTGAAGGGGCACATGCACCCCTTTCCATTAAAGTTGTGGCAAGTTTTTTGTTTTTTTTTTTTAAATTTCTGGGCCCAGTAGATGGTTCTGGTTCTACAATTACCTGAACTTTAATTTTCTCAACAATCAAGCAGGCTTCAAATGTATTCTTCCTTCTCAATTCCGTGATTTTTAACATTTGCAAAAGTAAAAAATACAGCATGGTTGTGAATTATTTCCAAAAATGGGAATCACATTTGTCAAGTAAGTTCTAAAACAGGGAATTTGGCAAGAGGACTTCTGGGTGACCCTTGTATCCAGCCTATCTAGCAACACAAATGAAGAATCTAAGGCTGTGGCTTCTTCCCAGAGAAGGTTAAGCCCAGTCAAAAGGCAAGAAAGTTCTTCAGGTCTTTCTAAACTTTTTCACAGATAATATACATAGGACAACTCATTGTGAAGTTAAATTTGTATAAATGAATCTCAAATTTCAATGAAATCTCAAAGTACGTTCCTTAAAATCACATTTCTTTGCTTATTGATTTGATGGTCAACAAGAAAACTCAACAAATCCTAGGAAAACCTTTGCATTCAGTCACAAAAAGTCTAATTTAAAATGATGCACATTCAAAAGCAAAGCAAATAATACTAAACAAAACATTAAAGGATCACATGCGATGATTTCAGAGAAGACTAGATATGGAATCCATAAAGACAGTGATACATTGCTAATGGCTGTGTCTTTCCCAGTCTTCCCATGCCAGGCAGGGGGACTACAGAAGTATCTTATCATCCTCAGGTGTTTACTGAATGAATGGTAGTCTGTACTGCTTATTGAATGAATGGTAGTTCTGTACTGTCTAGCAGTACAGAACACCTTAGACACTTAGTGATGTTAATGAAACCTAAAGAGTTTCTTAGGTGAGAAAACTGCTGCTATTTGGGAAGATTTGATAGTATGAGAGTTCTAATAATGTAAACACAGCTCTGGAGACTTTTTAGAATCAACTTTTTAAATGGAAGGAAAGAGTGTTTATAGGAAGCCCTCTTGAGGTTAAGAAAAATGGTCTTGGATGTTCTCACCTCCGGTTGTTAGTTCCTCAGCATTTACCATTCTGAAGATAACCCTAACCTTCCCTGTCAAAGTCTAATTTCAGAAAAAGATTTGACAAATTCACTTTCCCTGAATTTCAGTAATTCAGTTTACCGTGATACATGAATCTATTTTTAATATACTGTAATAGCTCTTCTGTTTACTTAATAGTGAGTACTGTTTACTTAATAGTAAGTAAGTACTTAACAGTCTTAATCCTTAACCTATTTCTAACCATAGAATTAAAGACATCGGTTAGATGGAAAAAGATAATTTTGTAGAAGAAAATAATACTTTCTAGCAGAATTAGAATGTTTACTTCACCTGTCTATATTTAAGGCCCAGTAATTAATCATTTAGTAGTACTTCAGCTATGCTACATATTAAGAATAGCTAGCACAAAGCAAGGGAATGCCTGTCATCAAAACAGACAATCCCTAATGTACCAATGAATGATAGCAGTTTGTTCAGGACTTAAGCTAAACCAGGTACTCAAATTTACAATTAACAATTAACTTACAAGTGTTATATTAGTTTCAGATGTGCAATATAATGATGCAACAGTTCTACTGGTGCTTTTTAGGATAGTGTTTATAGTATTAGCGATACATTCTCCATGTTCCACATTTATGGATACATTTCACATCTGTTTAAATTGTTTGTATCTAAGCAACTTAATACACTGTATGTATGTTTCACTTTATAATATATGTGTGTGTGTTAGAGGCAGATTGGCCCTGTGAATACTGCAAACTGGCCCCATTTCTGCACATCTTTTCTTGCAGTGCCGTGTGCATAAACTGAGCTGCAGACTCACAAGCTGCCTGCCATATACAAGTCTGATCTCCTTGTTTTGTTTTCGATTCAAAATTCCCAACAGGAAAGTAACCATTACAGTAACCAATCTCAGAGGCTTGTTTGCTTTGCTTTATAAATTCCTAACCTTTTCCTGATGTAGCAGGAAAGTATGCAAGGCTCAGGTTAGGTCAACAACAGAGTCAAGGTTAACTGTGAGAGAGTGACATGGGAAAGAGCCCAACCAGTCAAACATTAAAACATCAAGAGGCAACTTAGACCAACATTAACAGTAGCCATCACCTCAGTACATGTGCACTTAGTATATTTTATTCATAGAATCCAAGACTCTTAATGTCTGTTTTTCCTTTTTGCAATACAGAGGGGATTTCACTGCTCTTAAGGAGCTGTAGCTTCTGCCGGGGACAATTCTGTTCTTGGGCTCTGGAAGAGCTCATAAATTACATCTTCAGAATTATAGAGTACAACAGTTAACAAAATGACTTCCTATTCCTGTGGGCAGCTGACATAGGAATAGCTACTTACAGAAGGGATTAAGTGTGAAACTTGCTGTAGACACAGAGCAACAGTGAACTCATGAGCTCTTTTGTTTACATTTGGAGTTTTGCTTATTTTGGCTCTATTAGTTCATACATCTGAGAAAAATGCAGCCCCTAGCTTATGTCACCAAGGTTAACTGTAGAAGAGAGAGATGAGGGCAAGCTTAGGGACCACACTCTCTCTTGGCCATATTTCTATCTGCCAGAGCCACTCTGCTATTCCAAGTCTACTCCTGTGATTGAACGAATACCTCCACATGTGGGATGAAGTCTTATGAGAACACACTTGGCTTCACTTCAATACAGATTTCCGGCTCAGAATCTGTCAGGTTAACTTAACCTCAGAGGATTCCAGTGCTCCCAAAGTAGGAAAAAATGTTTATAATCAAATAATTTGTAGAACCACTTGACTGAACAAAATGGCAAATATTTTCTTTATTGAAAAGCCATTATTAAATACTCTAGTATCCACTGTATTCTTCAAGAGTAGATGATCATCTTCCAAAAATATCTGACCTTGGAAGACTTTTCTTTATTCAGAGGATGTCTAAAAATGTCACATTTTCCAAGGAACCAAGCCAGTCAAATTTTAATAGAAAGCTTGTTTCAGTCATTCATATTCAATCCAGCACAAATCAGAACATTGATTTTGCTGAGTTGGTTAAATTCCATGACTGATATAATTATGGACCTGATTCATAGCCTGTTCTAGTATCCTATCACACAAGGCTGTCATCAGTCTAGGAGACAAGGTGCATACATGAGCTTGTTAAAATCTAAAGCTCATAAGACAACCTCAGAAGACTTAACTATTATTTGATTATTAAGAGCTTCAAGTCCCAGCAAAACTGAGGATTTGTGGGAGCAAGAGAAATCTGTGGGAAAGCATAGCCATTGCCATGGTGACAAACCCCTTGAAATATTAAGAGTGGAACTCTTATTTCCTGTCTTTCCTAAAGAGCCGCTTATGAATCTGTCACCCAGGCATTTACCTAATTTTTTGTGCCACACCTCAGGGATACTATAGAGTAACTACTATAATGTTAAAAAAAATTCTTCTACTTGAATAAAAATGACATTACTAAATCTTCAAGAGATTCTAAAATATTACAGTTACTGTTTTCTGATATAAAGAGGTTCAAATTGGAAGAGAAAAATGGCTCAGGATGCCTCCTAATTAGACCCTGATCTGGCAAGGCTTTTTAATGGCAGGCCTTAGAGGCTGCTTCCTCTTCTGCAACCACTGGGCTGGAGGAGAAAAAAGGTAATAGAAGGATGGAACAACTCACCAGTCTAACCAGGTCAGGCCAATTCTAGCCATAGGTCAGCTGAATCAGAACTGGCAAATTAAAGGGCCATGGTGTGCATACTTTTGTCAATTTTATCAACTTAGTTATCCTCCTTTGAGAGGATCCTATATCTGAGCCTATATCTGAAATTTAGAACTGGAAGATATTTGGTCATCATTTTTGCAAACCTATATTAGAAAGTAGAAGACTGAAGCCTAGAAAGTTTTGTGAGATGTCCTAAGAGTGGTTTCTGGGGAAAAGTACAGTATCTTTGAAAAAGCAAACATTCTACGTGTTCTTCCACTATAACAATAAACATACTTCTCTTTTTAAAATTATTTATTTATTTATTTATTTGAGAGAGAGAGAGAGAGAGAGAGAGCAAGCAGGGGAGTGGGACAGAGGAAGAGGGAGAGAGAGAATCTCAAGCACACTCCCTGCTCCTTGGGGCTGGATGTCATGGCCTAGAGATCATGACCTGAGCTGAAACCAAGAGTCAGAGGCTTAATCAACTAAGTCACCCAGGTACCTCTCTGAGAGCAGAAAACAGCTATATAAATTTCCTATGGGTTTTCACAACTAAGACAAACCTATGTGCTTGCTACAAATCATCTTACTTTAAAAATCAGAGAAGGGCTAGATGAAGGAAAAAATATGAAAAGGTATAAAGAGTAGCTTTGGCCAGAGATGCAAACAATACAGGAAAAAGCTGGCAGTAATAATCTGATCTGTACATGGACACAATAGCTTCCTACTGAAAGTAGATGTTTTTTCCAAATGAGTGCCTCTCAGACACTTGGGTTATACAGTGATGCACCAGTCCAGAGCAATCTGTCTTCATAACAATCTTCCTCCATTGAGACTTCTGCTCCTGGTCAGGATATAGAAGGATGCTAAAGACTACCCCTTCTTTGGTAAGAATAAAAAAGTCCCAGAGAAAATAAAAATTATATTTTTCTACAGGGCAGGGGAAGGGGGTTGCATGTAATGAAGCTGTTATGAACTTAACTCCAAGGAAAATAAGCTTTTATTAGGTAAGTAGAGAGTTGTGACAGCTTCTATATGTGAGAGCACCTCGTCTAAGTATGGAAAGAAATGGAGGACAGATGGAGAGACCTTTCAGGGATGGAGGGAAAATGACCAAACTTTGTAAAACAATGTATTCTAACTAGAGGGTCTGGAGTCTAGAAGAACCCCAAAGCAGGAATAGAACACTTGGACCAAGAATTCTTCTTCTGATACTACCACAATCCACCATGAGGTTTGCTGAGAAAAAACAGCAGTTGGGGGACTGACTGGTAAGTAGAGAGTAACTGTACAACTCTGCACGTTCTGGAGTCCTGCCAGAGTTTCATCCAAAGGTAAGCAAGCTAAAAATATCTGAAATTTCAGCTAATCCTTACCCAGCTAAACTACTGACAAGATCAAATAGTAATTTGGGATGACGGAGGTGGGGTTAAACACACGTGAACTTGGTAACAGTTAAAGCTGTGAGCCAACATAAGTACATTCATATACAAGTCCAAAAGCAAAATTATATTACACGTAAGAAGGTGAAACAAAACAAAACAAAAAACCAAATAACATCCAAGAAAAAAACAGTCATTAGAAACAGATTTGCAGATGACAGTTATTGGAATAGGAAGACAAGGACTTTAAAACAACTATTATAAATATATTAAATCACTAACTGAAAAGGTGATTATGTGGAATAAAAAAATGGATAAAAATAAAAACTCTAAAAAAGAACAAAGTAGGGCACCTGGGTGGCTCAGTGGGTTAAGCCTCCGCCTTCAGCTCAGGTCGTGATCCCAGGGTCCTGGGATTGAGCCCCGCATCAGGCTCTCTGCTCAGCAGGGAGCCTGCTTCCCCCACTCCCCACCTGCCTGCCTCTCTGCCTACATGTGATTTCTCTCTGTCAAATAAATAAATAAAATCTTTAAAAAAAAAAAAAAAAGAACGAAGTGGAATTCTAGAGCCAAAAATCTAGAATCTTTGAAGGTTAAAAATCATTGGGTGAAATTGATACTAAAAGGGAAAGTGGTCAAAAGAAATTATTCAAAGTAAAAATGAAAGAAGAAAAAATTAAGGAAAAAAGAGAAGGTCAATAATGTGTGGGATAACACCAAGACTTCTACAAACAATTAGAGTCCCTAAAAGGGTAGAGAAAAATAATTGAGCAAAAAGAGTATCTGAGGAAATAAGGATGAAAGTTTTTAAATTTTTGAAAATTATCCACCCACAGATTTAAGAATGGGGGTCTCTAATGGATGATGCAAAAAAAATCTCTAATGGATGATGCAGCAAAAACTTTAGCATATTATAGTCAAATATCTGAAAACTACAGAGAAAATTTAGAAAGCATTCAGAAAAGAAAAAAAGGCATATTACATACAGGGTAATAGCAATGTAAATGATAGTTAACTTCTCATTACAAACAATGCAACTCAGAATACAATAAAATAATATCTGTAAAGTGCTGAAAAGAAGAAATAAAACAAAACCTGTCAACCCAGTATTTTATATCCATGAATATATCATTTAAATATGATGGTAAATTGAAGGTACTTTTGAATATATGAAATCTCAGATAGCTTGTCACAGTACATTTGCACTATAAAAACATACTAATGAAAGGTCTTTAGGCCAAGAAATGATACCAAATGAAAATTCAGATCTGTAGAAAGGGGAAAAAAAAGACAGAAATGATGATTATAACAGTAAATATAAATGATGTATTTTTTTTCCTCTTTATTTGAAGGACAATTTAGAAAGTCTTTGAAAGCAAAATTTTAAAAATGCATCATGGGGTTTATAAAATATGTAGAAGTTAAATGTATGACAAGAATAATAAAAAACAGGAAGGAATAAGTGGAAGTATACTGTTGTAAATTCTTATATGCAAAGTAACATAACACTAATTCAAGGCAGACAGAGAGGCAGATATTATTTTTTTTTTCCATTACATATATAAGAAAGCTGAAGCTCAAAGAGGATCTTCTAGTTGACCAAAGTAATAAAGAGAATTAGTGACCAAGTATAGCCTAGGAACCAGGTTTGCAGACCCTAGTCTATTGCTTTTAAAATAAAGCTGGGATTAAGCTTGGATGCCTGATAGTTAATCCAAGGCTTTACATAACTAAAAGAATCCTTTTTCTTAGCCTGCAAGGGTTTTTTTCTATAATAGTTCATTTTATTTTTCTAAAATTCCCCTTCTTTCCCTATGGCTGGCATATTATGTATAAAATGTATAAAGAAAAAGGGACTACACATAGTTCTGTTTCTTTTCCATCGCCCTTCTCTGCTTGGTTTCTCTTCAAAGCAATTTAACTTCCCTCACTAAGTCTGGTTAATCTAGTCTAAGACTTCCCATATCAATCAATGACAAATGAAAACAATAATGTAGGCATAGGAGAAATTAAGCATAGGGTCTTTAGAGGAATATTCAAACAGATGCTGTAAAAAAGGTAATGAAAGCCCATTAAGAATAAGAAAATTGTGTTCCCTCATTTTTCACTGTAATAATGAGCTTTTCATCTCTTGTTTTGGATCTAGTGTATCTTGACAATGATAGGGGATTATGTCATCCCATCTCATCAAGTCAGAGTTTAGCATAGAACAGGATGACCTTCAGTAATCAATGGCGAAGTATGAATAAACGTGAAATTTACTTCATCCCTGCTGCTATTCCAGATGCTCTCTGCCTGTCCATTAGCAAAGAACATTCGATCCAATAGCCCATTTCCAAAACAAAGAACATGGTAGAACCATTCTTATAGTTCTCAGCTCTGCATGAGCCAAGAGGAGTCCTTTGAAACCTAGGCTGCAGCAAGAAAAGTCTACTGGGATCTCTAGTCCACCCATATCAAATTGTACCTTGACATAAAGAGGGCTTCCAGGGAAGAACAAGTATAAATAGCTGCTCCACAGACTTGAGGGAAATCAGCTCCATTTTTGTCTTGGCATACAATGCAACTTCTTTGTGGGTCATTTAGAGCCTGGGCAGACGTGCAGACAGATCAGTCCTCCTAGCTGGGCTAATATAAGAATGTAGAAGGCAGTGGGGAGTAGGGTGGGGGGAATATTTCAAATGTGTCAATGAATTGCACCTAAGAACTGGTGTTGAGGTGAGTCCTATGTCCATATGAGATAATGGGAAAGGACTAGAGAGAGTTCCTAGTTCACCTTGATTTAAGAATCAGAGAATGATTCAGAAAGAACTATGGTAGAGTAGCCAAATTCATAGAAACAGGAAATAGAATGATGGTTGCCAAAGACTCAGGGAAAGGAAATGGGGAGTTATTATTTAATGGGGATGAAGTTTTAGCTTGGGAAGATGACAAAGTTCTGGAGATGGATGGAGCAATAGTTGCACAAGAATGCAAATGTACTAAATGCCACTGAACTGGACACTTTGGAATAGTTAAAAAGGTAAACTTTATGTCGTGTATATTTTGCCACTATTTTTGGCCACCATTTTTTTAAAAAAGAAAAACCATGTGGATGAGTTAATTAGCTGTTGGCCCCAGTCTGTTTGGAAAAATTCATAGGTCAATATTGCTTTTAGCATCTGGCATACCTTATATATTCCCCCAGTGCATCACTCAGATTTTCTCAGCCACCATCAATATAGAGAACCCACATCTTTTTGAAAGGGGAGAAGGTAAGAATGGGAGATCAAATGGGAGATCAGCCACCTCACCACCTCTAAAGATTCCAATAATAAAACAAATTTGAAAGTAGTATTAATATTCTGTGTCAGACATTATACTACCATTTTTTTATGTTTAACTTTTTTTTTTCCAATTTATTTATTATACTACCATTTTATCTATAGTTTATTCAACCCAGGACTGTGCAGACACCTATTAGTCTGATATTAAGAAGAATTTGCCCATGATACCTGAAGCCCTTTCAGTTAACCTGATTAATGTGCTTCAAGAGTAGCTGATGTGTGTTGGTGAGAATTTGGGTCAGCTAGTTGTGAAAAAGGTATTAAAAGTGTAGCTCACTTTCTCAAACTTTGAAGCATAAAGATCTTTTAAAAAGAATAAAACTTTTCTCCTACCCCTGAGAATAAATCCATAGACTCTAGTTTGAGAAACATTGATTTAAACAACTGAAGCCTTCTTTTAAGAAACTCCTGTGCAATTGTAAATTACCACTGCAGAAGGGAAGTTTCGTTGAACTGATAAAAATATAATTTTAAATTGTCATTGTAATTAAAACACCAGATTAAATTTTAAAAAAATTTTTAGTAATTCATGGACACCCTCCCCCCAACCGTGTTCAAGAACATGTGCAAGGTCCTACCTCTGTTTAAGAAAGACTTCTAAAAAGTTTTGGAGTCTCTGACAGACCTGACTGATGGGGGAAAAAAGCAGAGAAACAAGTGAAGGGTTTTGGGGATGGTGGTGATTCTCAACAAAAGCAAATTATTTTAAAAATGAATGTACGTCCTGAAGTGGGAAGTAGGGTGAGGAAGTAGATATGTGTATAGAGAGAGGGTGAAATAATTTTTGAGAAGTTTATTTTCAGTAGATCATGGGTAGCTCGATTTAGCACATTCCACTGTTTTACAAAATGGTGCCACTGAAAATATTTTTTAGCAATAAGACTTGGGGTATCTCCGGTCTCAGCCACCTCCTTCTTATGCAATTTGATTTATGACGACTTGTTTTGAAAATTGAGAGAAAACTGCCTTGTGAGTATTTACATGAGCCGATTTTGTTTTCCTCTTGGGCTGCACAGTTGTCAGCCATAGGCAGGTTTTTTTTTTTCCCCCTTTCCCCTCTTGTGGTTCCTACAATAGAAATAATTATTTTTTAAAATGGAAAGGAACCCACTCCCTTTTCATAATCTCAGCTACAGATCGGCTTTTGATTTTGCATGCTTCATTTTGCTCCATGATGGATAATTTGGAGGTTTGAGTAATTAACCCAAGACTCATAGGAGGCTGGCTTTCGAAGGCGGGCAATTTTGCTGTGGTCGAGTCGGCTGCTGTCAAGCATTAACTTCTTAATAATAAAGCCTTTCAGACCCTCAACTATCTGCACAAAGATGCACTTGAAGCTAGAGGCTTGGCAGAGTGTAAGCGGACTACTTCTATTCTTTCCTTGGACAAAATAGTCCTCTTGATCTTTGGGTTGGAGCTATTTTTATTTTAGTTCAGTTCTTTTTTGTTTTTTAACTTGGTGGGCAAGTCTTTGACTTATATTTTGATCCACTGCTTAATCTGTTGCCTTTTTTCTAAAAGACCTGCAAAAAGACACCCTTTCCAATAACCAGTGACGAGCTCCCCCTTTCAGTATATTTAGAATCCTCTCTTTTTAGAAGAGCAGTGACTCAACTCCTGAACTAAATAAGAGTTTGTTCCTCTGATCAGAGTACACTTCCTGCTATTAACATGAAATGGCTCTGGTGCAGCACTGGGGACAATCACACCTGCAATTAACAACCAAATTAGGATGTATCTTTTCTTGGCAAACAGATCCACCAGAAATTTGAGGACAGCTGCTGCCCTCCCTCCCATTCCCATTCTCCTTTTAATGCCCCCTCTAAAGCTCTTAGCAGAGAAGTGAACCAGAAATTTTTGTGTTCCATTCGATAAATCAGCGTATTTTAACTGATTTGGCAAATACCTACTGAACGCTTACTATGTAACACTGGGGCAGGCAGTGGTCTTTTATTCACTTGTCATCAGGGCTTCTGTGCCTGGAATCTCTGAGCTTCAAAAAGGATTATGAAAATAAACCTAGTATATGTATATAGCAATTACTAACATACATATCTGTTACAAAATTAATAAAGTTAATTAAATGTCCACCAGCAACATCAACCTAAAGCTGTGGACATTTAAAAATCCCATTACATTCAAAAGCAGTTTATAGGTAGATTTTTCTCGCTTTTTTTTTTTAAAGATTTTTATCTATTTATCTGTTTATTTGAGAGAAGGATACAGAGAGAGAGAGAGGGAGAGTGAGCAGGGGTAGAAGCAGAGAGAGAGGAACAAGTAGACTCTGCACCAAGCTCAGAGCCATATGTGGGGCTTGATCTGGTGACTCTGAGATGGTGACCTGAGCCAAAATCAGGATGTGGATGCTTAACTGACTGAGCCACCTCACCACCCCTAAATTTTTCTCACTTTTCAGATTCCCAAATACTCTACTTGTAAAGAAAACAAGTTTTTCATGGACAAATAATTTCATAAGCATATTTATTTTATTTAAAAACTATTTCAAAAAAATTTTTTTAATTATAGTTACTGTGAGATGTATAGGTATCAAACTGCTTATTTTGATAAAGACCCCTGAAGGCTTTAAAGCAGCCCAGTGTGAGTAGATGAGACGTTCAGGGGTGTCAAAGAGGAGGCCTCTGCCATTCAGAAATTTACAACCCCAGGTGGACAGGCATGGCTGGTATACTAGTAAAGGAAAGGCAAAGGGTGTGTTCTACTTGAGGTCCTAGCACTGATATGAAGGGCATTCAAATGAAGACAGCTCTCATGTCAGCCCAAAAGGGCTTTTCTTTTCTGCTGCTTTCTGTTCCTTATATAATCTCATTCTCGTCACTTCCTCTTCATACCCTAACTTGTATCTCATATAATTTGGGGCCCAAAAAGGAAAACCACACTCCAGATGTGATAGAAACAAGTACAAAGGATGTGGGAGTCTTGCCACCTCACTAGAGTTTTATTCTTTTTTTTTTTTTTTTTTAAGATTTTATTTATTTATTTGACAGAGAGAAATCACAAGTAGATGGAGAGGCAGGCAGAGAGAGAGAGAGAGAGAGGGAAGCAGGCTCCCTGCCGAGCATAGAGCCCAATGCGGGACTCGATCCCAGGACCCTGAGATCATGACCTGAGCCGAAGGCAGCGGCTTAACCCACTGAGCCACCCAGGCGCCCCTAGAGTTTTATTCTTACATTAATTCAGCCACAGGGCGTTTTGCATGAATACTGGGCTGTTCTCAACCAAAACACAACAGCCCCCAGGTCTTTTCCACATCAGTGGTGCCAAGCAGATTACCCTCAACAGGTATTTATGAAGACAGCTTTCTAAACGTTTTTTGCATTTATATTTGCTAAATGTAGTTCTGTAATTCTCCACTCCCCTCAAAAACCAAACCTTGATTTTGTGATCTGGTATAGTTATTTTCCCTCTCAGTTTGGTGACAGCTTAAATTTGCTAAGCTTGCCTTCTATATCAGAGAAGAGAGAGGTGATCGAGTGTAGAATAAGGGATTGTACCCTAGGGACCACCCCAAAATTTGTCAGTCCCTGTGGTTAGCTTGTTCCATCAGCTATAAAATTCAACAATGGTACAATTCTCTATTTTGCCAAAAATTATTTAACGCTTTACTGAAACAACAACATTTTGATTTTCAAAAACTATCAAAACAGGGATATCTACAGTTTCTATTTGCAGTTTAATATTATGTCACAAAGAATTTTAACAATATATAACCCAGAACTCATAGGTACTGACTCATTATTACATTTCTTTATAGAGACAAAATGTCTGAGTCTAGGACGATGAAATTAAATTTGCGTGACGCCAAAGAATCAGCAAAGATAATGGCACTAACCACTCATGGTACAGAGTTGGATGGGATTTAGAACAGGTCTTTTCATCATTCCTGAGCCTCAGAGTACGTCAGGCCCCAAGTCTGTCTTCACTTCCCTTAGGTCTTTCTTTTTCTGTCTCCCTCAAAATTCTGTATAAACGACACCATTTTCTGAGTGCTCCTAAACATTCTAAATTTTAAAGTTTTAAGAAGAGTGTCCAATTCAGTATTCTTTGTCTGGCTTTGCCTTTTGACCTAGATCTAAAGTAATTGGATCTCTGATAAGTGCTTAATGGCTTTGGGGACATGCAAAGAAGTGTGGGTCATGCTCAGGATTAAAGGGCTCAGGAATCCAGGGAAGGCGCCACATTCCCTGGCTGTGTTAATTAGCCATGCCTGTTGCTAATAAGTCTCTGGAGATATTTTACAGGATCACAGAAGCAATATGTGATGCCCCGAGTGGGAGGGAGAAACAACACACTAGCTTTATGAATCTCATGGAAAAGAACGTCACCGTCTCTGTAGAATCATTCTCCTTATAATTTGGATTTTTTTTTTAAACCAGAACAACAGAACATAGAAATTAAACCTCTGTAATTCGGAGTGAATTATGGAAATGTATTTCTTTTTCCCAATTATGTAATTCAATTCATTGTTCTTATCCTTCAACAAAACGTTGGCTACTATTAGCTGAAAGCATGAGTTTATAATCATTTTTTAAAAATTCTACGGATCTCATCCATGGAATTTATTTGCTCTTCAATACTGTCTTTCCCTCGAGGGACTCATTACTCATTTACACATGTAGAAAGTAAATAATGTGCTATTAACTGGAAAAAAATGCAGTCTCCAATTCATGGCACCAGGATATGCTTTTTTTCCCTTTTCTTTCTCCCTACCCCCCTTTTTTCTTTTCTTTTTTTTTTTTTTTTTTTAACAAGACAAGCATTTGGAAACAGAATACTTTAAAAGGAAAAGATCAGAACTTGTTTTTCAATGAGTTGGGAACAACAGGCACCATTGTAGCCCAAAGCAAGGGTCCTACATTCAGCTGGGGGGGGGGGGCGGAATCCATAACGAACTATTATATGTAAGCTCAAGATTTAGATTAAATATTCTTAGGTTCCACATGGATTCTAATTTCTTTCTTAAGGTATATATCTAGTTTCAAATTTAATCATGACTTTTTCTTTTTTAAGACCTCTGTATTCTGATAAATTAAAAACGTTGGTAGTAATCATTTAAAGTAGAAATAAGGGCATATTTCCACAACAGCTATTCATCTGTGGCCCAATTGGCACCGTAGGGAAAATTCTTCCCAGTGTTCTCCAGGCTGGGGAGAACAGGACACAATCTGCTTTCATCAAAGGGTCAGGATCTAGCTTATCATAAAGTACAGCATGAATCCTGTCTGGGTATGGCATCTATATCAAAGCACAGGCATTCCCAGACATATAATCATTATTCTTGTAGGCATCTCAGGAGTGCAAACGATTGATTCCATCTGTGTTGATTGAAGTGGCTACACTGGGCTTCCCTAGAGACAAGGATAGAACTACTGAAGCTGTCACATTTTGCTCTCAAAGAGGACCAGGGATGATGTTAAAAATAACAGTATCTAACATTTAAGGAATATTTATTACATGCTAGGCACCACTTTCAACACTTGATGAGTATGAGCACATTTATTCCTAACAACAATATCAGGGAGGTAAATGAATATTCCTATTTTATGGACAAGGGACTGAGACACAAAGAACTTAGATGACTTCTCAAAAGCAAGCCATTAGCAAGACCCCTGGTGGTCTGACTTTAGAGCAGCCTTACTTAAAAGGTGCATGTGAGGAACATATGTAATTTGAAATGATCAGTAGGCATATTTTTTAAAAAAAAGTAAACTGACATAGATGAAATTAATTTTAGTAATATATTTTCTTTAGTTCAGTGTATCCCAAATATTATCATTTCAACAAATAACTATAGGAAAATTATTAATGAGATATTTTACATTTTTTAACTAATTCCTTGAAATCCCCTGTGTGTTTTACAATCACAGCACATTGAGTTTGAACTAGACATGTTTCAAGGGCTTGATGCCACACATGGCAGGGTCTAGTGATCATGAATCAACTTTCTGTTAAATATCCTCATTTCACTACAAGTGGTGTATTTCACCCTGCAGTATTACTCTTCTCTTCAGCTGGAGGCAGTTTCTAAATGCAGAAATGTAGTGGAGAAGGGGATTAGTCTGGTTTCTGGGAGAACTGGAAGAATCAGACCCCTTCCACCTATTTGGAGCCCCTATGGATACTAGAATAAGGCCTGGCTCTAGGATGACAGAACATCTCTGACTGACAGAAGCAGCCCCACGCGCCCCTCAGGCCACCAACTTGACACCCACACACCACGGCCCTGCATTTCCTTCTCAAGCTCTCTGCGGGGTCCCTGGGAAGACTAGGCTGGGAGGACAGGGGCAATAGGGGCAACTGCCCCTACACGTAGTTCTTGGTTCTGTGCATTCAGTGAGGTTAGGTGGGCTCACCCTGGGTGTTTCTGTTGGAAAGGGAGAGCAGGCCCCTCAGAAGGTGTGTGCTGGGTGGCCCCGTGCCAGCCAGAAACTGTTCTAGACAGAGGCTGATGTTCCCTGTGCTCACCTCTGCCAGCATAAATAAGGAAGAGAGGTCGTCTCTAGTCCTTAGCTCCCTGGGTGATAGGAGTTATATTTTCTTTCTCTGTTTCTCCCCTCTTTCTGAAGATTTGTCCTCTTTAGGGCCACAGGCTTAGTTTATCTTTTATTTCATTACCTTTCTGATCATGAAAAACTCCCTCCTTGGTCTGCCTTCAGGTGGTAGTGAAAAGGGTTTTCTCCCTCCCTTTCCCCTTCCTTCCCCCTTCTCTTTGCTTAGCCAACACCCCCTTCTCCCACTCCCTTAAACAATCCTCCCATGTTGTAAAAAGTGATAAGATACTACAAGGAATGTTGAAAGGTCAGTCTACATGCTAATAAGGGATTGTAGTCTGGCCAATGCCGATGGTCAGTCTACATGCTAATGAAGGATTGAAATCTAGCCAATACTGTCTGTTTCCCTTTTGTTAACGACCAATGAAAGTAACTTCCCACTATGTAAATGAAGGATGCTGAGCGAACCAATCAGGGGTATTCCCGCGCGCCAAGTATGCCTTTACATTCAAACCAGCCAATGAAAACTTTGTAACCATGCTTCTGCTTCTGTACCTATGCTTTCGCTTCCCCAAACCCCATAAAAAGGCCCTGAACAAAGGGCTGGCGCGCGAGTCTTCCTAAGACTTGATCGCCCGCAGGTACCTGTGTCAACTCAATAAACCTCGTGCTGTTTGCATCTGATCAGTGGACTCGGCTTGGTTTTTGGGTCCGGGGGTCTCCTCCTGAGAAGGGGTCCATTCCGGGGTGCTTGGAGCCCCGGGGGGATCTTTCAGTAGTCTTTATCACCAGCAGTCTTACTTCTGGAAGGAGAGCACTGCAGGGAAATGAATGTTCTGATGGACCAGGTAAGCTTCTGAGGACAGGAAGCTAGGCAGTGGTCAGGGGACCGGGCTAGTCTCCCTAGTGTCCTAGCAGTCAAGGGTTGACTGGTGGGGGAGGGCCTTCCACTCAGAGAGAGCAGAACACATTACTGGGAAGTGGGCTCTTTCACACCCAAGAGGCGCACGCTCCTGTTCTGCTCAAAGGCTGTTTCAGTCTCTGCCTCTGCTTCTGCCCCCACCTTCTCAGCCCTGCTTGCAAATGGAGATGGAGGGTGCAAACGGGAAGGAAAAGATGATCAGAGGGATACACAGTCATTTCTGTATTTGTATCTGGAAAAGCATTTTTCTTTTTTTTTTTTTTAAAGATTTTTATTTATTTATTTGATAGACAGAGAGAGATCACAAGTAGGCAGAGAGGCAGGCAGAGAGAGAGGGGGAAGCAGGCTCCCTGTCAAGCAGAGAGCCCGATGTGGGGCTCGATCCCAGGACCCTGAGATCATGACCTGAGCTGAAGGCAGAGGCTTAAACCACTGAGCCACCCAGGTGCCCCGGAAAAGCATTTTTCCAACTTCTTTCATTATAATTCACTCTAAGAAACATATTTAAATTGGTACAACTCTTTTGAAGTAACTGTTCAGTGGCATCTTCTAACACTGAATCCCCACATACCCAATGACCTAGCAATTCCATTCCTCACTAGATCCCCGAGCCAACAGGAATGTGGACATATGTTTACCAAAAGACACATAGTATTAAGTTCATAGCAGTACTCTCTGTAATAATAATAATAATAATAAAAAGTGATCATGACCCAAAAATCATCCGCAAGAAACTGGTTTAAACAGCTATGTATGTGTGGTCATACAATATATAATAGGTATATAGCATATAATTCAATACTGAGAATGGGCAAACTATAGCTACATTATATATTATATTATTATACGTCTCAAAAATAGTGCCAAGGAAAAGAAGTCAGACACCAAAGACATAATAGAACACATGTGACATCGTTTCAGTTACACAAAAATCAAAAAAGAGGCAAAACTAACCTATGTTACATATTAGGCTACATTTTATATTGCAACTGACAACACATAACACATACATATATGAGTTGAAAGGATAAGGAAACAATTCTTATTCTTACTATACATTGGTGGTCGTTGATTTTCTTTTTTCTATTCTGCTTTTCTAAAGCCTAGTTGCTACCTATTTGATGGATTTTATCATCTTAAATGGATTGTGACCTGTAGTTTAGAAAACACTGTTATTAATGTAGATTAGGGTCTCAGACTAGCTCGAAGGCTACCTCATTTCTCTATGCTGCAGTTTCCTCCTCTATAAGACAAGGATAATAACGGTGCCCATCTCACAGGGTCACTGTGAGGATGGGATAAATTAATGCACATTAAGCACTTTGCACAATGGCTGGCACATGATTACACACACGCTTTTATTAGTAGTTTCATTTCTAAATACTTCCAGGTCTTTCCTCAGGCAAATAAACCTTTTAAATCCCGGCTCTATTCCTACTAATAATGTAAACTAAACTTCCAGCAGAGACTTAGATAGGACTTCATGCTCCAGGGAAGCCAGGTTCCCTGTGATTAAGACTTCTGGGATTTCCACCTACAAGTGGTCTTCTTTCAATTGTTTCTGTGTTCCCACATCCTGTTCCAGTGGGCTGTTTTCTTGTCTGCTCTGATCTTTTGGGCAGGGCCCTGAGATCATCTGGGCATGTACAGTGTAACTGTATTTGCACAATTCTTGTTTTTCAAGTCATCTTAGCTTGGGAAGCGTTGGCGACAGCTAAGAGCAGCCCTCCTATTTGGCCAGGGGGTCAGACCAGCCCCCATCGCTTCCTCCAACAACAAGCGCTTTATGCTCCATGCTAAAAGACCAGCTGTCAGTTTAAATTTCCCTAATCCAGCCAGATCCCCACTCAGCCAATCAACAGTCTCTATCTGGGGGAAGCCCATCTGTGAAATGCAGCAGTGCCCTTACTGGAATGACTTGTCATAAAAATTAGTTTGGGCACTAATCTAAGGAAGCTTTGTGCTGAGTGGAGGGACTGCAAGGTCCTGGCTGGCTGGTGTTCTCTTTACCAAAAATCTGGACCAGATGAGCAGGGCAGAGCTTGAACATAAAGCAAACGCCTTCACCTCAGACCTCCTCCCATGTGATTTTGTCCTCAGCAATAAGGGAAGGACCCTACCCACTCCGCCAGGTTTTCTCTTGCAGGCAGCCCATGCTCGGTCATGCAAGGGGCCTGGCTAAAAGAATGCATGGATGGAAATCCATCAGTACTGCTGGGTATTGTTTTTGGGGGGTGGAGGGGTGGTGTGGTAGCTGCTGTTTTCTAACTGCAAGGTTACACATGCCAACACATGTTGGCCCAGTTTGTTTAAAAAGGACACATGACCTCATCCTCCTAAGAAAAATTCTTCTGGGGGGCCCTGAGTGGCTCAGTTGGTTAAGTGTCTGCCTTTGGCTCAGGTTATGATCCCTTGGTTCCTGGATCAAACCCCATGTTGGTCTCCCAGCTCAGCAAGGAGTCTGCTTCTCTCTCTCTCCTTCTGCCTCTGCCCTGGCTCATGCGCTCTCGCTCTCTCTCTGTGTCAAATAAATAAATATAATGAAAGGGAGATAGGAAGGAAGGAAGGGAGATAGGAAGGAAGGAAAGAAAAAAAAAGGAAAGAGAGACAGAGAGGGAAAGGAAGAAAGGAAGGAAGAAGGAAGGAAGGAAGGAAGGAAGGAAGGAAGGAAGATTGATTCTTTTAGTTTGAGCTGCCCCTCTCACTTCTGGAAGAATAGTTGCTCTCAAAACACGTTTTCAGAGCTGCTGAAAAAAATGAAGACTTTCATTTTGCTATATCTTAATGGTCCAGGTGACTTTTTCTTCCCAGGACCACCTCTCCTGACCTCTTTCCTCTCAATGTATACCACACCCTCCCTTTCTCACCACGTGGACCCAACTTCTTAAATTTTTTCCTAGACTCTTTCCCCCTTTTATCCTCCATCACAGGCCCACAGAGAGACTTAAGGAAGGGCGGCCAACAGCTTGGCAGGGGCCAGAACCAAGCTTGGTATGGTGGGGGTGTCATTTTTTGTCCAGGCTTGCTGGGCATGGCCAGAAATGGAAGGAGCCCCAAAACACAACCCCAATTTCAAGAATCCTGCAACAGGGGATGGGGGTGAAGGCTGAGGAGGTAGGAAATGGTTTGCATATGTGAAATGCTTGCTAACTATTCATGGCAGAGTAGGAATGCATACACACAGAGGGCACCAGCAGAGCAAGGGCATGGGGCTGGCTGCCTAACTCCACATGCAGGTCTGGAGTCTTATTTCTACTACTTCTCCATGTTTGAATTACATGTATTCAGTTTTCCAAAGATTTTCACTGAGGGTCTCCTATATTGTCTGCATCGTTTCAGGTGTCTAGGGATAGGTTTCGTCAAAGACAGTTCACTAGTTAGGCTGCCTGGAAGTGTGCACAAGGCTGACTCTGACCAATTAAAATGTAAATTTTATAGACAGGAGCTCAAAGGATCTGGAACAGGCCTCTTTACAACCTTAATTGACTGAATAATGTGCTTCATCTGTGCCATTTTAAAAAATCACCATGCCATGAATTACAAATTTTGAATTGTATTTTCAGACAATCACATGGACATTTTCACACTTGCCCATTTTTATGTAGTTTAACTCCCACTTTAGAAGATTTGGGGACCTTTCCTGAAAGTATAGATCCTATTCAAGAAGTTTAAACATATGAGTTCTATAGTAAAACCAGAAAAAAAGAAAAAATCCATCACATTCTTATATTTTAAAAAACTACAGATTTTTTTAAAGTCTTTTCCTCATAATGTTTAGAACATTTTCTGACTTAGTTCATTTCATTTTACTTTTTATTTTAAAATAATCTTTCGAATAAAGGGAACTCACCATTATTTTGGCCCCGTCTTTTCTCCAAGGCAACATAATTAATCAGATTGCCATTTTAGGTCAGCCTGAACTCTGGGCAGGCAGCTTTACAGCTTGAGGGATCCGGAGAGTATTTTCTAAGGACTTTGGTACACACATTATACATTAGACCCAAAGATAAGCAATCAATCTGTTAGTTTAAACCATATGCTTATGCTATGGTATATGGTGAAATCTGTTTATTATGCCATTTAAAAGCAAGTCATGAAGCTTTTCATGACATTTTGGAAAGAGATTATAACGTCATCTAAAGCAAGACTGAAATGAAGCCAACAGAAAGGGGGTTGGGAGACAGGAGAAAAAGAGATGATAGACACAATATTAAATCTCAGAGTGGAAGTCTAGTGAGCTTCTGGGAAGACTAGACTAAAAAAAAAATTTACTCATTCATTAATTCATTCACTCACTTATTTGCTTCTTCACTAAACACCAGTAAGGGCTCACTAACACAGTACCAGGCAGTGTATGATCAAATTAAGCCTAACATTTCTCCTGAGTTCATGTGATCCTTTCAAGCTACCCCCACATCCCCTCCACCACAGTGTACTCCTTTCCTCAACACTCCACACAGTCGCTCCTAGCCTCCTCCACATACTCTATCTCTCTGCCTTTATTTCATTATTTTCAGTTCTTTTCTCCAAACCTCACACTTCTTTGCCCAGCCCTACCTCAAATAAATAATTTATATTGAGCTCCCATAGAACTGTGATGTCGTGCTGTATAAAGCAAAGTACAAGATGCAGTCAGAAGCTATGATTCATGCTTCCCACATAGGGGATCTGGACAACACATCACATGTGTGTAGTATCAGCTGGCTGACCCACGTGACGAATGGGAGTTTGTGGGTTGAAAAACTATGGGAAGTTTTTTAAAGAACTGAAATTTAAGTCTTGAGACTAAAACTCAGATAGTGTAAAAAAGAGGAGAGACATTCCCAGTGAATGTGAAAAGCTACCCACCCCAGAAAAGGCCACCCCAGTGGCTGCTGATTCCCTGTAGCTCTGTGAGCACATCCTGGGCTTAAACATTCTCTCTGTCAGAGACTTGAATGCATGTTCTTTAGCACAGGCTTAAAAAAAAAAAAACAAGAATGCGCCAGCGTGTCTCTCTGATTTTTCCATTTTTCTTCATCCTGTTTATTTTAAGCCCCTTGAGAAGAGGTTCAGATCTGATCTTTAGCTTGAAGGGACTGATAGTGAAAAAAAAAACGAGCAGTTTATAAGAACTTAAGGTCCCATGAATGTGTGACAATCAGGTCAGGTCCCTGTGTGAACTGAGAAATAAAGAGATAAAAAAACTATGATAGGCTTTGTACAAAGACAGTGTTCTAAACATAACCAAGTCAATAAGGATTGATTTATATTGGTTACACTGCAGTGTAATGCAACCATAACAGCAGAAGGAAACAACAAAACAGGGCCAGAATATGCAATGAGGGTCAGTAAGGTAATTCAGAGGCAGCAGGCTGACTAGGAGCTGGAAGGAGGGGCCTGTGTGTGGTGGGAAGCAAGAGTGGATGGGAGAAGCACTGGGGGGTGGAGTGAGTTGGGGGAGGCAGCACTTCCAAATCTGGAACAGTCCCTGAGAGCACTGTCACCAGCAGGAGATCCTCAGAGAACACCTGGCTGGGAGCGTGGCTGGGTTCAATTTCCTGTTTAATTTTACATCAGTTGACTCAAAGCTTTAGTATCTCCCTCTAAGGCAAGCTACTGTCAAGTGAGGGAATTCTCAACAAAATTTTTCCTATTTCTTTTATCTTTACCTTGAGTCTCTATCATAAAAATTAAAAATAAAAATAGGAACACGATACTCTTGATAGATAATTCTGGGCTTTCCTGCATCTTTGTCTAAAATTCATTAAGAAAAATGGTTCAAACCTTGGAAATAACAGAAACAAGATTACTGTGTGTCTTTTTAATATGCTTGCCTGAGTGTCATCTGACACTCTAGGAGAAGGTGACATTGCTTAACAATAGGTCTCAACTCTGTAAAGTCAGATGTTATCTTATAAAAAATTGATACATCGCACTGTGATTTCTATCTGGAAGAAAGTGATTTCTGTCTGGAAGGAAAAAATGGTTATGGCTTTATTGCCCTGTACATGCCGTTAACCTATTAGGTGTCTAAATTTGCAATTTATACCAGAAATTTTCTGTTTGTGTATCAGTTTTCATTTTCCCTTTTGAGTCAGCCTTGTCATCCTTTTAATTCCATCATAAAAAGGTTTAATAAATCTTTGACTCATGGTCACTATTTATATATTTGTATAAGAGATGTGCTTTCAACTTTTTGAAAATTATTACTTGACAACTCAGAAATCTGACTTGGTTTCATAGGTTTAGTGTACTCATTAGCAAACACCTGGCTGGTGATTTACCTCTGGCAATATTAAGGACCCCTGAATCTTATAATTAGCATCAATAATTTTATACAGGGTATTTTATGTATGTTCATACACAGTAACCTTGGAAAAGATAACCAAGAGGAAGTGGTATTTGTAAACCACTGAACGAGTCTTGAATAGGGTTAGCAAATTAGCAACAGAAACAAATAATTTTCTAATTTGCAAGACATGTTCTTCCACTATTCTGCAGAACTGGTCTTCCCTACACCCATGTGATTATGAAATTCTTGCAAGCCGTCAAATCAGGAAGAATTTCAAATAGAAAGAAGAACTTAAAAAAAAAAAAAGTATTCCTAGGGAAAGATTTTTTTTTCCTTCCCCCCACCCCAAAGGACAAATAATTCATTTCAGCACCTTTGTATTTTCATGGCATCATCTTTAAAAAAGCAAAGAAAAATTGAGATCTTATAGAAAAGCATCAACTATAGAGGCAAATTTAATTTTATCTTGTTGAGGTCTAATGAACCTAGAGTGTTTAAGGTAGACAGGATTTTATTAGCTACCAATACTTTATGGAAATCTTGAAACATCTGAACTAGTTTTTATTTTTTTTCCTTAAAATTAACCCAAAGTCAGCCAATAAACCAACTCCAATTACTTTAAAAAATCAATGACAATAATTAAGCCTCTCAAACTTTTCCTATGCCCAATTATTCTTTCTTTATAGAAAACGGTAGGTCTCTTATAGTTTGAATTATTGCATTATAAAAATTTGAATTTGTCACACATAGCCAAAAAAAGATTGTTAAGTTCCTATCATATATAAGAATCCAGATAAAAAGACTACCCAAAGGAGCTTACAATTTAGTTGAAGAGGAAATAACCAAATAACATCCTTTTATAAAGGACATAAAAGTGCATTTTTGCTGTAGTTAGAATTTCATTTCTGTTTTAGCAGACCTTGATCATCTTTGGGCTATAGCCAGATAAAATATGGTATGCCTTCTCTTACCTATAGTGCCTGTGTGTGTGTGTGTGTGTGTGTGTGTTCTAGGATAGGACTGATTTTTCATAGGGACCATTTGAAAGACAGATTGAAAAAGGGCCAAAGAAATAAGCTGAGATTGGTACTTATCTCACTGTTCATTCATTTAGTAACCATAATGGGTCTTATAAAGGAGGCAAAGAACATCAACTAAGTGTCTAGTACGTAAGAGATATTTACTAACTTCACTAAATTGAATTAAATATATATTAGAAATGAACCTTGCCTTCAGAGAGTTTATAATCTGTAAGAGAGGCTGTATTTAGTCAAATAGTTGTGATGCAAAGGATAAAGTGGATTCCATGAAAGAGATACAGATAGAGAGCTTGGTGGGCACTGAGAAAGCAAAGGTTTCTTCCAGTTGATGCATTAGGCAACACTTTTGGGACAAAACCATTCTTCCATGGGTTGGATACTGACACATGGTGATGAAAGGAGGGACTCTGTAAGTAGAGAATGAGCATGTGCCAAGGCTCAGAGGTAAAACAATGTGGGATTTGAGTGGGGAAGCTCACTTTGGGTATTAAGAGAATTGGTTGTGATGAGCACCAGGTGTTGTATGCAAGTGTTGAACCACTACATTGAACACCTGAAGTAATACAATACTATATGTTAACTAACCAGAATTTGAATAAAAACTTTTTAAAAACAGAGAAAATTGGTAGAAAAGGAGCTTGAAAAGGTATAATATGTTCAAATATTGATAGCCCCTAATACCATACAGAGTTTGAACCCAGAGTTGAAGACAAAGAACATTACTGAAGATGGTTTTCCATCTTTGATAATAGCCTGCTATTCCTAACAGAGAAAAAGTTAGTGTTGTATGTTTAGTTTCTTTAAGCATCCCTCTAAGAAATCTCAGTATGTTTGGTTATATTGGGTTTGTTTTTTTTGTTTTTGAAAAATCACGTCTTAGAATCCTATAGTTTCTCTGTTTGTTTAGAATCACCTTTGGCCAACAGGATTCCCAGCTTCAGAATGCTCTGCTTACAAGGGATCTATAACTTACTCTTTTAAGAAAATTGTTGCTAATATTTTGACTGTAAAAGATATGGGTGTCAGTCATCATTTCTAGCCTCTCAGTACATGAGAAACTTTGCTTCTAGTGTGAGTCTTTATACTAGGTTCTCTGATTAGACATGGTTCTTTGGTGATGAAAGTGAATTGCCTTTTGCCCATGGCTGGTCACTGTGGACCTCTGTCTGCAGTACTATTGGAGAGCCTCTGATGCTCTTTAGTCACTGTGCCACTCTGATTTATTCTCCTGTTATTAAAGCTGACTTTCCTTAAGCCTATAGTAATGGTATGTTGATTACCTAAATGTTACTGAATTGTGGCAGCTGTTACATCAATATTGAATAACTACTGTTTACTGAGCACTCATCATGTCCTAAGTTGCTGATGGAGAATAATCACCCAACCAGAGAGAGACAAAACTATAATGGTTATCCACATTTACCAAAGAGAAAAGCAAGGCTCAGACTGATGAAACTCGCCCATAGTCATAGTCATACAGAAGGAAGCAGCAATGGGCCATAGTATCCTTTTTTTTTTTTTTAAGATTTTTATTAATTTATTTGACAGAGAGAGAGAGATCACAAGTAAGCAGAGAGGCAGGCAGAGAGAGAGGGAGAAGCAGACTCCCCGATGAGCAGAGAGCCCGATGCGGGGCTGGATCCCAGGACCCTGAGATCGTGACCTGAGCCAAAGGCAGAGGCTCAACCCACTGAGCCACCCAGGCACCCTAGGGCCATGGAATTCTGATGGGAGAATCTGGGCCGGTTGCCTCCCTGTGGACAGAGAGTTCTTCTAAATGTTTTCTCTAATCTTCCCACCCCCAACTCAATTCCACAGAGAAGTAGATTGTGCAACTCGAACACTGACCTGGGCCTTGGGTCCCACTTTGTATCTGATAGCCAATTACCTTCTACTTCTCAGGAACATCTTCCTACACCATTGTTTGCAACATTTCAAAACCAGAAAGGAACAGAGTTTCTGTGACGCCTCTTCCTGGGACCTAAGACTACAATTCAAGGTTGGAGTTTAACTGATTGTCACTGACAACTCACTCTTTTGTTTATAATCTACTAGCTTTGGGGGACTTTTAAATCTTAAGATGTATTTTAACCCTTTTTCCAGAGCATTTCATTTTTTCAGATCTGTAAAATAGATTTGTTTTTTGTCCTTGATTATCTAAACTTGTACAACTAGAAATGTTTTCTCAGACCCAATCCTTATCCCTCCTAGGATTTCATTGCTTTAGTGGTTATTTTTGAAATCATCTAATCTTTCCATGTATCTCTAGAATTTAGGGAATCAATACCCAGTAATGACTATAACTATTCTAGTGGAGATTCTAGCAACTGTGTCCAAAAGAGGATCTCTGTCTTCATAGCTAAATTCCTCAGATATGTCCATCACTTGTTAAATTGGATGTTTCTTGAGGCCTTTCTTATTATCATCATCCCTAGATATCACTGTCATTCTTACCTTTCTTCTTTTGCCAAAGTAAGATGATATTCCTCTGGATTTATTTATTGAACTAATTAAATATATCTATGCACAAGGAATGGAAAGCACACTGAATTAGACATCTAGGACACAACAACAATAAGAAAGAAAATATCAGAGGTATTTCCCCTAAAAGAAGATCAGATGAAAAAGTTGTCTTTTACCAGTTCTGAAGGGTTGGTTATTAAGCTTCCACTGTATAGCATAAAGTCTCTGCTTGATACCTAAAACATTTGGAGTAATCATAATGGGGCTTCACTTGTTTTCATGAGATTATGGTCCCAAGAGAACAGGAAGAACTCTCACTCAAAAAAACTCCATGGCCACATTCTGCCTTCCTTTAATCCATCCCATCTGTCTCTTACTCAAGTCATGCCTTCCTTTCATCATTCAACAAAAACTGCATGTGTGTTATGATCCAGAAACTGTATGCTAGTCTCTGGTATTACTCTAACAATGCAAGCTGGCCATCCATCCACTGGGTAGAACCTCATAGGATCTTAGGAATCTGAAACCTCTTTTAAAAGGATTAAGTAGAAAAAAGGATTGAGGATAAAAGACCACAAAATAAGTTTTTGATTAATAAAGAGATTTTTAAAAAGTGTTTATGGTTGTTTTCCATTCATTATGGAATTTAAAATGCCTTAATATTTGCCTAGCATTTTTACAGGCTTCAAAAGACTTTCATTAAGCACTCTGTAGTTAAAGATCTACTTATAGGGTTTGGGTAGTTTGAGAAGGTCTTCCTCACTATGAACTCCTTGAGTGAAGACAGTTTTATTAATATTTATAGCTATAGAATCTGGCCCAGGGCTAGGTATGGAATTGGCAAATAGTAAGTGATTTTTGAATGAATATCTTCACATTACATGTATTAAATTATTTCTCCTACTGGTTTGTAATTGGAGACTGTTTCTACTGTTTCCTTTTCATGTTCCCAGTACTGTTCTCATTAGACAAGGCACTTGGCTGGATCTCACCCAGGAAAAAAGTCGGGCTGGGTTTAGAGCATGAACTGGGTAATGCCATGTTATCGAGCCACATCATTACTCCTTGAAGCCATAACCAAGGACATTTCCTGTCATCATTTATAAAATGAAAAGCTTGGTGAAGACACGAAGTTGCTAGGTGGGCAAATCAGAGAACTAAGTTTCATGTTGGAGGTGATAGTTTTATAATGACAATGATGAAGGTTTTAGAAATACTAAGACATATTTAAACAGAAATACTAAGATGGTGTCTGAAGCAAGTCCTTCATCAACATGCCTTCTTCAACTCCACCCTTTCATAGAGGACTTCAGAATTATTTTCTCTTATATATGCCAAATTAATGGCTGCTGGTTAAAAACACTAATCCATCTAATGAGCATAAAGTAAAATACAACAGGTATAACTGTCTAGCATTTTGGTTTCTGGAAGAAAGCAAGATAACAAGGCTGTAAATTACCCATATTAGAAGTAAAAAACAGATATGAATTTCAAGAATGTTAAGGTCTTAGTTATGACTTTGTGGTAAGATAATTTCTTGCTATTTCCATCTTTCCCCATCAGAGATCTTAAATGCACTGATTTTCAAAGGCCCTATCTTTGAGTACAAAACCTGAATAGGAGATAACCCAAGACTCAGAGGTTGAATTGCAGAGGCACCTGGGTAGCTCCGCTGGTGGAATGTCTGACTTTTGAATTTGGCTCATGTCATGATCTCAGGTCCTGAGACCGAGTCCTACATCAGGCTCCCTGCTGATTGTGGAGCCTGCCTGAAATTCTCTTTCTCCCTCTCCCTCTGCCTCTTCACCCATGCTAATGTATGCACACATTCTCTCTCTCACTCTAAAAAAAAATTTAAAAATGTGTCTTGTCATTAGGATGAATATTGGCAAAAAAAAAAAAAAAAGTTGAGATAATTTTAAATACCTGGAACGTAGATATTTTCCTATTGATCTTAGAAAAGTTACCTAAACTCTCTAAACCTAAGTCTTCTAAATTTGATAGAAATACTTTTATTTTTAAATTGGCCTATTTATCTTTTATTATATGGATGTTATAGGAATAGAGTTAATACAGTTAAAATACTTATAAAAATTAAGAGGCCTATTCAAATGTATACTACTTTATTTAAATGGTTTATTTTTTCTTTTTTGGTCCAAACTCCGCTCTAAGTAGAAAAAGTGGCCAATAAGAAAAGACTGAAAAAGTCAGTTCTGGGAAAGTCAGCTCTGAATCTAAGAGAAGTCTGAGTCAGTCATCAGTCAGGCAGTAAGTCTAAAACAAGTTAACCACACAACCTCAGCTTCCTATTCCCTTTTCTGTTTGACTTTGATGAGCATCTATGTGGATGGGATAAACTTATGTGTCTTCTTTGGTAATAATATTGTGAAAACATGTTCTTTTACTCCATTAACATGAGAAGTAGAAGGAGGAAGTGAAGATGAGATGGAAGAGTGAACTGCATCAGTAAATGTGAGCTGAGCTACTCAGAGTCTTGGTAGAGCCCAATAATTCCTGAAGCCATCAGTGTTTCTTTTACACATACATGCACCCACACCCACCCACCCACACACATTTTATGTACAATGTGTATATATATGTTTAACTCCCATTATGTACCAGATACCTCTCAAAAGAATGAGATTATGCTCTTGGATGAGAAATACATACTTCCTGCTTTGAGAATGCTTACATTCTAGTGTAAGAAATAAAATAATGAAGTCAGAAAAAAATTAAAACAAGTTCAAATAATTGTATTTGCTTTAGCACAACCTTAAAATAATTAGACAGTAATAGGAAGGTGAGAAGAGAGGATGGGATTGACAACTTTGGAGGCAATAGATAAGATCTCTCTGAGAAGCTGACATGTGAACTAAAATCTGAATATCCAGAGGTCCCAGCAAGGAGAAAGTATGGAAGAAGAATTAAAAGATTATCTGAAGTAACACAGTAAAAAAAAAAAAATCTGCAGAAAAAGAAGGTTGAAAAAGGAGACAGAAGCCAGATCATATGTACTTTTTTACTCTATTAGCTTGGGATTTATTCTAGAGGTAATAGGGAATTATTGAAGGGTTTTGAGAGACTCTTTGATTTGTGGGTCAATGTCTTCCATCAACTTTGGACAATTTTTAGCCATTATATATACAAGTGTTTCTTCTGCCTCATATTTGTCTTTCTTATCTTTCTGTGACACCTTTTGGTAGGGTTTTACATATGTAGAACATTCTATTCAGTGGTGGGGTTATTATTTTTTTCATTTTTTTTTTCTCTTTGTGGTTAGTTTGGATCATTCTATTGCCCTGTCTTCAAATTCACTGATACTTTCTTCATCTGTGTAGTCTTGTAGTTAAAAACATTGAAGGAATTCTCTTCTGATACTGTAGTTCATAATTCTATAATTTCTACTTGATCCTTTCACAGAGTTTTTGTTTCCACGCTGAAGTTTCTGATCTGGCATAAAATACTTTTCCAAAAAATGTTTGCGATATGAGTGAACTGGTTTTGCTTGCTCTGTCAGTAATAAAGGCATTTTTTAAATATAGGAAAAATCCATATTTAGAACATTCATTTTATCACAAGTTAGCTATCTTCCACTAAGATTCAGTAACTCCTGGTACAACCAGTGATCGCCATCCTCATTTGTATACTTTGCAAATTTAACCTTACTTTGGGGACAGCTAATGTTATAATGCACTTTCATGTTACTGGTATTTTTATACTTAGTTTCCTCTAAGAGTTCATAGGACTATACCCACAAGCATATGAACACTAAAGCACTTTGCTCAATACTGCAGAACTACAGAACTATAATAAATGTCTCCCTTTTGCAAATGCTTTGAATGAAGCCAGAATGTCTTTGGATTCATTTTTTTTTCTGCAGGAAAAAAGGTCATTCTGCTAACAAGATATAGAATATGTCCCTTGAAACAGATTGCACATGACTTCAAATTTTTCTGTCTAGAGAATAGCTTTGGCAAATCTCTTCATGTGCAAAGGTAAAAGAAAGATATGTTTTTCACCTGGAGAAGAAAACCCTGGCAGTTTGTCCTGAAAAGCACAGACATTAGAATTGTAGGAAACCTAGAATTTAAGTTATGATTAAAAAAAAGAAGAAGATGTGAAAGTGAAAAAAAGAAGTCTCCAGTAGTCCATTAAATGTTTCTGGCCCACAGAAAACAAAATAATAAGATGGAACTGTATAGTAAGAAAAATAGTAATGTACAATGTATAATTGTATATTATATATTGTGTATATATATACACAATATATAATTGTGTATTATATAATTGTATAATAATGGAACTGTATAGTAAGAAAAAAAGGAATGTACAATGTCCAGAAAGCACTGGACTATCACATAAGCTTGAAGAGACTGTTGTCTCTGGCAGGGGTTATGTATAAAGTTGAAATAGCTATGCTTTTATTAGAGCTTATTGTTATTATGGCCTAACACCATGCTCCCTGCTGTCCTGAGTGTTTCAAGGGTAGGCAAATATCCAAAAGGTTTCTTAAATTTCTTCTTTTTTAAAAGATTTTATTTAATTATTTGAGAGATGTATATATATACATACATATATATATATATATATATATATATATATATATAAATCTAAATATATATAAATCAAAAAGTGAAGCCAGAGACTCACGTCATTCTGACTCTGAACCTATTTGATGTCTGAAAGGAAAGAAAGCCAGTGACATCTCAGAGTTAGACGTTGTTTTGTCTGCCTTTGAGAAGACCATCCTGGAATATGAACAAAAAGTAGAATCTAAAATTTTTAAGGAAGCCATCAAAAAATTTCATTCTAATATGAAAGAAGAACTCATCAAAACGCTTAAAGAAGTCCAGATGTCAAAAACTCTGAAAAGGAAGAACACGAAGATTATTTCAGATATTGAAAAAGAAAAGGCAGCATTTGCTTGAACTCCAGGATGAACTGCTTTGGTTAGAACCACAGCTGAAACAACTACAAGTCAAATATGACGAACTTAAGGAGAGAAAATCTTCCCTGAGGAATGCAGCATGTTTAACCTAAGACAGCTTCATCAAGATTACTCAGATATTCGAGAAAAAGAACCTCATGTAAAAGAAACATATGATTCATCCAGCCTTCCAGCACTGTTAGTCAAAGCGAGAACCCTTTTGGGAGCTGAAAACCACCTACAAAATATCAACCATCAATTAGAGAAGCTCCTTGACCAGAAAGGTGACCAATCTACTGAAATGTGACTCTGTAAAGACTAGTCCCCTGCACTTGCCTGTTCCCTTCTGATACTATACTTTTGAAAGTAAAAATTCTTTGAGAAGTGAAAAAAAATAAAATCACATAAGCTTCACACATATATATCTTAAATAATTAAATAAAATCTTTTAAAAAGGAAGAAATTTAAGAAACCTTTTGGATCTATCTATCTATCTATCTATAGATAGATAGATATCAACCACAACCAGGGGATAGGGATAGAAGGAGAAGCAGACTCCCCACTGAGCAGGAGCCTGATACAGGACTCAATCCCAGGACCCTGGAATTATCACCTGAGCCAAAGACAGATGCTTAACTAACTGAACCACCCAGGTGCCCCAGAAGATTTCCCTAAAGAGGTAGATTCTGACTATATTACAAGTCTATAATAGTGTTCATACATTCAAGTGTGTCATACACACACGTGCACACAGACATATACACTCAAAGCAGCCTTTTAATCTCGCTCTTTCTTATTCATCTGTACTTTCTAGACATTATATATAGAGAGAGTCATCTGATTTTGGCCAGTGGGAGGGTTGCCCATTGATTAATTAGGTCAGTGCCTGGGCTGGGATATGCTGACCTTTTCTGTCTTTGCTAAGCCCAAGGCCTCTGTTTCTGAGTGCTTCCCTCTCTGCACACTGCAACAGCAGCATTCCTTTCAAAGTGCTTCACAGACTTTACTTCTCATTACCCCAAGGAGAGGGTGTTATTAGTCTCTTCATTTGCTGACTGAAGTGAACTGACCTGCTTAGGGTCCAGTGGGAATGAGTATCCAAACTGGAATTACAACTTTGGTGCCTTTAGACCAAGTCCCACGCACTGGCCACATAGGACAAGCCTGTTGTGGCTCTTTTCTTCTCCTGCCCTACCTCTGTAGAGGTAACTCACTAGGGATGCATTCTAATCAGTCTGTGAATTTTGGTTTTGCCATATGTATAGTATTTTTGATGTTGTGAAGTGTATATGTGCTATTTATGGTGCTAAAAAAGGCTTACTGTTGATTAAAGTTAAGGAACTGGTCTGTGTCCGGATCTACACATCTTAGGACTTGAAAAAGCCAGACAGATGGATAATGCTAGATGTTAGTGAATGGGATGCAGAGATTTAAAAAACGTCCTAGTGTAGAGCTGATGAGAGAGAGATACCATACTCCTCACATCTCACAGACCAGAACTTAAACTCATGGTTCCCTAACTGCAAGGGGGTCTTTGAATGTCATCTTTATTTCAGATAACCTCATGTTCTATAATAATAATTCCATAATAACAGGCACTTTTACTATAAAAGAAGGAATAAACCATACTAGAAGAGAGCTAGAAATTGCTGTCTTTCATATTAAATTTTTTTTTTCAAATTATTACTAATAAGAAACAAACAATCAAGGAGAGAAAGCATTAAATAAATCTGTCATCAAATATTTACCTTTTCTGCAGTCCTTAAAGTGAACATCTGAAATCTTTCACTGGTTATTTTTATTATATATTTTTATGTAACATATTTGTATTGGACCTTAGATACTGAGGGCTGATTGAATCATCAGCCCCATTTCATGGCATATTATCCCCATTAATCATGCACTGTTCCACTCTTGTTTCATTTTAAAATGCATTCTAGGTAGTCTTTGATAACTACCCCATCCCCATTCCCACATTAAGCTATACGCCGAATGGGTTTGATACCTATATTTGAAACTGTTTCCTTGTAAATTGTCTGATATTCTATATAGGTGTATATTTTCACTTTAGTTAAATTATATTGCTAAGAAAAACTTTGTTCTTTTCCTTATTTTTCATTCATCATTAATTATTTTAGCATTTGTTTGTGTGTCTAGTTTGTTGCTTCTAACTACATAAAGTAATTCCATAATTCACTACTCTTAGCTTATCGATTTCGCTTGTTATGGACTCCTAACTTGCTTCTCAACTCCAGACCACCCCAACAACTGCAATGATACACATGTATCTATACTCTTAAGGACCTGTGTGAGAATTTCTCAAGAGTGTTGTTACTGCAAAAAATAAGATACATACACATTAACTGACTAAGCACCGGCACACTGTTCTCCAGAATTTCTGAACTGGGCTATATTCCCACCAGGACACAAAAGTTTGTGTCACCATATACTTCCCCCAACACTTCATTCACATTATCACATTTCTAACTTATGATTTGATGGGAATAAAGTAGTATATCATGGCTGCTTTAATATGCATTTCCCTGACTACTATTCATTTTATCATGTCTTTACACATATGCTAGCCATTTGGACTTTTTATACCTTGTCCATTTTTCTATTGAAATTTTTTGTCTTTTTCTTACTGATTTGCAGGAATCTTTGCAAATGCTCCATATAAACCCATTGTCAATTAAATTTTGTTGATGATGATAATCCTTCCCTCAATCTGCCATCCATCTCTCACCACTGTAGTTGAAGGTTTTGGGTCTTTTTACAGCGCCCTTCATTCTTAGCCTCAAAAATATTCTTCTAAGGTTTACTTTACTAGCTGTATGGTTTGGCTTTCATATTTAGATCTTTGATGTGGCTGAAGTCTTCCTTTAGTATAAAGTATTGATCCTGTTTTATTTATTTATTTTTATTTTATTTATTTATTTTTTAATGTAGTGACCCAGATTTCCTAGCATCACCACTAAACAATCTTGTCTTTTCTATTGATTTGGATTAGCACCCTTTTCATAGGTCAGGTATCTGACATAGGGTCTGCGATCTCTCTCTCTGAGATCACCATTCCATTCCATGTGTCTATTTGTCTTAGAATCTTGAACTAATTCCACATTTTTAAGAGTGGGGGGGCGGGAGGTTGGGGTACCAGGTGGTGGGTATTATAGAGGGCACGGCTTGCATGGAGCACTGGGTGTGGTGAAAAAATAATGAATAATGTTTTTCTGAAAATAAATAAATTGGAAAAAAAACACAAAATAAAATTAAAAAAATATATACTTATATATTTACCTCTGTGGTAAAAAAAAAAAAAAGTATATAGAGTATATCTACACACACACACACACCCTACTATATATGTAGAGTGAAGCACTGTCCTAAAGGCTGATTTAACTGGGTGATGATTGTGTCTGATTTCATTTGAAGCCTAAGTTTATTTATAGCAATCTTGACTTACTATGATCCTTTTTCCATTTGTACTTTCTCTCTTTCTAGGTTTCACAAGGTTGTTCAACTTTTGAATTTTACCATTATGTTGTTTGGAAGAGGGAAGGAAAATCTCCAAACCCCCAGGTTTTAAAAGGCTGTTGAAAGAAGGAAGTCTCTGTATTTGGGGATTTCTGAGCCCCTGTGCAGTTACCTGATACAGGTAGAAAGAGTCTGGAATAAAGAGCAGGGACTGGAACCTAGTCACTGCTCTGCCTGTGACTGGTGTGACTCTGACTCAAACATAAATCCCTCTTGAATAGTCCCTAGCTGCCAGAGGAGGAGGCTGCCCTCCATGGTCTCAAGGTTACATCCAGGGTCAGCTCTCTGATTCTGCATGGCTTTTTACCTCTGGGGACATCAATCACTGGCTCTCTCCAGAGATGTTTTATGACTAATAGCTATTAGTCCCATAACTGAGAGAGGTCACTCTTAGAAGGTTAATTAGCCTCTTCCTCTGGCTCAGAATAATTACTCCACAATATTCACATCACTTTTTTATACCAGGAACTCCTTTCCATAGATATATCTTATGCACAAAAGAGAAAGAATAGCAAATGCATATCACAGCCAAGATGAAATAACTTCTATAAACTGTACATTCCAGCAAATATAAAAAACAGTCACAGAAGCAAAGAAATCAAACCATTCTAATTCAGCTGCCCTCGGGTCTTCAAACCTTCTTATGTTGCCTCTTTCTTCAATTACGAAATGAACCAACTCTGGCCCCCATTTTGCACTGACTGGCATCCAGTCACCTCCCAGTTATATCTGAGAATTCCTTTCCCACTGGGACATTTCTCCAGCTCCACACTGATTACTTGGGTCACCCCAGCCATTTCATTACCTGTCCTCACATTCAACTCTAGCCTTACTCAAGATGGCCTCAAGTGCAGTGATTAAAAACAGAGCCTTACTCACTTTGACATCCCAGAGCAAAATTCATGCTCAGCACACAGGAAATGATTCAGAATTGGATTTTAGGCCTAGAACCACCCTGAGAACCCACTGACCAAATATTTTCATATGGATTCCCTTACTGGCTGTTATAGACTGAATTGTGTCCCATCACCCAAATTCATATGTTGAAGCCCTAACCCCAAGTGTGACTATATTTGGAGATACGATGTATGAGGAAGAAGGTAATTAAATTTAAATGAAATCATATGGGTGGAGTCCTGATCTGATAGGATTAATGTCCTTAAAAGAAGGGACACCAGAAATTGCTCTGCATGGTCTGATCCCTGCTCTCCTCTGCAGCCTCATTTCCTACTTCTCTCTCCTCAATCCAGCACTGCAGCCACCCAGGCCTTATATAGTTCCTGGAGAAGCACTCTGCCCTCTCCCACCACAGGACATCCACACGTGCTGTTCATTCTGCCAGCAATGTCCTCTTTCCTCCTTACCACACCCATTACCTGTTCAACTACCTTCCTTTAGCTATCACCTCAGGTATCACTTCTGGAGGAAGCCTTCCTGGTCCTCAGTGTCTAGATCAGATTCTTTTGTTAATGCATGCACAGAACCATGTTCCTTTCCTTCCACAATTTTTAGCAACACACAGAAATAAGAAAGAGTGTGGTTTTCTCAGTGGCCTCACAGGTCTCGAGTTACATTCTAAACCAGACTTTGAAACTTGGATTCCTATGCTTCCCTCCCAGCCCAAGCAAACCAAAATAGTGAATGTTTTCCCATTCACACCCACCTATCGAATTTAGAACAGGATTTTTTAAAAACTACACTGCAAAAACAATAAGCTCAAATATTAAAGATCTGTTATCAGTCAGAATGTCAGGTACTCCCATGCAAATGGATTAAGTATAGTTCATGGTAAAGTTTGCGATGTTTCTCTTTTAAGAGGAAAAGTAGAGGTGTGCCTGGGTGGCTTAGTGGGTTAAAGCTTCTGCCTTCGTCTCAGGGTCCTGGGCCTGAGCTCTGAGTCGGGCTCTCTGCTCAGTGAGGAGGCTGCTTTCCCCTCTCTCTCTGCCTGCCTCTCTGCCCACTTGTGATGTCTGTCTGTCAAATAAATAAATAAAATCTTTAAAAAAAAAAAAAGAGGAAAAGTAAATTTGAGTAGGATATTTAACCTTATGAAAACATTTTAAGACAATTTCCCTTACAATAAAATTGCTCTGTGGCAGGATCATTCAACTCTTCCTATATATTCTAAGAAGGTATTGACAAAAATAATAGTACAGCCTTGGGTTTAAGTCTCCTCCTTCTATAGTAACAGGCTATCTACCTTAAGAAGTAGCCAATTTGGGTTTACATCTGCAGAAAAAAACATGAGAGGAATATTGCTATGACTGAGTCTGGGCTGACGCTCTTAGTCGTTTACCATAGAAGCATTCCCCCTTTGTCCACAGGGCTCAGGTACTGGGCCAAGGCAGTCAGGAAAAAGCAACCACTCACCCCGGTCAGAAAGACTGAGATTGAGGCAGCACCTGAAGGTGATTTCATTCCCCTACACTGTGATTAGCGTAGAGGGACTATGTGATCTACTTTGGGGCAATCAGGTATAAGAGGAAGTATACTGAGTTTTCTGGGGAATATTTCCTCCCCAATAAGAGAGAGATTAGGATGGATCACACTGATCAAATGCAGCTGCTGAGAAGGTAGCACTTGGAGCTGTGGCAGCCATATTGTGACCATACGGGAAGATACATCTGACCAGATGAGGAATAAGTAGTGGAAAAATGGAAAGGTCTGGCTCCTTGATGTCCTCATCAGCTTCAGAACAGATCCCACTTCTGGACTTCTTGCTGGGTGAAGAGAAAAATAAACCCCTCTATGTAAGCAACTTCTAGGCAGGCATTCTATTGCTTGCTTTCAAGAGAAAACAAACTAATAAAGAATCAACACCATTCTGTTTTGCTTTTACAGATCTCCAGCAAATACAGCATCTGTTCTAAACTGAACAAGGGCTAGTTATACCAGTGTGATTAGAGTCACTTACATTCAATTTACTAAGCACTTATGTGCCAGGCTCTGTGCTAGGCACTGGGAACCTGAACATGAAAAAGAAATAGTCTCTTATCTATATAATTCCTATGTAGTAAAATTTAAAGAAAAATCCTGAAACTTTCAGGGCATATTTTATTTCCTGGAGAAACAGGATTTCATTGTCTTAAATTGCTGGATATAGTGTGCTAGGGTTGGGAAGGATGCTTAAGAAATAACAAAAATCACATATAACAATATCCTATAAGGAAGCACTGCCTTAAGAATAGGTTGACTGGCAGGCACCTACATGGCAAGACTTTAGAAACTTTAAAACAGTTTCTTACCCCAGAAAAATCCCCTCTGATACCTAAATCCTATACCTTGAGACTTATTCCTTTGGCTTATGGATTTATCCCTTGCTAAATTCCAAGTACCCTTGAGAGCAATACATTATTTTTTTCCATCCCTTAAGAGAAAAATTAGAACCATCATGAAGGTTCTGAGGATCTGAAGGAGGTGGGTGGAAGTGGAAGGGACAAAATGGGGACCCACAGGAGTTCTGGGGGACACTGAGATGATTTGTATTTTGGCTCAGGGTCAGTAATCCCTAAAAGGGCATATGATCTGTGATTTTTCTGACTATTCCTTTTTTGGCTTGGCTTTTCTTGGGTTTATGCTGACTTGAGACTTCATCCCAAAGAGTGGAGATGTTTTCAGATAAAGACTGAATTGGCCACTCTAGTGTGGAAATCAAGTAGAGGATGGTCGGGAGAGAGAAGCCTATCCTGCTATTCATAGCTCTTTCAAATAAACCCCCAGGGAAACAAAGGGGAAAAGAGAAGCCCTTGGCATTCCAGCCCCTTAACTAGAAATGCATAATTATGCAAAAAATGTAAGCAAAAAGTTATCCAACTGAGAGAGAGGCCAGAGAGTGGTCTCACTGTGGCTTGAAGGTTCAGGTTAGGCATTTCCAAATGTCTCAATACTCCCCTTGCAGAGCACAACAGGACAGTCCGCTTACCTATACCTCCTCACCCTGACCTCTCTCCCCTTGTCTGCAACCCTAACGTCCTTGCATTTCTCTATGTTTTCCTACAGAATCTCTGCCCAGCATCCCTACTGTGGCTTCCTCCTAGATAGTCTGGTCTACAAAGAGGTTTAGCTCTGAAGGTCTCATTCTGACCTAATCATTACAGTCAAAATGAAGCATAGAATAGAAAAATTTTGACATGTGCAGATGAGAACAGTACTGACTTGTCTGTGCAAAAGTGCCATTTTCCCTTAATTATCTGAATAGGGCATTTTGTGGTTTCTGCTAGTCAAGATGCTCTGACTTCTGGTTATTCATTGCCTTCTCTAAGCATTCCTTGGGCTCCTACTATGAGCCAGGAAGCAAGAGAGGCATGGACAGCACAGTGGTAAGCCCTGCAGGCAATCTCTCCCTCTTGAGTAGCTTTCACTCTCTTGAGAGACCCCTGAAAAAGTGTAATAAGTGTTAGAAAGGAGGATTCTTGGAACGTACATAATGGAAACTATACAGAATGGGGATGTACGGTTCTCCCAAAGGAGGAGGAGGTGACATCATCAGGAGAAGAGGGAAAGAGCCATCAGGCAAATAGAAGAGCATCCAGTAGCTGTTTACTGTAACGAGGGGCTCAGATTATATGCAAGGACAGAGTTAGCTAAGAGAGCATCCAACGGGGGAAAATGAGCTGGGAAACAGGTTGGAGCCAAGGCAAGGGTTGGCTGGGCCAGAGCAAAGGGAGAAAGAGGATGGGGTGCTCATTCCAGGCAGAAGGGAGAGGCCTGAAGCAAGTCAGAGAGGGGAAGGAACAAGCACATTGCAGAAGTGGATAGCAAAGGGGCCTGACCAAGAGAACCCAAGGGCCAACTCTAGGAAGTAGTGGGAAATAAAATGGCATGGGCAGGCACAACCTGTAAAAAATGTTTCTAATTCAATTACCTCTAAAAATTGTATCTTCTAACCAAAATGTCTCAATTGTTGGATATAGGGGTATTAATTAGCTTTTTAACTTATGATGACTGAAGGTATTTATAGATGATTTCATTCTCACATGCCATGTATACCTCTTCACGAGGCGAATACATAAATAATCTCCCACTTTTTTTCCTTCCTCATCTGGACAGTAGAGGGAGAGGGAGACGGAGAATCCCGGAATATAAAACCAATTCCTCACCCCATGCATGGAGCCCTGCAGCCACTCCCTCCAGTGTGTTCTCTGGCTTTAATTAGCAAAACTCTGTCTTTCAGAGACATGCCTTTTAAAGGAACACACACACACACACACACACACACACAGAGTACTGAAGGCCTCTAAAGGCCATTATAATGCATTTTTTAAAAGTTGAAAACACATAAAATTTGCAAATTTTATAAACAAACACTAAAAAAAAACATGAGAACCAGCACTTTCAGGAAGAAACTCCATTCAGACCCTGTGCTAGGAGGCCTTTCTAAGAATTCCTAGCTTCACCAGTGAAAATGTTTGTGAAGTCCAAGAGCATTCTCCTGTCATACACTTAGAGGTCCTTTTGCCTGCAAGTGTTCATAACCTGACATGCCTGGGGGCACCAAGCAAGAGGGGGGGAAACTGGCTCTTTAAAAGGAGGAATAACCTCTCCCTATGCTCTAGTCTCACAGAGTATTTTGTAATTAAACTGCACAGAGATGGAACTTCACTACCTGAAGTGCTGGGCACTTGGTTTTTGTTCCTGCCGAGGACTTCTTCGTGGCCCCAGGATTTTCTAGATCTCTTGCCATGTGGGGTTTAAAGTTGTTGGTACACTCTAACAAATTGGAAGTGGCTTGGGGCATTGCAAGGGAGTGGAGACAGTGGAGGATATGAGCACCCGACTGGAAGGACAGGAATCTGCCCTTTTCCTGAAAGATTTCTCCAGATCCAGGACACCCTCTATCCCTAGACACTAGAGGACAGACCCAGCACAAGACTGAGTCTGCAGCTAGTTTGGAAGCTAGCTCTTCCAGTGACTAGCAAGTTGCTTCACCTATCTGGGCCTTACTTTCTCATTTGCAAAATTCTTCCTTGGACCACAGACTGCAGCTCTAATATGCTCTGATATCACAACCTGGAGGCAAATCCTAGAGCTACTGGTAAGAAGGAACAGTCAATATCCACCTAGAGGGTGTTCAGAGGGCTCAGAACAGTTGTGGCATTTTGGATGGAAAGGCACTTTGACGCAGCAGGATCTGGTAAGACCAGGAAGGATTTGTAAAGTATTACCAGATGATGAGGGCTTAAAAGGGCACATTCTTCTCCTCCCTTAGAATGCCCACCAGGTGTCCTTTTGTGTTAAGGTGCACCTGAGCACATCCAGTGTCCAAAGCAGCTACCCCTGATGAAGGGATCATCAAAGGTGCCTTATATGGCACTAGGGCTCTTTTAATATTATGAAAACATGCCTCTGTTTGCTATCAGCCTGAAAACCCTGACTTGACACATGGTTTCTTTTCAAAAGCCCATGAATATCTCCCTCCCTGTCCCCAAGTCTGACATGATTATAATAATAAGGTTCCCTTTTCCTAATTATCTCCTCTTGTCCTCTCTGAAAACCCAGGTCTGAAAGGACAGCTGTCACCTTGCTGTCACTCCAAAACCTCAACCCCATTTAATTTAGGCCAGAATAGGGTAATAATTTTCATCAGTCACCAGGCTGAGAACCACACCATGCTACATCCCACCACCCCCCAACCCAGAAACTGCTGGCCAAAGGAGCAGTATAGGTAAACAAAGTAAAAAATAAACCCTGGGCACGCCCATTCATAAACCCAAAGATGCATTCGTCCCAAGGTATACATATGCACAGGTTCAGGAGTGGCAGAACAAATAATCTCCCTTTGGTCATTTCTCAAAATCCCTGGGGCAGGTTTTTTTTCCTGTGTGCCTATAATGATTGGTCTTTTTTTTTTTTTTTTAAGGATTTTGTTTATTTATTTGACAGAGAGAGAGATCACAAGTAGACAGAGAGAGAAGGGGAAACAGGCTCCCCGTCGAGCAGAGAGCACAATGCAGGGCTTGATCCCAGGACCCTGAGATCATGACCTGAGCCAAAGACAGGTCGTAAGCCACTCAGGAGCCCCTATAATGATTGGTCTTATGAAGAGGCAGCCTGCAGGATAATACTGGGTAGATGCTTTCCAGTGTGAAAAAGTCCACTGCTTTTAAAACTATTTCCCATTGTCTCCAACATCGCTCATTTAGGTGAATCCCCTCTTTAAGCCTTTGTTCGTAATTAAACACAGTTACACTTAAGGCAGCAATGAACAAACTTTTTGTACCAGAGTCAGTTCAAGAAAAACAAGATGCTTAGGAATCAATTATTTTTAAAAACCTACAACAGAAGCAGAAGTTGTGTTTTTTTGTTTTGTTTTGGTTTTCGTTTGTTTGTTTTTTGTTTTTTGATTCAGGAACTCCAATAGCTACAAATACATTTAAGCATTTGAAAGTTTCATCTTGTGGCTAAAAGCTCAAGAACCGTATGATTAGTTTTCACTGCAGAGTCTGACTTCAATATTGCACTTTTGAATAAATTTTATTGCTGAGTAAGGCAGTTTTGGAGCCGATTTAGTTTGCCTTTCCATAGTGAGCTCATAAGCTACTTGGCTCCTCTCCTTGTACCTCTAAATTTTGTCATCTTTAGTTGTTAAATGCAAATGACTACATAGCAGTGCCTTCACTTCCAAAGAAGTTCTTCTCATGCCCATTTATTTTGAAATACCTAATTTTAATGAATTGTCTTTCTCTTCTTGTTGCAGGCATAGCAGGTACTTAAATTATTAAAAAAAAAACCAATTTTTCCACTTGTCTCAATGTAAATATCTATTTTTTTTTTTAATTTCTCAGATTAAGTTAGTTGGTCAGTTGGTATTTACCAACTACCTGCCTTCTGTGGACAGGTGAGAAAGATGGTCTGTACATCTTCAGCGTTATTAGGTATTGCCAAATTTCTCTCCATAGTGGTCGTTCCAACATATTCTCCACCCACAAGCATAAGTGTTCTTGCTTCCTGACATCTTTGGCAACTGTTGTTGTTGTTTGTGACTTCCTGATTACTTATAAATTGGAGCATCTTTTCATATGTTTATCAACAACCTATATTGCCTCCTATGTAAACTGTTCATATGTTTTATAATTGGATTGACTTTCATTTTCTTTTATTTTTTCAAGATTTTATTTATTTATTTGACAGAGAGAGATCACAAGTAGGCAGAGGCAGGCAGAGAGGAGGGGGAAGCAGGCTCCCTGCTGAGCACAGAGCAGATGTGGGGCTCGATCCCAGGACCCTGAGATCATGACCTGAGCTGAAGGCAGAGCCACCCAGGTGCCCCTGACTTTCATTTTCTTATTAAGTTATAAAATTCCTTTTTATATAGGGTATAAGTTTCTACGTCAGACTATTTTTTTCTTCTTTCATTTTTTACGTGGGGTTTTTTTTTTTTTCCACAGAAGTTTTTCATTTTAATAAAGCTTGAATTTATCCATCTTTCCTCTATGGTTTCTGATTTTTGTCTCCTGCACAAGAAAATGTCCCCTATCCCAATGTCCACTAAAGTTTTAGTGGTCTGGATAGAAAATCAAACCAGCCACAACATTCCCTTAAACCAAAGCCTAATCCAGAGCAAGGATATAACTCTTTACAATTCTGTGAAAACTAGGAGAGGTGAGGAAGCTACAGAAGAAAAGTTTGAAGCCAGCCAAGGTTGGTTCTTGAGGTTTAAAGAGGGAAGCCATCTCCACAACAAAAAAAGTTCAAGGCAAAACAGTAAGTGCTCATGTAGAAGCTGCGGCAAGTTATCTAGAAGATCATTCATGAAAGGGACTACACTGAACAACAGATTCTCAATGTAGATGAAGCAGACTTCTCTTGGAAGAAGATGCCATCTAAAACTTTCATACCTACAGGAGAGATGTCAGTGCCTGGTTTCAAAGCTTGAAAGAAAAGGCTGACTCTCTTCTTAGGGGCTAACACAGCTGGTAACTTTAAGTTAAAATCAGTGCTCATTTATCATTCTGAACATCCTAAGACCTTTAGGGATTATGTTGAGTCTACTCTGACTGTCCTCTATAAGTGAAACAACAAAGCCTGGATGACACCACATCTGTTTACAACACGGTTTACTAAATATTTTAAGCCCACTGTGGAGACTTACTGCCCAGAAAAAAATGATCCGTTTCAAATATTATTGCTTATTGACTATACACCTGGTCATCGCAGAGATCTGATGGAGATGTACAATGAGATGAATGTTGTTTCCATGCCTGCTCACATAACATTTATTCTGAAGCTTGCAGGTCAAGGAGCAATTTCTACTTTCAAGTCTTATTATTAAAGAAATACAGTCCATAAGGCTGTAACTGCCATAAATAATGATTTTTCTGATGGATCTCTGCAAAGTAAATTGCCTCTGAAAGGACTCACCGTTCTACACACCATTAAGGCACATTCCCAGTTCATGGGAAGAGGTCAAAATATCAACTTTAACAAGACTTTGGAAGAAGTTGATTCTAGCCTTCATGGATGACTTTGAGGGGTTCAAGTCTACAGTGGAGGAAGTAACTACAGATATGGTAGGAAATATGAAGAGAACTAGAATCAGAAGCAGAGCCTAAAGATGTGACTGCATTGCTGCAATCTCACGGTCAGACTTGACTGGAGGAGGAATTGCTTCTTGTGGATAAACAAAAGAAAGTCGTTTCTTGAGACAGAATCTATGAAGATGCTGTGAAAATTGTTGCAATGACAACAAAGAATTTAGAATATTCCATAAACTTAGTTGATAAAGCAGTGGCACTATTTGACAAGACTGACTCCAATTTTGAAAGAAGTTCTTCTGTGGGTAAAATTCTAACAAACAGCATTTTATGCTAGAGAAATCGTTCATGAAAATAGTCCATTGATGCAACATAGTTCATGTTCTCCTATTTTAAGAAATTGCCATAGCCATAGCCATAGCCGCCCTAAACGTCAGCAGCCACCACCCTGGTCAGTCCTTTCACCTGCAAAGACCTTCCACCACCAAAAAGATTATGACTTGCTGAAAGCTCAGGTGATGGTTAGCTGGTTTTTTTTTTTTTAAGCAAAAAAGTATTTTTAAATTAAGAATATGCATTATTTTTTAAAGACATAGTGCTATTGCACACTCACCAAATATGATATGGTGTAAATAAAACTTTGCTATGCACTAGAAAACCAAAAATTTCATTTGCCTTGCTTGATTGTGATATTGGCTCTACTGTAGTGGTCTGACTCAAGCTCTCAATATCTCCAAAGTAAGCCTATACTTCTATAAGGCAACCCTGGTGTACCACAAATCCAAGACCAATATTTAACATAATTTCTCATCCATTTCTGAGACTATAGAGATATAAAAATAGTTAACCTCAAACTCATGAAGTGGAGGCCTGTGAATACAAATTATCAGGGAAACTTTTGGTCCCAGATATAGCTCTGGTAGACACAAAATCCCTGTCTGTGCTGGTCAGTGGCGTATTTTCCTGGTTCATTTTTTCACAGAGGTGCAGCCCTTTGGAGTTCAAACTACACACAACTGAGGATATTTACAGGATATTTACCACTTGGTAAAGAGATGGGTACGTAATTAAAGTCACTCAAGGGCAAACTTACTTTATGTGCAATGAGCTAAACAAAGATTTTCTGTCTCATAAATTAAGAAACTAGTAATTTTATTGTCAAGTGCCACAATCCCATGGCTTACTGCTAAATTCAGAAAATCCTTGTCTGTTGGTTTAAAAAGATACCAAAATCCACTTTATCAGTTGAAGAATATTGTATGGTCAAAGAGAGACTCTTTCATTCCTTTTGCCATCCTCCAACCTTTCCCCCCGTCCTCCAAGAACTTTTCACACGCCTAACCTTACCATTATGAAAATGCTATAGGAATGAACCACTTAGCAAGAAGTTGCTTAGGAGAAACTTGTGTGAGAACATGTGCCCTTGTTTCAGTATGAAAATGTATACAAGTAGGGACACCCATCCAACAATCTCTTCTAGAGGTGCAGTCCCTGTTCTTTTAGGAGCATATTAATCACTTTTACTCTCTCCTGACTTCTAATCACCGGCATTTTCAGTGTTGTCAAAACAGTGCCTGCCTACATCTGTTTTCTACTATTGGCATGGGTTCCAGGGAGTGTTTGTGAGAGAGGAACAGAACAAAAGATTGACAGATTTGTGTTGACATTCTGGGGCTATTTGGAAATGAGAATAATCCAGGTTTGATGTTGTAATTCCTCCTTTTATGGGCAAAAATAATGTCTCAGCATGAATGAGCACAACTAAACACACAGGGACACACCCCAGACACAGTATGCACTCCTGGAGCGCTCACTGTGAATTTTGGTATTGCTGTTGTATGACAAAAGGCAGCAGACAGTTTTTGCTTCAAATCTCCTACCCCAGTGAAATGAATAAAACATCAGACTTAAGAGGAAAAATTCCCTGACTTACATGTATCTTTCTTTCTTTTTCCTCTCCTTTTCAGGCTATAATTCCAGTCACCACTCATCATAATAATGAACTTTTAAAAATTAAAATGATACAGATAAAACAAAACTTCTCTGTGCCTAGTCACCTACATTCTTCCTCAATTGTGTATACTAATTATCCAACCACTGCGTATCCTTCCAGAATTTTTCTTACCATATACATTCACATACATATTCAAACATAAGAAAGCACATATTTTGTTTGGTAAGAGTTTTTGTTTAATGCTTAAATTGTGCCATACTTTGGTGACTACAACTAGTTTTTCTTACTTCAACTGGACATATTTTTCATATTAGTATCCATTTACTGATCTTATTGTTTTTAGAGATGCATAATCTTCTACAGAATTGATGTATAGTAGTTTATCTGATTATTTCTAAAAGATGGAAATGTGGATTATTTTAAAAATTTTAATGCTATGATAAATCCCCTTGTACATACATTTTTGGGCACCTGTGCTAATGTTTTGTCTAGTATAGGTTCTGTGAAGTGAAATATGGAAACTTAAGGGTAATAGTTTCTCCTTTAAAGCGATAATCAAAACTATCTATCCATCCATCCATCTATCTATCTACTTAGTCAGCTTGGACTGCCATAATAAATACTAGACTCAGTGGTTTAAACAACAGATATTTATTTTTCACAGTTCTGGAGGCTAGAAAGTCCAAAATCTAGGTGCTGAAAGATTCAATTCCTGTAAAGAGCCCTCTTCTGGGCTTGCTGATTGTCCTCTTCTCACAGCGCCCTTAGAGACTGGAGAACTCTGGACTCTCCTCCTTTTTTTATAAGGACACTAATTCCATCATGGACTTCCCACTCTCATGACTCATCTAACCTAATTACTTCCCAAAGGCACCACCTCAAAATAACCAAACACTGGGGGTTAGAGCTTCAACATACAAATGGGTGGGGCACAGACATTCATTCTATTATCTCTATCTATCTATCTAGAACTATCTATCTAAATAGATAATAAAGGTCTATGGTTAAAAAACTTCAAAGTCAGGATAAAGTGGAATCACAAATTCAAAAGCAGGCACCAAAAGAGATGATGGATTTTAATTAAATCATATCAATAATCACATTGTATGTGCATGGTCTAAACACACCAATTAAAAAACAGAGGTTGTCAGTTTGGACCATAAAAACAAAGCAAAATTCAATTGTATGCTACCTAGGAGAAACCCACTTTAAATTTAAAGAGGCAGACAAATTAAAGTAAAGGGAGAGAAACAAACACTCACTAATCAAACACTAATAAAGAGGAAGCCAAAGTGCCTACATTAATATCTTTCTTAATATCTTTTTTAAGTAAACTTAAGAAAAAATAATTATTATCAGCAATGAATCGACATGACATTATGATAAAGAGGTTGATTCATAAAAAATACATAACAAACTTAAATTTATATGCAATTAACAAGAGAGCATCAACATACATGAAACAAAAATTGACAGAATTAAAAGGACAAAAAGGCAAATCCACAATTAAGTCTTTAGCATTTTTCTCTCAGTCACCAATAGAACAAATAGAGTATTAGTAAGGCTGTAGATGACATAAACAACACTATCAATCAGCTTGAACCTAACTGACATTTTTAGGACACTTGGCCCAACAACAGCAGTATCTCAAAAATGTTTAAAGATTTAAATCATCCAAGGTATGTCCTCTGTCCATAACAGTACTAAAGAAGAAATCAATAACAGAAAAATATCTTTAAGATCCCTAAATATTTGAGAGTTAAACAATATGTTTTTTTTTTTTTAAAAAAAAACCCTGAGTCAAAGTTGGAGTCACAAGGAAAATTAGAAAGTATCTAGTATTGAAAAGAAAAAACAGTAGATCAAAATTCATAAATGTAGCTGAAGCAGCACTTAGGGGAAATGTATAGGATTAAATGCTTATATTATAAAGGTTACTGGGGAATTCGGAATTGAAAGGAAGACTGAAGAAACAGTCTCAACATGCAAAAACAAAGGATGAAGCTGTAACTAGGCCCAGAGCCAATGTCACACCTCCCATTAGTCCTCCAAGGTGCCACTGGGTCAGCTGAAAGCCCCTGACCACTCCATGCTGCCTGAAAGCTTCTATTAGCTCTGGAAATTGACTTTTATCACCCCAGCTGCTGCCACCCATAACTAGAATGTTTCTTATTCTTTGTTCCTACTTTTTAGTATCACCAAATCCCTCTTCATAGCCCACAGCTTATGGATTGGCTGGGCCATATGGCTCTATCCTAGCTGCAAAAGTAATTGGGAGAGTGGCTGGCTTAAATGTTCAGTTTCTATGATTTTAAAAACAACAACAACACTATTTCCCCATAAAAATTTGGATCTGGAAATTATTAGGAAAATGAGTTAAACTTTTCCTGATATTATACCTCTGGTCAAAAAGACCCAGACTTGAGAACAAAGGGTACTCTGCATTTTAAGGATATCTAGAGATCTCTCTCAAGATTTTTCAAAAGGCTGAAATATTGGATCTTTTACCCCAAACATCATTCTAGCTTCACCCTTTCCAATCTAAACAAAACAACTGGTGAGGAAAAGAAGGAAAGAAATCAAAGTTACCAAGAATGCAGTGTTCATTTTGGGAGGCTATTTCTGGACCCCACCCAACAACTCCCATAGTCTTTTCTTCATCCTTACTCAGAGGAGGTTTCTACCAATACTTCTTTCTAACTAACAAATGAGGGAAGTAGACACTTAAAGAACCATGGGTAGAGTTTGACAGACTACAAGAAAAGACAACTCATGTCTCACTCCCTGCCTGTCTGTGAGCCTTACGTGGTAGACAATGGGATACAGGACTTAAATAGGGAATGAATGGAAGGTCTAAAGGAAACTAGACAGAAAGTTTAATTATAATTATGAGACCTGCCCAAGGTATTATTAAATAATGGTGAAGGAGACTATGACAGAGTACAGTTGGAAGTCTTTGTATCGATCACACTACCTAGTTGCAGTCAAAAGAATCCACTCTAGCTAGGTTTATCAGGAAGAGATTTATTTAGGGATATAGGAAGCTCATACACAACCACTGATAAGATTAATAAGAAACTCTAGGCTGAGCTCCAAAGAACTGGCCTCAAGAGTTTCTGCCTTTGCCACAATAAAGACAAAGTGAAAACAAAAAAATCATAAAGCTATCATACCTCCAAGACACTTCTGCTGAGAGGGGCCAAATAGATGCTCCAGCTCCTGCCTTTTTAAACAAGAGTTCTAAAGCAAAGTCTTCATAGATATATCTTACTCATGGAAACTATATTATACCTCCTCTCACTTGGGACATGGAAATGACAATATAGTATTGTTTATTACTCTACATGGAAAATGGATTTAAATAGTGGGGAAGTATTAAAATGTGGAGAAAAAAAATGGGGCGCCTGAGTGGCTCAGTTGGTTAAGCAGCTGCCTTCAGCTCAGGTCATGATCCCAGGGTCCTGGCATAGAGCCCTATATCACCATCCTGCTCAGTGGAGAGCCTGCTTCTCCCTCTCCCTCTGTCTGCTGTTCTGCCAACTTGTACTGTCTGTCAAATAAATAAATAAGATCTTTTTAAAAAAGAAAGAAAAGAAAAGAAAAATGTTTAAAAGATTTGGAGCAATGTAAATGAGAATATCTACTATAGCTATTATTGGAAAATTATTTTGTATTAATTCACTATGTAGAAAATACTGGTTAAAGGAATATATAAAATTGATCTATGTCTTGATTTTCTCACTTAAAATATGCCTATATCAATTACACATTAATCTGCTTTATTTTATTAATGGCTCTATCATATTCCATTGTGTGGATGGATTCTAGTATATACAGTTCTCTAATGATAGACACTGAGGTTGTTATCTATATTCTGCTATTACTTTTTAAAAGGTTTTATTTATTTATTTGACACAGAGAAAGAGAGAGTACAAGCAGGGGGAATAGCAGAGAGAGAGGGAGAAGCAGGCTCCCCACTGAGCAAGGAACCTGATGCGGGGCTCAATCCCAGGACCCTGAGATCATGACCCAAGCCAAAGGCAGCTGTTTAACCAAGACTGAGCCACCCAGGCACCCCTTGTTATTATTTTTTAAAAGCTGCAGTGCAAATCCTGGCATACAGATACCAATCCTCTATGATCAGGCCCCTTCCAAATGACAGGCTGGCATTTCTTTGTTTTATTATTGTTGTTGTCTTCCTGAATTAAATAGAAAGGAATTCTTCCCCTTTTCAAGTGAATGTATATGGACTTTAAAATCAAATTTTGAATAAAGTTACAGCAATATAAACAGATTCACGGGAGAGGTAGTTTTCACACCAGCTATCTTCATGACCTCTGGCAAGGGACAAACTCTTCTGGGATTAATTTCATTATCTGTGAACTTCAAGGGTTAGACAAGGTGATCTCCTACGCACAGCTGTTAAACTCTGTGGTCCTGAGTAGTGTCACTGAGATATCTTATGTTGCTTTAACCTTTTAGACAAAATCTATTTGAAAGACCTAGAGGAAAGAGACCCATGACTTTGTTTCTTCTTTTGTCTCCATCCTTCTCATCCTCCCAGCACCAAGAGCAACACTCCAAATATAGTAGATGCTTAGTAAATGAATTACCAAGGGATTGGGCAGTACCACCAAATGAAGTGCTCGTGAACAGATTTGGAATACTCATTTCCACGTCTCGCTCACATTTAGCTTCTTGAATGCTCATTTCCTAAGAAGCTCCATGCTTCTTATGGTTAATGAACTGAAGCACCCATTCCTGATTCCTTTCTCTGTGAAGGATCTATGTGGTTTTTCTTTTTAATCAACTGGATTATTTTGTCTTGTAAAGTATGGTTTATCAGAATAAGTAATATGCTCCTTATATTTGTTTTGTCAATATGTACTTTTTAGTGCTTTGGAAACTTTGGAACCCTGAGGGACTCAAATCTTTTCGTGGGAAAACAAAACGAAACTAAACAAAAAGCATGTTTGGGAGAATTTGTCTTTAATGAATATGAAAGTATTTTGTAAATGTCATACTTTTTTTCCTGCTCTGTGATTGTGAGCAAAACGCAGAGCCCTGGATCATGACTGAATAATGGGTTATAATGAGGTGGATAACCTTGCCACATCACAGAAACAGGATAGGCTTTGTCAAGTGGTCCAGGGTACAAATCACATCCAGCCTCACTAGCCATGTGGCCGTAGGGTAGTCTTCTGACCTCTCTGGGCCTCAAGTTAATTACACATTCTTTGCAGTGTTATTACAAAATTTATAAGAATATATGTAATGTGTCCGTCATGTGTTAATTCCCAAATATGGCCATTGTTGGTATTATTACTTATGCAGCGGCACTGAGAATATAAAAGACATTCAAGTGGTGGACTGAACACAAAGCTGCATGGAAGAAGGCAAGCACAGCCTGGACTAGGTATTAGGGCTACCCTCTAGCTTCCACAAAGCTAGCTAAGTGGAATCGCCTGATAGCAACTTAGCAGACACAGTCTTCAGGGGCCTATATCAAAAACAGTCATATTTTAATTTAGTCCATAAGAAAACTGTTCACTGTCTCCTGGTGTAATCTCTATGCCAAAAATACTATCTGGATACTCATGTGCAGGTACATGTGGTATGATGATATTGTCTTTCACCCCATACAAACTACCAGCTCTGCATCCCTTCCTCTCTATCCCAACCCTGAGTTGACTCTGGCTCTACAGCTTGTTTGCTGGCTTCCTGCACTTGCCTTTTCTCCAGTCTCACTCCCTTACAAGCACTTGTTAATCCTGCTGCCAGAGTCGTGGCTTCACTGTCTCCCTATTGTCTAAAGGATAAATCATATTTTTCTGTAGCCCATATAAAATCCACCATCATTTCGCCCATCCACTTTCAGCCTAACTTCCTATCACTTTTTGCCATTCTCTCCCCCATGCCAAACTCTAGTTCCCTAAGAATATTGATCTATTTTCAGGTCCCAAACACTCCATGTTCTGTATTGCACATGCAGTTAGTTCCTCCTGGCTAGAGCCCTTCACTAACTTTTTCACTTGAGAAACACCTGCTGAGCTTTCATGAAGCTGATTCCTTTACTTGGCTTAGGTGTTCTCCTATCTACCCTATGCTCACCCCATCCTCCCCACAAATCTTGCTAAAGCAATTACCTTATTGCAGTGTAATGGTTTTCCTGTTAGTTCACCCAAAATTTGGGTATAGGGACCTCACAAAGCTTTTTGATAATAAGAACTATATGTATTTTCATATTTGTGTCCCTAGGACCTAGCACAACATCTGGCACATATTAGGTGTTCAGTAAATGATGGTAATCATTTAGGTATCAGTTAGAAATGAGTGGCTGCAAGTGATGGAATAGTTAACTAGTTAATAGTTAACCCTGAAAAGATTATAAGTTATTTTCCACAGATAACAAGACTTCTGGAAGCAGGTGATTACTAGTGTTTATTAACAGTGTACACAGATGCCACTGGGGGCCGTGGCTCGTTCTTTCTTCTTTCAGTCTATTCTCAACACAGCAGCCAGAGTGATCTTGTTAGAATGTAAGTCAGACCACATCACATCTCATTCACAAACCTACAATGATTTGATCAGAGGAACATCAAAGCCCTTACATCAGCATTTGAGGCCCCACACAGTGTATGTCTGCTTTTCTTTTCTCTGTAGTACTTATTACTATGTGACATACTATATCTTACACTTATCATATAGTATATATAATCTTTCTCTCCTGTCGCCAATAAATCCAAATTCCAAGGAGGCAAAGGATTTTATATGTTTTGTTCACTTCTGTATCTCTAACAACTAAAACAGTTCCTGGCACATAGTGGACACTCAATAAATATCAGTTGAAAAAATAGAAGAATGGATCCTCAAGTAAAACCACAAATGAGAAAGGAGAAATAACCACTATCACAGAAATACAGACAATTACAAGAAGTATTATGAAGGCGATATGCCAACAAACTGTATAAATTCCTTGAAATATATAACCTCCCAGAACTGAAGCATGAAGAAACAGAAAATTTGAACAGACTGATAATGAGCAATGAAACCTAATCAGTAATCAAAAAACCCCCAACAAAGGAAACTCCAGGACCAGATAGCTTCACAGGCAAATTCTACCAAACATTTAAAGAATTAATACTTATCTTCTTAAACTATTTCAAAAAAAAAAAACAAAAACAAAAAAGGAAGGAAAACTTCTATACTCATTCTGTGAGTCTGGCATTACCCTGACACCAAAACCAGATAAAAACACCACGAAAAAGGAGAACTATAGACCAGTATTTCTGAACATAGATGCAAAAATCCTCAACAAAATACCAACAAACCAAAATCAACGATGCATTAAAAAAAATCATTCATCATGATCAAGTGGGATTTATTCCTGGACTATAAGGGTGGCTCAATATTTGCAAAATAACATGATACATCACATCCATAAGAGAAATGATAAGAACTATATGATCATTTCAAAAGATGCAGAAAAAGCATTTGGCAAAATACAACATCAATTCATGATTAAAACCCTTAACAAAGTAGGTTTAGATGGAATATACCTCAACAAAATAAAGACCATCTATGAAAAACATACAGCTAATATTATCCTTAATGGGGGAAAACTGAAAGCTTTTTTCCTAAGGTCAGAAAAAAGGGATGTCCAATGTCACCACTTTTACTCAACATAGTAGAGAAAGAAAAGTACTGGAAGTCTTAGCTATAGCACTACTGGGTATTTACCTAAAAAATACAAAAACAAGAATTCAAAGGGATACATTATGTATGCTTATAGCAGCATTATCTACAATAGTCAAGAAACAGAAGCAACCTAAGCTTCCATCGATAGATGAATGAATAAAGAAGATGTGGTGTACATGTACAATGGAATACTATTCAGTCATAAAGAAGAATGAAATCTTGCCATTTGCAATGACATGGATGGAGCTACAGGGTAGAATTCTGAGCTAAATAAGCCAATCAGAGAAAGACAAACACCATGATTTCACTCATATGTGGAATTAATAAACAAAACAAACAAGCAAAGGGAAAAAAGAGAGCAAGACAAACCAAGAAACAGACTCTTAACTCTAGAACAAATACATGGTTACCAGAGGGGAGGTTGTGGGGGACGGGGTAAAATAGGTGATGGGGATTAAGAAGGGCATTAGTTGTGATGAACACTGGGTGATGTATGGTGTTGTTGAGTCACTATATTACACACCCGAAACTAATATTACATTATATATTAATGAACTGGAATTAAAATACAAATATACATACATAAATGGATCTTCCTCTTCACTTTGCTTAGAGTCTTGGCTTTGTCTTCCTCTTTGTTTCCTCTTTGGTTGTTGCTTTCCCAACATTATGCCCTTCTTAGCAGGAAAACAAAACCTTTTTCAAAAGTCCCAGCCTGACTCCAGCTTACATCTCACTGGCTCAGGTTCTATCATAAGCTTCTGTCAGCAGTGACAGAGGCTAGAAAAGCAAGGCAATAAGTGGGCATATTGCTTCCCTGAAGAAACCTGGGAAGAAGTAGAGGGTTGGATACAGAGTAAGTAACTAACTGGGTCTGCTGTGAAATTGTTGAAGACCCCAAGCCTTAGGAACAAAGTAGAAAAGCACCACCTTCTCCATCAATCACCTCTGTATCTCAACTATTCTTTTCCCAGACGGCCTAGCCTCTAGCCACTGGATTAACATGAAAGGGGCAGGCAGTCTGTGTGGTCAAAGGCCCAGGGAGTTCATCAGGATATTAGTGTCTGCTTCCTTGAAGCTTACCACATAGCCAGCATATTATAGTGTTTAAATGATTATGTCTGTCAGGCTCATAAGCATGCTTGGCTTTCAGAGCCTCTGAACTTGGTCACCAATGACCAGCACTGTCCAGCCTCTGGGTCCCCATACTGTACACCAATGAGAAACTCTGGCAACAATTAAAGTGCCTAAGGTGGGTCTAGTCACATAGAAATATTCATGCAATGTCCTCCAGGCTTGTTGTATGGCTTCCCTAGAAATAAGAGCCTTCCTCTGACCAGTGTACCTCACTGCTCTACGTTCTCCAGGAGGTAAGTGAAAACTCGCTTGAATTAGGCAAGAACTGTGTGGTGCTATCTTATATCTTGGGCCATGGTTCTCATGATATGTGGAGCAGAAGGCAGTCCAGGAAGAAAAGTCAAGTCAGTAGAAGGTACCAGGACCTTGAATGTTGAGGCCTGAAGCAAGGCATCATGATGAAATTCCTTTCAGTTATTTCAGGTCTCACCGTGATTCTCTCACTACACTCGTCACTTTGCGCTAGGTTAGGGGACCCTTGAGGATAGTGACTGTGCCTATTACTTTCACCTTTAGCATGGTGGGTGCTCAACAAATGGGCACTGAAGAATGGATGACAGATTGTGGGAAAACAGAATATGACTAGAGGGTGGGAGGGAACCCCATGTACACTGTGGGCTGCATAGCACTCCTCCATAGCCTCTGCATTAAAATGAAAAGATTATACCCAACTTTAAATTTATTTAGATTTTCTTTCCTACTTTTGCTGACCTAAGCTCATTAACTTCAATATCCTTTGTCCATGGTTGCCATTGAAAAGAAAGGGGGGAAAAAAGCACGATTGCTCATAAAATTTGAAAAGTTACCAAATAGTTCAATATCAATGTAATATCACTCATAGTACAAAAATTCCATTATTCTGTTATTCCTCTTAGCTTTTTAATGTGAGAATATTCACCATTCAGGGAAGAACCTTGATACAAGTGAGACTGTTAGTATAATCCCCAAACATCTCTAATTAAACATGATTTCTTTTTAAAAGTAGGTGTAGTGTCTTCAGTAGCTAATCTTCCTCTAATTTAATTAAAATATCTGTCATTTCCTCAGATGTGACATCTGAGTACAGAGAGTCCCAAACTTTACTAAAAGAGGGAAGGCAGGGGTCCCAGGGTAGTTCAGTCAGCTGAGTGTCTGGCTCTTAATTCTGGCTCAGGTTATGATCTCAGGATTATGAGATCAAGCCCTAAATCAGGCTCTACGCTCAGCAGGAAGTCAGCTTAAGATTCTCTCTCTCTCTCAGCCCCTCCCCCCTTCTCTAAAATACATACATAAATCTTTTTAAAAAAATGAATAAATTAAAGAGGAAAGGCATTTTCCCTCTATCATGTCCTGGAGTATTTCCAGGGCTCATAATGGTAGAACGAAGATCCTCTCCTGTCTCCTATGTCAGCCAGCGGTGTTCTGTCCAGACTGTTCCCACACACTCCCACTCAAATGAATGTATTTAAAGAGAACATGTTCTTAACCTGAGTACCCCATCTGACATTTAACATTTCTTTCCTGGTCCCCAAAATAAGCAGGCAAGCAAGGAAGCAAGCAAGCAAGAAAAAAAAGCTATAATTATAATCCTTCACAATCATGACCATCCTTAGCCTTGGGAAGTTTGACAGTGAGGTGGAAAGAAGAATTGCTTTTCAACTGCTGCCATATTAGATATCCATGTGGCCACTGTCTCTCTATTGCTTCTTTCTGCTGGAAGAGGTGTGGGAAAGAAAAGGTGTGTATAAAGTCACTGGGTACATAGGACTGTCCTATGTGATGTGATGCCATGATCTGGCTGCCCCTTACAGTACAGCTTTTCATTCCAGGATAGGCCATTGTGCTGGCTGTTTTGGATGCAGCTTGGCATGAGCACAGAAAGTCCATACAGCCACACACAACTTGATCTACTAGTTGCAAACGGAAACTTTTGAACACGTTCCACAAGCTTCACAATGGTACCATTTATTACTTTATTCTCAGGGGAAAACATTTACTGTGTGAATAATACCAGGGACTTATGTAAGCCTCTTCATTTTCAGGGAGCTTTATGGGTGTCAGCAAATTCACACAACACCGTGGTAAGGTAGCAAGGCATTGTTATGCCTTCTTTACAGAGAAAGAAACCAGATCACAGCATCAGATTTTCCCAAGGCCAAATGGACAATAAGGGGCATGGACTCATTTCCAGAGAGACCCAAACTCTTCTGCTAGAGAGCACAATTCCCCGCTTACAGAAAGACTCCATGGGGTTCTATCCTGGATCTAACACTTGAGGATAACTACTCTGACTTTCGACAGTTCTAATGTTGCCTCATTCTTTGGTTTTGTCCAGATGGATAAAAAGGGAAAGAAGAGATGGGGTACCTGTATAGGATGGTGTGGAGGGTTTTGCATCTCTCATATACGTTGTCATTGAGGAAATGTCCAATCTATAATCACAGGATCACAGGGGAAGGTGCTGAGTATCCATAAAGCTCTATAAAATAAAAAAGAACATTCTACAATATAGGATGGATTTGTTGATTTTAATTGTTACTTAGGATATTGAGAAAGAGTCTTCCTTATCATCTCTGGCAAAATGCTAAATACCTCTGGAGTGGGTTGAACTGTGGCTTCCAAAAAAGTATGTACAAGTCCTAAGCCTCATACCTGTGATTGTGGCCTTATTTGGCAAATGGGTCTTTGCAGGTATAATTAAGTTAAGGATCTCAAGATGAGATCACCCTGGATTTGGGGTAGGCCTAAATCCAATGACAGGTGTCCTCATAAGATAAAGGCAGAGAGAGATCTGAGATATAGACACACAGAGGAAAAGGCCATGTGAAGACAGAAGCAGAAACTGGAGTTGTTACAGCCAAAAGTCAAGGGAATTTTGAGAGTTGCTAGAAGCCACCAGGAGCTAGGAGAAAGGCACGGAATGGATTCTCCCTTGGAGTCAACAGAAGAACCAACTCTGACAACACCTTGATTTCAAGTTCTGGCCTCCAAAACTATGAAAATAAATTTTTGTCTTTAAGCCACCTAGTTTGTGGTAACTTGTAATAGCAGCCCTAAGACACTAATAACATCCTCCTCAGTTTCTTCTCCGAATCCTCAGAGTCATATGGGTTTTAACTCAATTCAAAGCTAAACGGTATGGGCACCTGGGTGGCTCAGTCAGTTAAGTATCTGACTCTTGATTTCAGCTCAGGTCATGATCTCGGGGTCATGAGCTTGATCTCCGTGTTGGGTTCTGCACTGAGCATGGAGCCTGCTTAAGATTCTCTCTTTCCCTCTGCCTCTGTACCATGCACATGCTCCCTCACTCATTCTCTCTCTCTCTCTCTCTCAAAAAAAAAAAAAAAAAAGCTAAATACATATAACAACAAATCTCTCAGAGAGTGTGTGTGTGTGTGTGCACTCACGCACACACCAGTGTTAGATGGTATTAAAATTCTAAAATGGTTGAAAATTAATCTCCTAGATAACCAATACTAGTCTATGAAGAATTGAATTATCTTGACTTACTCCCCTGTGAAGGTAAAAAGGAAACATGAAGAGAAGAAAAATCAAGAACCAGTGGAGTGAATTCGAATTCTGATCACAAAGCAATTGTTTTCATACCTTATCTTCTCCAGGCCACTGCCTCAAGGAAAACAAAGCAAAGCACACTATAGCCTTTAAAAATAAGGTTGTAATTATTATTAATTTAATAAAAATTCATTACACAAATTCAACTACTACAGAAATTTATAATGTAGAAAATATAAATCTCCAATATGGTATGCCTTCTTCTTTTCTCTCTAAATATATGAACATTCTCTATCTCTCTCCCCAAACCTTTAAAGAACTGGAATGGAGAGTGGGTCTGCAGGATAGCCTGGTGTCTACTAGCTTTTTGGCCCAATTTAGTTGGATGAAAGGAATGCTTGTTGAATGGTCCTGAATGTAAGTCCTATTTCTTGCAAACCTTGGGTCAGTCACAGAACTCTGAGTAAACATATCTAACGTGAGGTTACATTTTTTGTTAGAACACGGATTGATAATACTTTCCTTATAAAGGGATAGATAGTAAATATTTTAAATTTTGTGGGCCATGCAGTCTCTGTTGCAACTAATGTCTGCTAATGTAGTAGAAAAGTAGTCATAAATGACATGCATATAAATAACCATGGCTGTTTTATTACTGTTTTACTGCTGCATAACAAATGGCCACAAACTTAGTGGCTTAAAACAATACTCATTTATTAATTCTAGTTCTATAAATCAGAAGTCTAGGTGAGCTTAGCTGAGTTCTCTACTTAGGGTCTGACAGGCCTGATAGAATTTGTTGGCCAGAAGGGCTCTCATCTGCAGGCCCTGAAGAAGAATTTGCTTCCACCTGCACTCAAGGTATTGGAAGAATCCTGCTCCTTGGGGCTGTAAGATTGATATCCCAGCATCCTTGCTACATGTCATTGGGGGCCATAATCAGTTTTCAGAGGCCTCTCTCAGGTCTCTCATAGTCTGTTCATAATATGAATGTTTGCTCTCTTCCAGACCAGCTGGAGGACATCTCTATGACTTTACTCCCAGCCAGGAAGAACTCTTTACTTTTAAAGGGCTCACATGATTAGTTTAGGCCCATCTGAGTAATTCCCCCAAAGACTCTCCCTAAGTCATCTGATTAGTAACCTTAATTACACCTGCAAAAATCCCTCTTACCATACAATGTAACTTAATCACAGGAGTGAAACCTCATTATACTCACAGTCTTTGCCTATACTCAAGGGGAGGAGATTATACAAGAGGGAACATCACTGGGAGTCATTTTAGATTCTACCTACCACAGCTGGGTTCTACTCTAGCTTTATTTAGAGACACTGAAGTCTGAACTGAGTAAAATGTTCACATCTAACAAGTATTGTATTTTTTAACTATTTTCAACCATTTAAAAATGTACAAAATATTCTAAATTTGTAATGTTGTATAAAAACAGTCAGAGGGCTGTATGTGGTACAGGACCTGTGGTTTTCTGACCCCTGGGTTAGAGGATCAGATAAACAAACCTTACAGGAACACCAAAAGAGTCATTTTCATAATATCCCACAAAGTGCCTCCTTCATAGAAGGTATTCAATGAAGGCATGAATGAACAAATACTGGGTTCCAGAAAAGACTGAGGAAATAAAATGCACCCCAAAAGTCCTGCTACAGAGTCCACTACTGTAAGTAGAGTAAGAATAACTCCACTTTTGAATATGAGAGCAGGCATGACCGAGGGGAGGCCCAGGTGGCCCAGAGGTCAGACTGGAGCACCATCTTCCTTGGGCTCCAAAGTGAAACCACCGTAATTACAAGGGTTATGTAACAGTTAAAGTACACCCAGCACACTTTATCTGACCACTGGACTAAAAAGCCAAGCAAAACTCAGCAGTCTCTCTCTCTCAGATGCTGGGCTTCGAATCAGTGATTGGCTGGCTTGTCTGGCTGGGCAATGGAGCCATAGTATAATCTAATGTCATTGCATTCTTGGTAAATGAATGAGGTGGAAATGGGGTCAACCATGCTATGAGTCAAATGCATAGAAAACACTGGGCCAAAGAGAAAAACGTAGCACTGCTGGGTGAGAACTCTTATCCAGTACTAAAGGACCCATCCCCAGCATTTTCTAAGTGGATATATTTCCTGGGATGATGGGAAGAATCAGAGTATTGGCTGAGACAATAGCAGAGAAATAGTATTCACTCTGGAAAATCTGGGAGAGGCTGTTGCAGTTTGTAAACTACCCAGAACCCCAGATTCACAGAATGTTAGGATACAAAGGGATCCAAGGGACCACTTGCTTCAATTCTCATGTGCAGGAAGAAATTAAGTCTCAAGATATTCAATTACTTTCCCAAATGACCCAAGTTGGTTGATAAGAGCTCAGGAAAAGCCCGTTTATTGTGATTACCAATAAAATACTAATTGTGCTCTACCTTCACTTCTTCATTTGTCCCAGGTTCTCACCTTTTTGTGCTGGTTAGCATTTTGGCCAGAATTGTTCCTTGCTACTCCTCCCACTGTCACAGCACCTCCCTGGACTGTTGTCACTTTCTACCTTGCATTTAGGACCCTGAAGAAGGTGCTCCCTGCCTATATTTTCTTAGGTCCTTCTTTCCTGGTTGCTATTTACATAACTTATTTAGGCTGCTGGTAAGGAATCAGAGCCTTGAGGGCAGCCTGGTTTGGTTTGGAGAGAGTCTAGTTGAGGTCCAAGCAATTCTGGCATTAAATATCAATATCCAAAGAAGGTGGGAAGATGTTTCTGAAATATTTATTGGTATTTCTAATTTATGGCTCAGTTTTCCTTAAAATGAAGAGGTCTGATTGCTCTGTGCCACCTTAGCAATACCCTAAATCTTTGGAGAATATGCTTCTTGTTGGATCCCCTAGCAGTGAAGGGACATCTTTCCTTGTCCAACCTGTCCCCAGTGTCTTGGGATCCTTTGGGGTTTCTCCCCCTTCTATGTACTTATCTCCATCTGTAGGCCTCCTGTACATCAGCTTTTGAGACCATAATCTAGGAGTCTTAAGTGCTGAGCTCCCACCAGGGAATTCTCTGGACTGCAATTCTCCAAAATCCTTTTTCTCTCTCTTGTAAGGCCTTGGGATGGCTCAGGCAGGACCTCTAATGGTTTCTGTGCCAGAGGTGCCCATCCTCCTTTTTTACCTCTTGTATTCCTTGATCCTGCTTCCTATCCCTCCATAGCACAACAGGAAGGTCATAACCTCTCATCATCACAGGGTCCTTCCATATCTCCACCAAAATTATGTCCAGTTGTTCTCACTTTTCCCATCATCAGTTGTGAGGATGTGGAGATTTTTGTTACATCTGGCAATACTCACCAGGCTTTCTCTTCCTTTCACTGTTAAAACTCACTTGTTAGCTCTGCCTTGCTATGATTCTGATACTGTTTCCTGTGTTACGACTCTTATTCAACTCACTCTTTTTGTTCCCCAGAACCACTGCTCATGAAGACTATGGGACTAGCATGCGTGGGCAGGTTCAGAAAACTGACATCATGAAGTCACCTACAGAGCACTCCCTCTCTACTAAGAGTTCCAGGAACCAACTCTGCTGTTTGCTTGTTCAGATGGGGCCTGTGCCCCCATCCCCTACCCAGGGCACCAGTGGTGGGGATTAGGAAGCATCCTCGTCCCCCATCCCTTCCCACATGCATCACAGATGTTTCTTGACAGAAGCTACTGCAGCCTCATGGCTGCCAGCTCCGAAGGTCCTAGGAACCCCATTCTGAGGTTCACTGTCTTCAATCCTCTTCCTCTTTCCATTTCCCAAGGACAACTACATTCATGCAATGAAAGCAATGTCTGTATTGTTGAAGCCATGGCTATATTCACACACAACACTGACCTTTCTCTTCTGGATCCTCTCACATGGGTCCTGAGTATTCTGCTCCTACCTTAGCAGCAAGACCCCTGTCTCAGTTCATCCTATAGGAGAGATACAGGCATTTCCTGTTATTAGTTTTGCCCAGAAGTGTTTTGAACCTCTAAGAAAAAAATCCATTTCCTCTTGTATAAACAAAAATGCTATGCTTGACCACCCAGGAAAATCTTGACACTACCCTCCTAAGGAAATGAGACCCTGCCCCTATCAGGTGCTCCCTTAGAAGGCTTACTCACTGATGCAGACTCCCTCCAGCTATGAGAATTTGTCAACCTTTACTTTGTTTGCTTACGTTACAGGAATAGCAGACTTATATCGGTTCCCAAGTTAAGAAATTCTATGATAATATGAAACACCTTTTTTTTTTTCAAAGTATACATACATTTCCTCCTAGAAATGCTGATACACATCCATGGGAACTTTATCCATTTGAAAACCAATGCTATAAAATGTCAGGGGAACAAAGGGAAGGTGTGAAGGCTATGCAAAGAACAATTCTGTGGGACCCAGAGAAAAAAAGAAGAGAGTCCCTTCATGAAACTACCTTTTTGAATGATTTTCTGGCCAAACAGTGTTCTCAGAAATGGTTATATGTTCTGTCTCTACCTGTATACCATACACATTAGGTTAGAAATGGCACATTCCAGCATGTTATACAATATATTGGCCAAATGAAAATAGTTTTCACCCCAACTCCAGGAAAGTCCTCTTTTATAAATTTCTTGTTTCTCATGCAATGTGTTCAATATATGATGCTCTCCTATACGAGGTTCATCAATTTTGTCAACTGCCTTTAGTAGAGAAGCAATTCAAAGACCCCTCAGTCCACACAGCCTGGCTAAAGGCATATGTATGAATTCAGAGTCCCTAGCTAGGAGCAAGGAAGGTCTATATGTGTGTATTTGGAGTATGGGATGTGGGACCTGGTGGAATCCCAGAGATCACAGGTTGTAGGGCTCTCTTTGAACATGGTCATTTTTTTTAAAAGATTTTATCCATTTATTTGACAGAGAGAGATCACAAGTAGGCAGAGAGGCAGGCAGAGAGAGAGAGAGAGGGAAGCAGGCTCCCCGCCGAGCAGAGAGCCCGATGCGGGACCCGATCCCAGGACCCTGAGATCATGACCTGAGCCGAAGGCAGTGGCTTAACACACTGAGCCACCCAGGCGCCCCAAACATGGTCATTTTTAAACTTTGCCTCTCCCTGAGCAATAATCAGGTCACAGACACAACATAATCCCTGTGATATGACAACTCCACAGACATACGGTATAAGGGATCATTACCCAGGCTGGTCATCTCTGCATGATCTAATCTGCCTTGGCCCCATAAAGCATCAAGTGTATAGTTTAACACAGCTGCTGGACCTGCACTTCAGAAACACACTGCAGTGGCTAGGGTTGTGCTGACCTGAAAGAAAAGAGGAAAAAGAGATGGTATTAATGGCTCCCTTTCATGTCAACAGGATTTAATGAAAAAGAAACAGAGGGCTTAGTCATTTTTTAATGCCCCCAAACCTTACCATGTATCCAGGATATTCTGGGTTCTATTTAGTATTTGATTTGAGTTTTGTTTATGTTAGTAATGGACAAAGTAAAAGTTGAGTAAATCACATGCATTAAAATCCTGAAAACCTTTCCCAACCTAAAAAGTCAGTAACTTTTAGCCTACATTTTACATGAGGAAAACATACGTTTCAATGAACTGTCCCAAATTCTTAGACGAATCAGAGATAAGAAGCTCTCACCAGCAACTTTAGTGTCACTGGCCCAATTTAGCAGTTTGGGCCTTGGCAGCAGTCCCATTGACAGGACAGAGGACTCTTTGGGAAGACAGGCGATTTGAAATGCGAGTGTTATTTATAAATTATCTCCAGATGGTCCAGTTCCTACAATTCCTAAATTGCTCAGATTTTCAGAGTGGAAATTTTAATCATAGACATTTGAGGTTGATTTGGTCTAAACTGAGGACAATTTTGAGAACTCAAATGACAAAGAGAAGGCAAAAGAGTCTCTCCTGAGATTGCTCAGGAGACTTGCCCTTGCCTGTGGTATCTTAGTTAATCACCATTTGCATTCTTGCTCTACAGTTCAGAAAGCCCTTTTCTCAGACTCTCTGAGAAGCCTTGCCCTTTACACCTGGGAGGTACTGCTGAAAACATCCTCTAGGGAAGGAACCAAATTGAATAGTTAATTTACTGTTAAAGCTTCTCTCTCTCTCTCTCTCTCTCTCTCTAGCTCAGGATAGGTATCAGAATTCCAATGCTATCTGTTTCTCTTAAGTACTTCGCCACATCCAGAGCTAGGTCTGATTTATACTTGGCCATCTCCATTGCTCCTCTCTCCCTACACCACTTTCCCTCCCCTTCCTCTTTTTATTCCTCCCTCTTTCAATCCCTTCTCCTTCCCTTCTCTTCCTTTCTCCATTCTATCCTTCAATTGTTCTTTCCATTATTTCTTCTATTTATCCAATAATTTTTAATTAAACCCTTACTATGTGCCAGGCATGGGGTTAGGTGCTGATCAGAGGTCAAAACACACTTTCTTCAGATGCCAGAGGACAAAAAAATAGGACCTGTGTCTTCCTTCATGATAGAGCTCTGTAGAATCACATAAATTCCAGCACATGAGAGTCCATGTGTGCAAAAGGGAAAAACCTTACCATATCTACTTCTACCAATGATGAATTCAAGACTCTGAGAAAAGATGAATTGCCTGTGATTATAAAACTACAAATGAAGAAGGGGAGCTCTCTTAAGTGTCTAGACGCACTGGCCATAATTCTTTTGTGTATATTTTTGGTTTAGCTGAGGAAGAAAGAAGAAACATAGGGATGGCCATGTGTTACCAGGCCTATTCAATGGACCACAGCTGAAGGAATGGCTTTGAATCATGGGCAATAGTAGGCTCAAAGCAGGCATTTAGACTTTAGAATAAGTGATCTAGTAGGTCATAAAGAAGGGATGTTCATTATTGCGCAGGTTTATTGACTTCTATAGATAAAATACCTAAAAACTGGACAAGAACAGTTTATCTAAAGAAAAAATGACTGAGATAGCAAGGAAATCATAGGAATATAGGTAATACAGCTATGTTATTCATTGGAAGGCTAACGGCTGGCATTATACATGCTTGTATAACTGGTTTACAAATTAATTCTCTAGGAAGAATAATACAGTGGTTATTCTAGCAGTGATGATTGCCACAGATACATGAATGCAATAATGAAGAAAGTAGGACAAAGAGAGGTATCCCAGGGGCTTTCAAACTCTAGCACACTTCAAAATTACCTAGAAGGCTTGTTAAGACACGCATCAATACATAGGCTCACTCTTAGAGTTTCTGATTTAGTAGGTGTGTGGTGGGGCCTGAGAATTTGCATTTCTAGTAAGTTTTCAGGTGGAAATTGATGCTTCCCCTCCATCTGGGAGCACAGAGTTAGAGACCTGCTTGGGGAAGAGCATGAAAGGGCATGGCATGGGCCAAGACGGGTGCAAGAGGCACAGAGCTGAATGTTGTGGGTATCCAGTGTCGGGGACTTTGAAAAAGGATGTGAACGAGGTCTTAGAGAACTATGAGAGCCAAGAAAAAGAAGAGAAGGGAAGAGAAGGATGAGGAGGGAACAGGAAGGGAGGGAAGAGAAAGAAAGAAAGAAAGAAAGAAGAAAAAAAGAGAGGAGGAGAGGGGAAAAAAGGAAGGAAAAATTTTCTAAAGCAAGAGAGAGACATTAAATGTTTTGATAAGATGCATAGTGGATGTCACAACCTGTGTTTCAGAAAGATAACTAGTGACAACATAGGTGAAGGGTTTGGGTCTCTGTGAAAGCAGAAAAATTTGGGTAAAATCTGTGGATATTCTGCATAATTTCATGATACAGTAAAACAAGAGATAAATTAAGTGAAATAATACAAAATAAATGGAAATATTTTTTAAACCCAATATTATAACCTAATGATATAATGGTATTGGTTTATTATTAAAATGTATTTTTAATTTAAGCTCTCTCTCTCTCTCTATATATATATATACTTTTTATTAAGATTTTAGAAATTACAAAAAAGGAGAGGAAAAAAAATTAGTCATCCATATTCCCACCAACTCTACAAAACCTCTAGTAATTTTTTTAAAGATTTATTTCTTTTTAAGTTTATTTAGGGGCGCCTGGGTGGCTCAGTTGTTAAGCATCTGCCTTCAGCTCAGGTCATGATCTCAGGGTCCTGGGATCCAGCCCTGCATCAGGCTCCCTGCTCAGCGGGAAGCCTGCTTTTCCTCTCCCACTCCCCTGCTGGTGTTCCTGCTCTCACTATCTCTCTCTCTGTCAAATAAATAAATAGAATCTTTAAAAAAAAAAAAAAAGAGAGAGAGAGAGAGAGAGAGTTTATTTATTTTTTTAGCCATCTCTACTTCCAGTGTGGGGCTTGAACTCAAGACCCTAAAATCGAGAGTCACATGCTCTTCCAACAGAACATGCCAGGCACCCCAACCAATAGTGATTTTTTAGTGTATTATTTCTATTGTCTCTTCATCTTTTTTTTATGCTCAAGAGTATTTTCCTGTGTTGTGACCACACTATAGATAAAAGTTTTTTCCTACCTTATTGTATACACATTATTTTCTTAAGTCATTGTAAGCTTCAACACAACAATAGCCAAACACATATGCTATAGCAGATACTGCTGTTTACCTAATAGTCCTACTCCAGATTTTCCCTGCTGGCTGAATCCAGTAGTTTTTGGTCCACACCTCCCTTATTTGATGTAAGTAAACCTTCATTAATACAGAACAGTCAAGGTAGTTCTCTCTTACTGGTAACTGGCATGATGGCTGTCTTTCAGACAGTGGCAATGTTTTTTACATTGACAAAGCTCTCCATGACTGAGGCAGTTTGAAAAATGGACCCCAAAGCTATCAGGTCCTAATCCTTGGACCTGTAAATGTCATCTTATTTGGAAAATGGGTCTTTCCAGACGTGTTTTAAGTTAAGGATCCCGCTGAATTATCTGGGTGGCCCTAACTGCCATCATCAGCATCCTTGTAAGAGAGAGAGCTTCCACAGCACACAAGCCAAAAATGGACTACCAGAGAGAAGACAGTATGGTCCCGCACAAAGCAAATTTGAAAAGTTTCACTTTAGGAGCGCCTGGGTGGCTCAGAGGGTTAAAGCCTCTGCCTTTGGCTTGGGTCATGATCTCAGTGTCCTGGGATCGAGCCTGCTTGCCTTCCCCTCTCTCTGCCTGCCTCTCTGCCTACTTGTGATCTCTGTCTGTCAAATAAATAAATAAAATCTTAAAAAAGAAAAAAGTTCCACATTAAAAGAGAGAAAGAGAGGCAAAAGGAGATTTCACACAGGTATACAAAGGAGAAGGTGATATGAAAATAGAGCAGAGACAGTTGAAGATGCAACTGAGGTGGCCACATGCCAAGGAATGACAACAGCCACCAGATGGAAGAGACAAGGAATGGATTTCCCCCTAGAACCTCCAGAGAGAGCACAGCCCTATCAATGCCTTAATTTCAGCCTAGTGATACTGATTGTGGACTTGTGGACTCCAGAACTGTGACGGAATAAATTTCCATTGTTTTATATCACCCAGTTTGATGTCATAAAAGCTGCAGACAACTAACACAGTGACCTACTCCAAATCCTTCTTGAAATGTTATGTTCCAGTTCTGGTCAATAAGACATGGTCTATGAAATGGAAGGCTCTTCTTGGAAAGATTTTCTTGCTCTTATAAAAAGAGATGGGGGGAGGGTTGGTAGTCTAATTTTTCTACTGGATGTTGTTCCCTCCACTTATAACATTAGAACTGTGGCACCCATCTTTTGACTATGAAGCAGGTCAGCCTGAGAATAAGCCAATGAACCAAGGTGGGAGAGTAGAAAGAGAGAAAAAATCTTGGGCCTTTGATAACATCATCAAACTGCTTTACTTAACCAGACCTGGGACTTTCCTATGATGAGGTTTCTTCTTACTCAAGATAATGTGCATTTTAAGCTATCTTTAGTTGGGTTTTTCCTTACTTTCAGCTGAAAGCAACATACCAGATGCATGAATAAAAAGGACTACACCATAATTAAGAAAATGGCAAACAGTGGGCCTGAAAACTACTTCCTGGCTTCATAAATAAAGTTTTATTGGAACACAGTCTCACTCATAGACTGCTATCGTCTTCTGCAATATAATAATAAAACTGAGCAGTTGTGATGGAGATCAAATGGCCCACAAGCTTAAAATTATGCTATCAGGCCCTATAAAAGAAGTTTGCAAATTCTTGCCATTCTTGAATACATCCATCCCTTTATTGTTACATACAGTTCTTCCAGTTTCTCTGAAAACTGTCTTCTTTACATAAAGTTTGTAAAATTGACCAGATTCCTGCATATACACCAAATACTATACAGAGAGAAAGAGTTCAATAAGAAAATAAATAACACACTCATGGAAACAATTTACAATCATCTCCCACTTCATCTGTGATCTTACCAGTGCTGGCCAAGTTATGATCCACACCTGACACTGCCTTTTCAACATATAAGTAAGTACAGGTGAGGGGTGCCTGGGTGGCTCAGTGGGTTAAGCCTCTGCCTTCGGTTCAGGTCATGATCTCAGGGTCCTGGGATCGAGCCCCACATAGGGCTCTCTGCTGAGGAGGGAGCCTGCTTCCCTTTCTCTCTCCCTCTCTCTGCCTGCCTCTCCATCTACTTGTGATCTCTCTCTGTCAAATAAATAAATAAAACCTTTAGAAAAAAAAATAAGTACAGGTGATTACAACAACTAATTCAAAACTGCAGCCTAATCTAGAAGAAAAGCAAGGGAAAAAAAAGTTTCCTTTCCCTTTTCTAAGTTTAAATCAGCCAAACTAAACTTCCTCCAGGGCTGAATGGTGTTGGTGGGATGTACATCACAGTGAATGTTACTACTGCTGAGAGAGAAAGGCCCAAGCAGTCTCCAGTAGGCCAGCCTGAAGCTTCCCGAGCCCCAGAGAAAGCTACTGTTCAGTGACTAAGGCAGGACTCAAAGCTTGTCATGTAAATGGAGCCAATTGTATATTTTAATTGATGTTTTGACTCCTTGCCACATTTGTTCCCTCTCTAAGAAGAAAAAGATACTTCTTTTTAGCAAGTTCCCCACAATGCACTGCACTCTGAAGGCACCTTCCTTTAAATGATCTTCGTGGCAGACAGTCCTGCAGTTCAATCTGTGGCTGCACGCAAGCAGGTTGCAGGAGGGAGTCACTGACCAAATAACCTTTTGAACTTTGTGGGAAGGTCAAGCTGGAGCTGCCCCAGCCAAACATTTCTACTTGCTTCCTTAGAAGCTACTCAGGAGGCTCTCTTTGGGTGCAGGAAAAGCAAAAATGTATGCATCTTCTAAGTTCTTCTGGGGTCTTGCAGGATACCCCCTAGGGCAAAACGCAAATAAACGGGCAAGGTGCATAATCTGAATAATCTTTGAGGATGAGCCAAGCCTTGTCCTTTTGTCAGGAGGAATCATCCAGAACAAGTCTGCTATCCTGGAGAGGGTCCAGAGTAAACAGCCCCTGAAGGCAATGCTCTATAAATGCCCAGGATCTGGCTGTGCTCTAACACACAGCACTCACTCACTGGCTCACTCACTCACTCACACAATGCAATGTGCAGCAAAAACACCACCACCAAATCCTCAGGAAAACAACCAGAAAACCGTTGGCTGCAGCCTCCCAGACTCAGAGAAAGGACAATCAGAGGCAGAAAGTTTCAAGTCCATGAATATTCAACAAGAATCAATGGAAGTACTTTTGGAAAGTTCCCGATTGGCACTTCCAGCCTATTCCGCAGTTACCTTCTTTCCAAAATATCTGATAGGGAAGCTTCTACTTCCTTTCCCAAAGAATGCTGGATGTGTGCTACATTTTCCATATCAAGCGTGCAAAACAATGACCACCCCCCACTCCTGGCCCCATTTTTTAAGTAAGATACTATATCTGTGACTGAGGAAGCATGAATTTTATTGAAAGTTTTTAGCTCTCTTAAGATTTAAAATAATAATGATAGTAAAATAAGTAGATAAAAACTTTTATGTAAGAAGTTGGATACAAGCACTTAAAACTTGAGCATGTTGCCTTTTAGAACTTCAAAAGGTTTGACACATGTAGTCGGCTAGCTCACACAGATTTCAGTATAGAGCCCTATCCAATGAGCAGGGATAGGGGTTCTTTATTTGATAGCAATGGAGGCTCAGAGTGAATAAACAACTTAGCAAGTTTGCACTGTTTCCTTTTACCCAGGTTTATGATCATTATTAAAATCATCTATGCTTCTAAATAAACATAAAAACAGAGAAATTAAAAATTTTTTTCCTCATAATTAAAAACCAGAACAGAACAGAACAGAACAAACTTTGAACCGAGGAAAAGGGCATGTTTAGCCTGAAAGGGCAGGTTTTACTGGCAGGCAGATGTACACAACTAGCTGGGGCATCAGAAAAGCTACCTGGCACGCTCAGTCTCATATGATCATCTGTAAAACAGGCACAATAATATCTATGTTGCAGGATTGTTATGAGAATCAGAGACAAAATATTCAAAATATTCAAAGCCTCTGGAATACGGTGGAACCATAATAAATGGTCACTATTCACATTTGGAATATTTTCTTTCAAGGGGGCATTAAGGTATTGGTTATTTGGATTTTACTCATGTAATTAAAAATATTTTTTATATACAATGTTCTATCACATTTACAGACATATACTGTTTATACCCAAACACTTTACAGACATACACTGCAGAATAGAAAGTGCATATACCGTCTTCCACCTTAACAATTCCCACTGTCAAACATACATGTGGTTTCCCATCTCCACTCCTACAAATAACGCTAGGATTAAAATCTTCATGCTAAAAAGTTTCATCTGCATTGAATTCTTGGGAACAATTTCCAGAAGTAGAATTACTAAGTCAACGGCCAATGATCCTTGGGTCCTAGTTGCTTTCTAAAAGGGTTATAGCAATGCTCACAAGCAAAAAGCAGTTGAGAAGAGGGTCTGCACTCTAACTACTCTCTGCCTTCATCACCCTGGGAATCTGTGAAAATGTGATCACAAAGAGAACAATTTCTGGTTTTGACTTCTATTTCCTTGATTACTAGTGCAGTTGCAGTTTTCCAAATATTTCTTAAGTTGATTTGCAAATTGTTCTTTTCCTTTCTCATGTTTAAAGCCTTAATGTTTTTCCTTAATGTATGATTTTCCTTAATGTATGATTTCCTCATACATCATAATGTATGATTTTCCTTAATGCATGATTTCGTTACTTATACGAAAAATGTTAACCTTGCTGAGTGCGCCTCAACAAAACAGGCAGGGAAAAACAAGGCAGAAATGACCATAAGAGAAAGACAATATTACAGGTCAATAACGAACCTCCTATGTTCTCAGTAGAACTGGGTCTCATGATTTCTTCAACTCTCTGAAGCTGTACAGCATCCAGAAAGTAAGAAAACAAGAAGACAACCAAGTCACTAATATGTTTTGAATACTAAATGTTACTCTTCAATCTTTTACACACCAAATATTTATTGAGCAACTATTCCATGTCAAGCTTTGTTCTAAGTGCCAGGGATACTACAATGAAGAAAAGAGACAGGGTCTCCACTTTCTTGAAACTTATTTATTGAATGTTTCCTAAATGTCAAGAGTATTTCCAGAGGCCTTCTCCTCTCCGGCATCAAGAACTCAATGTGGTAAATATAATTATTTCTGTTTTTCAAATAAGAACACTAAATCTCAGATAGGTTGGTGTATTTGAAAATACCAGCAGCAGACAGCAAGTAGTTCAGTGTTAGAGTAAGGCTGTGAACCCAGGCACACAGGATCTAAAGCCCACGTGGTTTTCACGTTCCTAATAAAAAAGATAAAACCCCAAGTACAGGCAGTCCTTGCACTGTTATGCAGTATTGTAAAAATGACATGCAGACTGAAACTGTGCAAAATGATCTTAAGAAACACTGGAGAAAATTACAATTGGTCCATGACCTTTAGAAATTTTTGTCAAAATATTAAAAACACTCTCACTGTCAGTTATAAATGTATAGGGAAATGAAAAAATAGTAAAACAAATATTTAGCACACTATAATTTAATTAATTGGAAATATTGAGAATTAAAGTATTTTTATTTCTTGTAAAATTTTATCTAGGATAATTAGAGTAGTGTCTGCCTTCTTGTCATATAACTTACAACACAGAGCAAGTACCTTTTCCATGCCTTGGTAAATTGTTGGTCTCCTTTCTAAATTTGGGTCAGCTTCACCATGTTGTGCTTTGCACTTTTAATGCTGTGAAATATCTATGTGCCTCTTTGATATGATTATTTTCTGCTGGCATCATGTCCTCTTGGACATCTTCACTGTTTTATAATTTTCCTCATTTATGGTGGTAAGGTCACTTCTACTAAGTTCCTTTGGCTGCCTATCTTGAATCTTTAAAATGGCTCCAAGGTTAACCTTCCCAGGCTCAGTTATATTTCCTAAAATCCATTTACATTCAATTTGAATTTTACTTCCTGCCTTATCACTTTTCCTCTTTTTTCTTTTCCATTTTTGTTAGCCAATTCATTTCACTGATTATCTTGTAAATTGTCACACGGGTTATCACTGAAGACAAGAAGGCAACACAACTATACGGTTTGCTGTCTGTGGGTAAATTGAGTAACAGATGCACAATGACCAATCACCAGCTGAGTTTGAAAGAAGTGACATAATTGGTAAATAACTAATCATAACGCACATATTTAGGAAGTGATTTGTATACTGACGAATTAGCAGCTAAGTTCATAATCTTTCTCACTACTCACAGTTCATATGCCATGGTAACTGGAATTTTAACTGTGTTGTTGGAAGGGGCTGCTTTTATTTTACTAAAGTAACTGAACTGTAGTGACTGAAATGCACGTATATTGAATCCTGCAAAATGAGGATTATCTGTGTTGTCTTTGGGCCTCTTGGAACTGGGTCTTACATAAATGTAAGTGAAATGATAGCATATTTTTAAAAAGGCAACATTGATTTTATCTCTCCAGGTTGTCCCTGTCCCAACAACATATGTAAAATAGTAGGGTGTGGCCACAGAGAGCACTATTGTTTAATCATTCAGTTGAAAACCCAGCCCACATACCTTCTCTCCTCACTCCAATGGAACTGCTTTTCTAGGATAATAACATCTAGTTCACAAAGCATAGTGAAGATATTTCCTGTCTTCATGAAAAACACTTCCATCCTCTCCGTGCCCCAGGGAGGAAATGGAAAGAGAATGCTTATCCATCACAACAGGATGTAGAGCTGTGTACCTGGGTCTACCCCCCCATGTCTCAGATTTAATGAGCAATCATAACCCAGGCATGGATCTAAGCAATATGCCATATGTGCAGACCCCAAGAGAAATGAGAACAAGCCTGAAGGAAGTTAGGCAGGACAGCCAGCCCCAAAGATATTGAATATTCTTTGCCACAACATTCTGTTTCCTTTGTAGCCTGGTTTTCATGAGATTCTATATGTGTCAGTGTAAGGCAAGGGGAAGACGGTGGTTGAAGGACAGAGGAGTCTGCCTGTGTCTCAATCTTGTGCAGACGTAATTGTTAAAGTAAAAAGAGGGACATCAGGAAATGGAGGTGCATGAAAAGGATCAGAGTTCATCCTAAGACCACTGTAATTGGACAGAAGTGTATATAGTAAAGGGCAAGTATCTTAGTTGGGGTTTCCTAAAGGCTTATCCTGAAGAGTAGTTAATTTGAGTGGTAATGTCAGGAAGATCAGGAGAGTGGGAAAATGACCAATGGAAAGCAAGGAAGCAATACAGAATATGGCAATGAGCAGGTCGCTAGTGCGAGGAGTCAGGTCTCAGTTGTCCTGGGATTTCTGTGAGGGGATAGGAAAATACCTCAGAGTTGTTGTACCCAATAAATGAGAAAGCTGTTGAGGACCATTCAACCTCCTGCCTAAGGGCTGCTTGCTATCTTCCAACTTCTAAGCATGTAGGGTCTGCCTTGCTTGCCGCAGAGCATACCGTTAGAAACCAAAGAAAGCCTGGAGGTAGACAGTCACAAATTTGCACAGTATAAAACCATCATACAGTATAAAATTATCTGGAGTTTACAAAGTGGTAAGTATGAACACGGGTAAGGCATCAACAGTGTCTGCTATTGGGTTATAATTAAGGTCTAGGTGTTGTTCTAAGCACTGTGCATGTATTAACTCATTCATACATGTAAGCCGAGAGCAAGACAAGGTAGGTACTATTATCATCTTTTTATAGATTAGGCACAGAGAGCTTAAGTAACTGCCCAAGCTCAGTGGCTAGCAAGTGGCAGAGGAAAAATTATAAACCATGCAGTAAGCCTCCATGTAACCGCTATACCATACTACCAATACCCACTGCAATGCATGCTTGACCTTCTCTACTGCCTTTGTTTTTCTACAAACTCTCTTAGATGCTTAAGATTTACTGTATGGCTATGGAACAACTTCATGCTTAAGATTTACTGTATGGCTATGGAACAACTTCATTTTTAAACAAGATAACAGAAGAACATTTAGGGGAGCAAGACACTTTATCCCCAACATCATAAAGTACCAGCCAACTCCAGACAGGATACCTGAGCTTCCAGGTAAGAAAGAAACTCTCTTCTCTTATTTAAGCCACTGTGTTTGGGAATCTTGTCATTACAATGGCCCAAATCCATATCCTAATTAACACAGACAATAATGCTGGAGCTTTAGTTACAGCTCCCAGACACCAAACACAAAAGAAGATATGTGGAACCAGCCCTGCCACAACACTAGGAGCTTATATAGGAGGTGCTGAGTTAGCATCTGTATACCTGCTCTCCCGCCCCAGTTGTGCATGTTTCTTCTCTTGCTTTGAGTAAAGAAAGGCTCAGCCTCTTCTAGAATTTCCTTTCCTTGTATGGGTAGCTGGTACAAGAGACAACATGATTGAGTCTTCTTTGGCTCCTCCACAAGTCACTGCTTGATTTTGAGTCTGACTTACCAAACCAGTCCTGAGGTCTCAGAGCCCAGAACTGTCAGCAAACCTCCTACTCCCTGTTTTTGTTGGCTTGTGTCACTGTGACACGCTGGAGGTGTCGACTAAAGCTGTTTACTGGCTTAATTTAAAAACACCTCAAGGTGTTCTTAAAATTCTGCTTTGAGCAGCAATATGGAATGAGGCAAGAAAATAATGGCGATAAAGAGAATATAACAAAATTGTGTTGAAATCACATGATAGAGCATGAAGAAACTTTTGAAAAAGTGATGTTATTTAAAACCACTCTCTCTCTCACAAGCACATGTATGTGTATACATATTCAAAAACACACATATATGAATATGTACACACATATATAACTTCAGGAGAGCTTACCAATTTTATGGAGCTCAGCCATCCTTACCACATACCATGTCTCAGGCTATGTGCAACTCCATAGCATATTCTTCTAGGTTAAGTAAACAACTAAAAAACAAACTAAAAATATTATTTTGATGTGCTTGAAAAATAGTAGCATCTAAAATCCGATTCCTGTTGCAAGAGCCACCGCATAAGCATCCCTGCTGACTTCTGTAGGGTCAAGGACCATCTGAAAGTGAGATATGGGCAGAACCAGACCATACAAAGTAGAGGCTAAAAACCTGCTGACGGAGAATCACGAGCTGTCCAGGTTAGAAAACCATCTGTCCAATCTCCAGGAAACAGGCTCAAAGAGAAGATCACACCCTAGCCAGCAGCAGAGTCAGGGCCCGGCTCTCTTCTCTTCAACATTCCACAATACTTTCTGGTCTCCCTGTTCTATACCGGTACTTTATGACGGAACACTGCAACGCCACGTGAGAGGGAAAGTCCTGAGACACAATCCCTTTCTCTCCACCACCCTCATATTGCCTTATCATGCTGCCTTGCCACCTGCCTTACCCACCTCTGACCCCTAGGGCCTGGCCACCTGTCTTGGTCCTTGCAGGTTGGGATCAGTAAGAAGGGGAAGTTAAAAGGGAAGCCAGGAGAGGAGTGGGGCATGCTCTTTGCAAGTGGGGAGGCTCAAGTAACAATGACAGGAGTGGTCCTGCAGCCCAAGAGCAACATCCAGGTGTCCATGTCTCTGCCTCCCTCCATGTGCTGGCACACAGACTCTTTGTCTCGGATTGAAGCTTTCAGCACTAAAACCTACTGTGTCTGTCATCTTTTCCCCACAAGCTGAAGGAACACTTGTGGGGAAGAAAGAAGTATTCTCAAGAATCACCTGAATGAAGGCTTATGACCCAAGCTTTCTGGGTTTTGTTCTTTCTCTGGAGTTACTCTGTAGGAGAGGAGCTTGCTGGAACCAAGGCACTGACATTCTCCTGCTCCTAGGCAGGCACAAATTATCTTATCAGAGTGACCCACAAAATGCCAATATTGATGGGACAGTTCTTTCTTTCTACTTGGAAAAGAAAGGACTTGTCCCTGATAGGCTAGAAAGGGAGAAGGCAGGAGAGTGGACAATCCAAGGCACATGTTAATAACAGTAATGGCATCCAACCCTCACCCCAGCAGCATTTCTCAATATAACATTTAATCATTGCTTTAAAAGTTACTACAAGGGTGCCTGGGTGGCTCAGTGGGTTAAAGCCTCTGCCTTTGGCTCGGGTCATGATCCCAGGGTCCATGGAATGGAGCTCCGCATCAGGCTGTCTGCTCTGCAGGGACCCTGCTTCCTCTTCTCTCTCTCTCTGCCTGCCTCTCTGCCTACTTGTGATCTCTGTCTGTCAAATAAATAAATAAATAAAATCTTAAAAAAAAAAGTTACTACAATTCCACAAAACATTTAGGAAAATATGATCATGATTATCTTTCAGTAGTGGTTCTAGCTTACAACTTTAAAATACAATCACATGGAAGTAGGCCCTGCAAAAGACCAAAAATGGAGAAAACTAACATGTTGCACATTAGCACTGGTCTATATCTACTTTTGATTAATCTAAATATGTTTTAAAGCACTTCTCAGGGGGAACAAAAGATGTGTAATGTTTATACTACCACACCCCTAAATCTGATTCTCAGCTCTGGGTCACTAGGTTGATTTATATTACTCAACTTGGGCATACTTGGAAAATAAAACTAAAGGACTGACAAATTTGGAAGATATAAAATGGATCCTTGTATGTGTGCAAGTCTAAATTTTGCTCAATAACTATAAAAAGGGGAAAATTAAAGAAAGAATCCTAACACTCCTATGTGCTAGGTACTATTATTAGTCCCATTTTATAAACTGGGCTGTACAGCCTGGTTTGGTACTGCCTTGAGGCCACTGAGGTACTTACATGGCAGAGTCAGAGGTGACCCAAGAAAGTCTGACTCTGGACTGTATGCTCCTAACCCATATGTTATATTGTCTCTCAATGCTTAGAATATTCTTAAATGTAGCATTTTTGAGATGTGTTCATTCATATATATTTAGTGATGGTGTGTCTATGATAAGCATTTCACACTAGTTGCTAAGGATACAAATAGTTGAAAATGACCAGGTTCCTCTTCTTTGGAGTTTACATTCTAAAGACTTAGAATTAGGCTTTCATAAAACAAAGAATAATTGTAGAAATAAAATTAATGTAAGTTGTGATAAAGGCTATGAAAAAAAATTAAGACCCTAAGATATTAAATAATGGAAAGGACTCTCTTTACATAAGTTCTCCACGGAAAGCTTGGCCAGGGATTACAAGACCAGTAGTTTATTTTGGGAAGTGACCCCGGAGAAGTGAAGTGAGGACTAGGGAAAGGAAAAGAAGGAAGGAAGAAAAGATGAAACTAGGGTAGAGGTTCAAGTCGGTCACTTCTGTGGTCCATGGGGTTGATCCTCCTGGGACACTAAGGAACTGTGTAGAATGCTCCTCGAAACTGTCTACCCAAGGGACAAAAGGAAGAAGCATTGGCCCATTAGCTTCTATTGGTCCTGGGTTGTCTATTCCTGCCCACTCCTAGGCTTCACATGTGAAGGTCCTACTGCAGCGTCAGAAAAACGCTGAAGTCTCTGGAACCCTGGAGCAGAAACTGAGAGAAGCCAAGTGCAGCTGAAGCTATCAGGTGACACCTGAACAAAGCTGTTGTGACCACAATGGCTGGAATAAGAAGAGGTGGGCTGAGAGGGTCTGAGACAGGCACAAAGATGATCTGATTAGGCGGGTGGGTCAGAGTAGGCCACTGTGGAGGAGGATTCAAAGCTGAGATCAGGGAACAGAGAACTAAGAATAGCAAGATCTGGAAGGAGAGCGTTTCTAGGCACAAGAAACAGCATATTAAAAGACCTTGAGAAAGAGCTTGCATCTTTCAGGAACCAAAAAATCAGGGTAGGTGTGGTAAGGAAGGGAGTGAGGCACCCAAGATGTGATAGTAAAAAGGACAGAGGCCAGATCATGCAGAACCTTGGAGGACATGATCAGGATTATATTCTAAGTGAATATGAACTCATTAGAGGGTCATAAAAATGTACCCTCCTAATCTCCAAGAACCACAGGTATGAAGCTAAGTCATGCTACTCTGAGAAGGATAAACTGGTTGACAGTACCACTGGCCAAAGATCCATACTGGGGCCCAAAGTGAAGACTTTCTTCCAAGTTTGGGCAGGGGTGATGGTTTATCTTGGGCTGTACTGCCAGGCTCAACAGGCAGGAATCCAGTCTTCAAGACACTGTCATGAGAACAACTTAGAACAAAGCCGGGATGGGACCGGGAACAGGATAGATAGATACTGCCTGGGGAACTCTCAGCAGTCAGAATGCCTTAATTTCCTTTGTCTGCTGTTAGCATTCATCATCATTTTAGAAAAAAGTCTCCAGTGTCCAAGACCTGGAAGAACAAAAATTCTGAAAGGAACTCTGGGGCGCCTGAGTGGCTGGGTCAGTTAAGCAACCGACTCTTGATTTTGGCTCAGGTCATGATCTCAATGTCATGAGATCGAGCTCCCTGTGGGGCTCCATATTCAGCAGGGAGTCTGTTGGAGATTCTCCTTCCTCTCCCTCTGCCCTTCCCCCACTCTAAAATAAATACATTTTTTAAAAGGGAAGGGAAGGCAAGGCAAGGCAAGGCAAAGGAAGAAGGAACTCCGCACTGGGAGCTCCTCTCTGTCCTTGAGGTGCATTTTCATCCTCCCCTGAGAAGTCTTTCTGATCTCTGCTGCAACTGCTGTGCTAGGTGCAAAGGAAGACATCAACGTTCTGATCCAAGCCTCAACAAAACCCCTTTCCCTTGATGTATTTGTTGAACAGGAATTGCTTGTCTGTTTATTTAAACATATTTGCCACATGATTAATGAGTAACATGAAACGCTTACACCTGGGAATCATTAAACCTGTCATTTCCATTTCCCTTTTTCTGTCTGACCTTTCCTCAGCTTACATGTACAGCACTGTATATCCTATCCTGTCTCTGTAATACCTTTTATGGTTGTGTTACTCAGAGTAGACTAGATGTTAACAAGAGTAAAATTTCAGCAGCTTAACCAAGAGGTTTACTCTCATTGCTGTCACAGTCCCATGCAAGACTGCAGTGAAGTTCCATGCAGTCATTTAGGGATCCAGGCTCATTCCTTCCTACAGTTCCACCTTCCTCTGAGTCTTTGGAATCATCTCCACTTGGCCAGCAAAGAAGCAAAGAGAGCTTCTGGAAAAGGTGCCTGGTCTTCGGTAAGGCATGCTGACTCTGATGAGAACTAGTCTCATCTCCCAGCCCTGTTTTACCCTGATGCACAGGGAGTAAGAACCACCATGAGTGGGAAATTCAAGAAGAGAGGACCTTGGATACCACTGGGTACCAGCAGACTCCACCACAGTGATGAAAGAAAATGAAGCACCTTCTAACTTCTATGAAAAATATGGAAATTGTACGTGTGCTGTATTATGTAATAAAGGGCAGGGACAAAGTCCTATGCTTAACTTCCTAAAATACACAGAGCAACAATACAGAGTACTCAAGTACATTTAAGTATCTTTTTTTCTCCCCATGACCCTATAGTTGTGAAACTTCTGAGCCTGCAAAGTTTTTTTTGTTGTTTTTTTTTATTTTGTATTTTTTTAACTTTTTTTTTTAGTTGTGGTAAACTATATATAACATAAAATGTACCATCTTAACCATTAATTGTACATCTCAGTAAGTGTTAAGTACAGTCACATTGTTGTGCTACTAACTTCAAAAATTCTTTCCATAACTTCAGAGTAATAAATTAACATTCAAGAAAACTAAGAAGATCTATGTTTGTGATTCTCCACATGGAAACTGTAAACATTTCTTAAGAGTTCTGTGACAGTACTGTTATTTTAATTTTAAGATCAATTTATAGTACACACTCATAATTAAAAGAGTATTACTTATTCTTTTGTTTGTTTTTTAATTGTGATAAAATATATGACTCTAGAACCAGCCTCAAGGGGGGCCAAAGGATCTGCATAAAGTGGAGAGGATGTACAGAGCACCATCATTCATCAATGTCTGGCACACCATTTGAATACATTCTTCCATGACTTTCTATAGTTCCTGCTTCATAAATGATAAATTATTTGAACTGAAAGGGATCTTAACTCTTCTAGTTTCTGCAAAGACCACCAGAGGTTTCTCTCACACTGCTTTGAATTCAAGTCTGTATATAATCCTTTACTGGGCTGCACCAGACTGTGGGGACGATGGAACTACCCCACACTGCAGTCATCTGAACTTTCTTGCTGTTTATCCCATGTTTCAACTCACCTCCAAGTGCCACCCAACAGCGAGTCAAGCAAGCAGTTCCTCAGGAAGGCTCCCCATACTCCTCCTCTAGACCTCATTTAGGAGGGCTCTTCTGGTACCCCACACTACCACTGCCTCCATTGCTGCTCCTGGTCCTATGGACAATGCTAAGATCCATGTCCTGGGAGCCATCACCTAGGATATGCTTCACAGGCTGTGACTCTTCCTAATGGACAGGCTGTTCTTCCCTGGGATCAAACCCTGGGCATACCTGCAGAGTAGAGTTCCCTTCCACATTTCCTAGAAGCTAGAGAGTCATCTTCCCATAGGACTAATCTCTACTCTATATGGTGACCCTGGGGAACAGTCACTGACTTGACCTCTTTTTCCCTCCTTCACCCCCAGCAAGCCCCAAGTACTGAGCACAAACCTTACCCTTATTGGCTATCTTCCCCCAAAGCAAAGAAGCTCAGGGAGAGGGTTCCCTGGGCTTCCAGCCCCATCAGTCCTTCATGCAGCCTCTGACATGTCTGAGTATGAAGTTCATGTGCTTTTTGGTCTTTCCTGGACATCATAAGCTCTCTGAGGACAGATGAGCTGGTGTCTTCTGTGTGCATGGCACAGAGCACTACAGCTATTAACTGCCTGACAGTGAATGAGTAAAGGAACAAAGATACATACTACAGTGCCTTGGTGGCCTAACCATTCCCAGACAGGTGGTAGAGAGGCATCACATTGTCTCTAAAACAACTGTTTTGATACATATGTGTTTTTATTTATACAACTTACTATGCTTCTGATCTCTCCAAATCTGACATTTTCCACTTGACTACTAGAGGTTAATATTCACCCGCATCGTAGGATGAAAAATATGATCAGATTCTACCACAATGATTATTTATGATTTCTACTCAAATAATAAAAATATTCCTTTTGAAAAAGTCCTACCAAGATTGCTCCTGCCATGTGCTGTGGCCCAAACAACAGTGAAGAGCCTGGTAATCAGACACCTGAGTTCTTCACAATGTAGCAATGAATGATTCTTTTCTTTCTCTGTTTGCCGGTCTGTTCTAGTCCTGCCTTCGATTTCACAGCTTTGTTAAACATCCAGGTCAAGGTCAGAGCAAGGAACTATTTCAGGGTGGGAGGAACTGAATTTGGCTTACCCAGGGCTTCTCCCCATTGAAAACACTTAGCACCCAGCCAAGGAGTCTGGCAGAGAAGAAAAACAAAAACAAAAAACAAAAAAACAAGAGAACCTCCCTCAAGAAAGTATCAGTTTTGCCCCAGGCTAATCCTGTTTAGCGTTACAAGGCTGCAGTTCCTTGAACAGAGGAAAGTACTAAACCTGAACTCTAGTTCTGACCCTCACTCCAATGCTCCTTGACCTTATCCTGGCCACTTCATCAGTGTTGCCCTACCCCCTGCCCCATCCTGGCTCCAAACTGCCACCCTCCAGCATTCTCTCCTTACTGTAGTGTGGTGTGTAAGTGTGTGACACTAGGGGAAATTCTCTAAAACTTCAAACCCAAGTGGTCTTCATTACAAGAAGCCACTAGTACCAAAGAGCTGAAAGGGGTTTCTGGGAATGAGCCTCAAAAGTCTGGCTTCCGTACTTGTGACATTAAAAGTCTAAAACTGACCTAACATGACCACTAAGGAGTGGGGACATGGGAGTATACAAGAACTCACCCTTTACCTTGAAGGCATGAAAGTATCCACAAAATCTCCTACAGGAAGCCATGGGAAACCAGTCTGTGCCCAGTCCCCACTGTAGGGATTTACTCTGGTTTCATGGGAGCCATTTGTAGCACTGGCATCCATAAGTTGTTGAAGCAAATAAGCCTGATCCTACCAGTGAGGGGAGGGGGAAAAAAAATCCCTTTTGGAAATGCTGCTTACAGTATATATTGTGAAAAGAAAAGCCATCCTGAGAAATAGTAGAGTCCATTTTTCTAATACTTTGTTCAGACTGTGATTACACGTGGTGCTGCAGCTATGACACTTGGGGCAGCACAGGCTTCCTTGAGAAGGCACACTCTGGAGGAGAACAGCTGAATCAAATAGTGACTTTACTCTTAGGCCCTGTGTGACATTGGACACCCATATCACAATCTGGGCTCAGAAGCTTCTATACAATGGAGCTCCTATATGGACCTAATTGATCATATTTTGAGACAAAAGAGAAAAAAACCTACGTAATGTTTTTATCTCTGTTTCTGAACACCAGCCACTTTATGAATGTTACCTATTAACAATAATAACTATAATAATAGGGCTCATGAAGAACAATGTCATAGCCAGGGAACTCATGAAAAATGACCAAAAGAACTAATCCTATTAACTCCTTTTGGCCCTAAAGCATCCTAATAGATAACCTCTATCTTAGCACCTATAACATGTCATTGTACTCTTTGTTTACTTGTTTGTATCCCCGCTATTCTGAATCTCCTCTCTTTCATCACTTTATCACAGTATCTCTCTAGTACATCCTAAAGAATCTTTGTTGAGTGAATAGAAAATCAAGTCATAAATTAATGAATGAAACAGTAAACAAAAGAAAGAACACTCTTTAGAAGGAAAAAAATTGTCTTATTAAGCCAAAGCAATTGTTTCTTACACAAATTATTTCCAGAAAAATAGCATTTTGCTTATTTATTATGAACTGTTTTACTTTTTCCCTCCTCTGTCTGTCAGGATCACCAAGTCCTAGATTCAGAGTAATTTGCCAAGAGTTATTTAGGTGCTAAATACACGAAAGATTTTTGATAGGATGAGTTCATTTTCAACCCAGTTGTGGCCTGCAGATGTGGAAGCTAGGAATTTCAAAGTGGATAAAAAGAAAGAAAGGTGGTAACTGCACAAATGAACATCTTACTACAGAACTCTCTGGGTCTTTGAGGAGTGAACACCCTCAGCTTTCTAAAGGACTAGGAGCTAGCAGAGTGAAGCAATTCTTGCCCGGATGCTTGCTCTCATTCCGGCAGTGGGCTATTGCAGCTCACCGCAGATGTGATGCCAGGGGGCCCAGTTCAGTTTGTAGAACGTTGTCTGATCCATCAGAACATCTGCCACAGATATATCGAAAAGTACGAGAATCAGTTTCAGCAGTTTATCAACTAAGGGCAGGCCATCATCTCAAATTGAAACTTAGGAACTTATTGAAATCATTATTCAAGCTTATTCAAATGAATCTGAGCTCCTATTAATAGGACTAGCTATATAATTTGCAAATCCAAGTACAAAATGAAAATGCAGAATCCTCTCCAAAACTTACTAAGCGTCTCAGGATGGTAACAGCAGACCAGTAACCTAAGCATGGGCAATGGTCCAGGTCAGAGGCTCTAAAACCAGCCTTGCTGCTAATGACAACTTCCTAAGTCAAGCACCAGCTACATACAACTCCTCCACAGTAGGCCAGCTGCTGCAGCAGAATAACACAAAACTGACACCATTAAAACCGCAGTGTCATCCCTCTCCACACTGCCTCACAGCCTCCATCAGATGGCCAGTTTCCACTAGTGGTTTCCCTTGCAAGTCTTTAGTGTTCACAAAGAATTAAATGGTATCAAGCGTGCCCCCTCCCCACCCCCAATCCCCCACCCCCACCCCGCCGCTTGCGCTTGCATACACACACACACACACACACACACACACACTCTCTCTCTCTCTCTCTCTCTCTCTCTGCATCTTTAGTCCTACAGAAATACCTCCTAATATTTGCAGTTGGTGTTGAATGATGTGCCTGAGTGGGGGTGTCAAGTAGAAACATCACACATCAAAGCCAAAGAAGCTAAATTCAAGGTTGCAAGCCAAAATCCCACGGAAACACTGTCAGGAGACACGCCCCCCCCCAAGTCTCTGCCTCACAGCAAGCTACACAAGGAAACTGCTCTCTGAATATTCCCTTCAAAACTCGGGGGGGGGGGGCGGAGATAAATCCTGAAATGGCTGTAATTGCAGAGTGAAAAGAGAAGCTGAGATAACAGGCAGCAGGGGCGGAATTTCATTCTTGATGGTGGATAATTTGATAAGAAACCTGGATTCTGAGCAGCCGCACAATGGCCTATTTATCCGGCTCTCACGCACCACCCGCAGCCCGGGCTGGGAATCACGGGGGTGGCAGCCGTCCCCGGAAAACGGCGGCGCTCCGGCACAAGAAAGCCAGCTGATAAACTGATCTGCAGACAACGCTTCTTCCTTCCTGGGAAACAGCTACAAAGGCAGCCAGCTGACCTCGGTCGAAAGCTGTTCCTCGGCCGAGGAGAAAGAGAGGGGTTGGGGGGAGGGAGAGCGGCGGGGTAGGGGTGGGAGGAGGCAGGGAATCGCCTACCCCCACCCCCGCATCCCCGGCTTCCCAGCTTCCTTTGGCAAAAGCATCACAGGGCGTGATTCCGGCAGAGCCCACGCTAGCATCGCTCGGGCTCCAAGCATCGCTCGTCTCTCCAAGCCGGCCAGGCGGCGGAAAGGCGTCCGCGTCCCCACCCCCACCCCCTGTCCGGCCCCTCCGCGGCTCGGCGGCGGCCGATAGGCCCTTCCGGCCCAGGCTGGGAACGAGTTTGGTGGGGGGAAAGGGAACCAATTGGCAAGGCCCTCCCCGCCAGTCCCCTGGGGTGGCCCCTCCCTACAGCCTGTGGTCAAAAGCAAAAAGAAACACAGACATTTGTGTCACCCTATTAAGCACACAGTGCTTTGAGTGGTGCACCAGGAGCTAAAGGTTCTCATCCTCCCCTTGGCAGGGCGGCCGGGTAAATACTATAAAAAGCAGGCAGAAAGTTCCTAAAATTTCCCCCTGAACTTCCCTGGAGACAAAGAACCTTAATAGTTAATTTCTTTCCTTTTCCTCTCTCTTTCTTCTTTTTTTCTTTTTCATGTGATAACATCTTATTTTCATTTTTTTAAAAAGACAATTAAAAACATGGGCAGGAGGTCAGATGGAGGATTTTGAGATGCTCCAGTCACTCCCCAGGAAGTTCTGTTTTGGGGAGAGTTGACCCAGCAGCTGGTCCCTGCTGCTCTAAGATGTGTGCTTTCACTTTCTCACTCCCCAAACGATTTGGTTTGGAGTCTTGAAAGCCTTGGAAAGAACTGCCTACAGAGGGAAAGTTCTGGAAAGGGCAGTCCCCCAGAGAACAGAAACCCAGGGGAAGAGGAACTAGCTCTGTGAACTTGGGGACCTCTGCCTGTTGGCTTGGGATGGGGGGTCTTCAGGCCTCCAGACCTCCAGGCTGCAAATGGAATGGTCAGCTGGGAGCCAGGATGCCCTCGATCTGCTTTCCAAATTGTGCATGACTCCCAAAGGGGACTAAAGGCATGGAAGGGGTCAGATCTTTAGTTGTTTGTATGGCCTGCAGCAGGAGGCACTATTTATCATCAGTTCACCAAAGCCCTACTCCAGAGGGCTCCAAGGAGCTCACATCTCCTCCCTCCAAGAAGGATCCTGGACCCCACATTCCATTTCTTAAACTTCTCTTACTTACTCAATATACTGCCATCAACAGCATTGTCAGCCTTCTGGGCTTGAGTTCTGGAAGGAATTTCCTCCAATTTAGAGCCTGCAGGGTCATGCTTTGGAAAGCAGGATAAAGTATTCCACACCTAAGGCCACGAGGTCTCTGAGTTGACTCTTCGATAAACATCCCTTATTTCCAAGGAACAAAGTTGTCTCTTCACCTAGAGGAACAAAGAAGTTGCAATAAAGACCCCTGATGTTCTAGGGTGTTTGGGAGACCTAACTTCATTAGCCCTACTAAGTAAGGCTTTCATGACCTACCAGGAACCAACTTCTAGTGAGCCTGAAGGTCCTGGGACTCTTCCAAACCCCCCACATGATTTCCCACATCTTGAGGTTTGGTAGAGTTCACAGCAGAGAAAGATGTGAGGGGAGCAAACAGTGGTCACCTTTCTGGGAAATGAACTTCTTTGGGGTTTTTATATCCATCTATCCACTGTGGGGAATTGTTTGCTATAATGCTTCCAGAAAATGAGAAGTATTTCTTTCCTAAGAATACAGTGAGAATCCTGTTTGAGATCCAGTTATTCATATTATAAGTTTGGACAATATAGAAAAGAATATGAACTGTGGTGATTATTTTCAGATAAAAGACTACACATTTGCAGGTCATAAATTTTACGATTCACGGTATCCATATCTTTGCAAAGACATCTGGGTAAAGTTAAACCATTCCCTGGACATTGTTTAATAAGCTCTCAGAGGAACCTGTTGAGAAAGGCTGTTCTTTGCCTCCTAGATTCTTTGAATGTGGCCATCCTTACACCCTCTATGGGACAATCCCTAAGAAGAATGAGCTCTAAGAATTCTAAACACATTCATAGCCGATGCCTCATCTAGTATCCTTGTCTCTGCCTTTGTTAAGACTGTAGACCTGACTCCTGACTCCTAATAGCTCTGCCTCCTGTTCCCACTCTGACCTCAACCCTCAGATCTAATGGCAGACATGCAGTTTCTCTGGCCTTGACTCTCCAAAGTTTCCCTCAAGTCTGGTCCTTTTCAGTAGCTCCCATGTTATATCCACTGGCCTCTGTGGCAGGTGCTCCTGGGAGGCCTGACATACTCCTACCCCCCAGAAGAGGGTTCTGAAACATGCTGCCCTTCAAGTTGCTTATAATACAACATCAGACAGCTAAAACCTAAGTGACTTTAAGATTGGGGTCAATTACTACCATGAATAAATGCACAAGAATACCACAGTTCTCTTATAAGAAAGTGATTAAGATCTAAAACCATCTACATATAGTATGTCTACAGAATGGCCTACTGCTTAGACTTGGTCATCTTCAGTGTTCTATACAGTCATCTCCTCTTTTCTCTCCCATTCCCCTTCAGTTTAGCAGAATGAGATTTGCAAAGGGCAGAGTTAGTCTTTCTTACAACTAAGGATTAAAAAGGCAGTAGAGAGGTCCAGTTCCCAACTCACCATTCCTCCAACCCACTGGTCAGTCTCTTCACCCCACAGACCAATCTGCATCAGCAAAAATAGAATTCCAGCCACCAGGACTATTTTTCAACATCAAAGTCTTCCTACTGCTTACAAAGTAAAGTAGCAGCATGGAAAACACTCTGATAGCTTCTCAAAAAGCTAAACATAGAATTGCCATATGACCCAACAATTCCACTCCTAGGTACATACTCAGAACTGAAAACAGGTATTCAAATACTTGTACACCAATGCTCATGGCAGCACTATTCACTGTAGCCAAAATGCACAAACAGTCAAAATGTCCATCAATGGATGAATGGGTAAACAAAATGTAGAATATTATTCAACCTTAAAAAGGAATGAAGTACATGCTAACAACATGGGAAAACCTCCAAAATATGCTAAGTGAAAGAAGACAAGAAACAAAATCCATACATTGTATGATTCCATTTATATGAAAGGTCCAGCTAAGTCCATAGAGACAGAAAGCAGATTAATGATTGTCAGGGGCTGAGGTATAGGGAGTGACTGCTTAATGTGTATGGGGTCTCCTTTGGAGGTGACGAAAATCTTTTGGAATAAATATAAGTGATAACTGCACAACATGGAAGTGTAGTAAATGGCACTGAATTGATCACTTTAAATGGTTAATTTTACATTATGTGAATTTTACCTCAATTTAAAAAAATCCTCCACCTTTGAGGGATCAGTGTATTCAGCTCCTTCCCATCCTGATGGTCACTCTTTGGATAATGGAAGACTGAATGGGGAGAAGTTAGGAGGATGAAAAGGACAGATGTCCACTTTTCTTCTGTCTAGTTGATCATAGTGATGATGATGACAACCTTAATGGTAATATATGATGAAATGAAGAAAGGAGGCTTAAAACAGTTTCCACAAGTCAGGGCAATACAGTACCCACAGCTTGCCTGGAGCAGGACCATATTCCTCAGCCATCCTGAACCTTGAGCCACTGTGCCCCCAGTGTTTCTGCAGCCTTGCCCAGAGTCGGAGCTGGTAAGCAATGGAACCAGGATCTTCATCTGTGTTTGTCCAATAGCCGAGCCAACACTACTTTATACTACAGCATCTCCCTAAAGTGGTGGTAGATAATTATCATGACAGCTCTGGGATCATTAGAAGACCTTCTCCCTAGACCTGTATGTAATAAGAATATTAGCAATCAGTAAGTATTTAGCACATACCAGGCACAAATCTACATTTCTGACATATATTAAGTTGTTAATTCCCACTGTAGGCCCATGAGCTAGGCACTGTTGGTATCTCCATTTCACAGATGAAGAAACTGAAGAACAGAGATATTATAATCATGTCCAAGATCCTGGCAATGCCCAAGATCAGGCAATGTTGTGTGGACTGACGCTCAAAGAAAGGGTTGCTGGCCTCAAGGTCTCTATCAGAGCTTGCTGTGTGGGCACCTGAATGACTACTCCAGGCTCTTCTCCTCCCCAGTGAAATTCCAGCATATTTCTCCTTTGTTCTTTGCAGGAGGATCATGTCCTCTAACATCTGGCCATGCTGCCTTTGGCACCAAATCTATATACAGACCCTGGAGCAGAGACTTACTGAGTTTCCTTAACAATATTTTCATGCTGTTTCCTTCATTTGGGATATAAATATAAATGTTTCCTACATTTGTCTTTCGTTTGCCTTTGCTATTGTTTGTGGGATGAGCTCTCGGTGAAAGGACATTGAGACAGGAAACAAATAGCTTTGGTTCTGAAATTAAAGGCTTTTCTTTGCTACTGCAGGAATCTCTCTATTAAAAAAAGATTCATTCATTTTCTTGGGGATGAATGTGGAAGACTGATTCACGATTTTATTATTGTGTTCATAGAGGCTCAGGAAACTCATCTCAGATTGCCCTTTTGCTTCTCTCCTCCTCCCTCTTCACTATTTGTGCCCCCCAAAACAGTAATACTGTGCCAGAGAGCCATAAATCTCCCATAGTAAATTCAGGGTATTGGGAATCCAATTGGGGAAAGAGGCTACTAGCCTTAGGAGGCACTGGATGTGGCCTCAGCAATATCTGCTCTAATACATTCCCCTCCTTAGTCAATAGATAAGAAACTTGAGCCCCAAATAGATGGTCACATTCATAGTTCATGGTAGACATAGAGCTTAAATCCTGGCCAACTTTCTGGTTCCATATCCGAAATTCTTCCCTGCCTTGCCACCCTCCTCTTTAAGCAACCTCTGAAAGTAGCAGAGCACTGTTAAAGGAGTCCAGGTGTGCCTGGCAGATGTTAGGCTAGCAGCAGATACCAGAGGCATTAGAAGTCAGAAGGGCCAGGGCTCAAGGCAGGGGTAATAAAGCAAGGTGTCTGGTCTTCAATCCAGTGCGTCACCAATTTCAGAGCCACATGGCCCAAAATTCTTGGTGGTTTCTCAAGAGAATAATTGCTCTGGAAGTCACGCGAGATGGCTAAAGGTACGAAGTATGGTGCTCTTTCACTGAGTACCCAGAGTAGTCCTAGTACTGGAAGGTAAGCTTTCTGGGTATCACCTTATTTAATTCCCAGAACAATGCTAAGATGCATGTTTTATTAATTTCCTTTCACAGATGAGTAAACTAAGGCTCAGAGAGTTTACACAGCCCCCCATACCCACAGATTTGCTTGACCCTAAGATTAGGAGATTTTCCACTAAGCCATACAGCTACCCCCAAATGAGCCTAGGGCTTCTTATCTCAGAATCCTGAACTTCTGCAGTGGGCTCTGTTTTCCAAGAGGAATTTTTAAATTGTTATTGGCATAGTAATCATTTTGCTAGATTTAGTCAGTAGGACCAATAGGTAATCCCTATGGGAGAGTATGGCTCTTCCTCTGACCTCATTTAAGACACCCTGGGGCCATATCTATGTTTTTAAGGCACTCAGCAGATCATCTGGAGGGGAAGGTGGTGGGCTTGCCCTCTTCTTTCTCACTGAATGGGTTTTCCAAAAGAGATGCTGTTAGAGTGGCAAGGAGCAGGAACTCGGACATCATACTACCTGAAATGAATATCAGCTATCGTTTACCAGATACGGAATCTTGGACAAGACACTTGGCCTTTCTATGTCTCATTTCCGTAATCTGTAAAGTGGGGTAAAAATACCACCTGCCTCATAGGATTATTGAGAGAACTAAATTACCTTATATATACATATGGCACAGAGGATTTCCTGGCACACCATATGTGGGTATTCACTATTAAAATGCTCTGGGGAGCCATTTCCTCTACGTCTTGGGTAGGATTGAAAAACAGCCAGAATCCTGGAACCAGCTACCACTCTTATGAGCACCTAATACCTTTACTAGGTGTGCTTTATATATATACTCTTTCTAACTCTTACAGAAACCTTATTAGATAAGCGTTATTATAACCATTTTACAAATGAGGAGACCAAGAGTGTGGAAGGTCAAGTGATTTGTACCTGGTCATACAGCCAGAAAGTGGCCAAGGCAGTGTCTGAATATATGTCAGTTAGGCTACAAGGTCTTTCCACCAGCTCATCTGTTTCCCTAAGATTGGGATGTTGGTTTCAAGCCAAAGCCATCTTTCAACGTAAGTGTCTTTTTATTACTTTTCATTTTTTTAAAAATTTTTTGGTGGTGGGGGCAGTTAGCTTGGTAGTTAAAGTTAAAGAGAGTATGAGCAAATATACCCTAACAAGCCCCTTTGAAAACAAAATTAAAGAAGAAAAATATGGTCATTTACCAGCTGCTAGACCCAAGAGTGGCCATGCTGGGCTATACACCCCTTTGTTGTGAGTTTATCCTTGACTAACCTAACCTCAACCCACATCTATGGTTATTAAGCAGAATGAGGTCCACGACCAAGTAAATATATTTTCATCGACTCAAGACCCACCCTCTCTGAGAAGAGTTTCAAAATGATCTTTACCCAAACCTCTTTGTTCTAAATGTTCTGTTACAGGGAGCTGGCAGTAATAACAACAACAATAAAAATAACAAATAGTTACAAGAGCTTGTGAAGTGTTGGGAACTGTGCTAAATGCTTTAAATATATTAGATTATTTAATCCTCACAACTGTCTTTTACAGCCCTCTTTCATGGGGGAGGAAATTAATATTTAGAAAAGCAAAATACAGGGCGCCTGGGTGGCTCAGTGGGTTAAGCTGCTGCCTTTGGCTCAGGTCATGATCTCAGGATCCTGGGATCGAGTCCCATATCGGGCTCTCTGCTCAGCAGGGAGCCTGCTTCCTCCTCTCTCTCTCTGCCTGCCTCTCTGCCTACTTGTGATCTCTCTCTGTCAAATAAATAAATAAAATCTTTAAAAAAAAAAAGAAAAGCAAAATACAAAAAAAATAAAAGAGCAATATCTGTAGTTCAAGATCACATAGTAAGACATGGAAACAGGATTCAATTCCTGCCCTGCCTGACTCCCATTTAAAATCCGAACACTAGGCCATATGGCCCCTGTGCTCTTTGGAAGGGTTTGACTACTACAGGGCCTATTAGCCAGAGGCTAAGTGTGAGAGAGGTGTCTCATATAGGTTGAAAGGGACAAGCTGGACTCCAGTTCTTTTAAAAGGAGACAGAGTTATCTATTCCTTCAAATTCTACCCTGAATTATTTTTTTTTAAAGATTTATTTACTTATTTGAGAGAGAGAGCACAAGCAGAAGGGACACTGGGAGTAAGAATCTCTAGTAGACTCTCCACTGAGCATGGCACCCTACGTGGGGCTTGATCTCACAACCCTGAGATCATGATGTGAGCTGAAATCAAGAGTCTGATGCTCAACCAACTGTGTCACCCAGGCACCCCTCAACCCTGCATTCTTGAACTATAGTGGAAATGGCAGGTTCTACCTCCATCTCCCATGCCCTTTAAAGAGTGGAAGAACTCAGACTTCAATCACTAGGGCTCCTGGCTGACTCAGTGAAGCATGCGATTCTTGATCTTTGGGTTGTGAGCCGGAGCCTCACAATGGGCACAAACATTAATCATATGATAAACAATTATGGCCCTAGTATTTTCCTAGTATTGTGCTAGGGGATGCTGAGAAGAAAGAGAGAAAAGTAAAGGACACTATCCTGTCCTCAAGTTGTTTACAAATTTGCATGTACTGGTCAGAGATCTGATTCTACCAAATCCAAAGAAAAAACTCTCCAACTGGGTCCCAAAACCAAGATCAGGAGAAACTCAGTGGCATGATTCTATTATTTGTATAGCTTTCTGGGTAAGAAAAACAGGAAGAGTAATCGCCACAACTCTAGGGCTTTCTTAAGGCATGAATCATAAACCAGATCAACAGGTATGGTGAATGACTCGTCAGTTGAACAGTTGTCTCTACACAAATAGACAGCTGGTTGGTCAGAAAGAAATGTGAATGACCTCCCCCATCTCAACCTCCTTCAACATGAAGCCTAGCCTCTCTGAGCATGCCTGAAAGGTTCTCAAGTTTATTTTGATTCCAGCTCCCTCCCTCCCCAGCTGACTCTTGCAGGAAGAATGAAGCTTGCCATTTTGCACACAGTTTTGCCTTTTCTATTGTTTATTTTGTTAAGACTCTTAAACCTGTTAGCGAAGCGGTTTCCAGCCTTGTCTGTGTAGTAATAATCTCCCTTTCTAAGAGATAAGCACCCTGAGTAAGGCATATTGGAAGACAAACCAACAAACCAAAGTTGCTGAGTACACACAACTCTTCGAAGATGCCTCACCACTCGGGCTTTATTAGCTTCAGGGAAAAGAAAAAAAAAAAGGAAGTCTGGCTTGAAGGTTTCAGAAACTCACTTAGAAATTACTAGAAACTCTGAAAATAAATAAATTGGGAAAAAAAAAAAGGAAAGGTATAGTGAAAAAAGAGAAAATCTGCCTTTGTTGTACAGACATATACTTTGAAAAAGTTGTTCAGAAATACTAGTTATTGATAAAGGTTGTTTTGATAAAAATAAAAAAAAATTACTAGAAACTGCATGGAAGAAAATTCCAATAGTGTGCCCAAGACAAATGGAGATTTGCTGCTGCAGGGGAACACATGGAGAAAGACAAGCAGGGAGAGCCTGCTGGAGACTTCCAGAAGAAAGGAACTTTTTGGCAAGCCTGGAGTTTACTCAGATGTCCCAATTTCTAACACATACACTAAACTTCTACCTTTAGGACAGGAAGATATGAATTTTACTGCCAGAAAATTAAATGAAACACTCAGATGAAAAATGTGTTTTTAGTTTCTAAAGCCAAATTAACTTCTTTGCTCCATGACAGGGCATTTATTCTTGCCATTCAGAAGGAACTCCCTACCAAAGATAATGCACAATCCCTGTGACTGGAATCTTGTCACCAGTCCATGGCCTGTTCAGCAGCCACTGCATGCTTCCTCTTTGTTGATAGAACCCTAGTTTTATTCCAGAGTTGGACAGTGATATACTCAAGGAAGTTGGACCCTTCCCCAAAACTAGGTGAATGGAAAATAATTAGTCTAAGTGTATCCCAGCAAACCTACCCTTCCTCCCTACCTATATAGTGTGGGATCACAAGTGACAGTGAGTTCTAGGATCTTCAGAGAAACAGGTTCCACCTTAATCAAAATAAAGACATGTGAAACAAAGCTCCATTCCTTCCTCTCATTGAACCTGTCCATGTGAGGCATGACGCACGCATCTCCAGCAGTCACCTTGTTCTTCAGAGAGAGAAGCGAGAGCATCACCAAGCCACCTGGTCCCCTGAGTCACTATGTCATTGACTTTCCCTACCCTGCAACCTCTTGACATGTGCAATAATAAACCCTTGTTTTCCAAAATTCTTTTGTGTATTCTCTCACATACTAGCTTAAATCATAATACATTAAAAGTCCTTGAGAACCTTTTGGTCCTTCATCCACACTAGTTATCATGGTTACTGTCCAAGATTCCATGGTCCCTCACACCAAGATGGCTTATTATTTTACTGCACAAAGCAGAGGAAGTATATCCATGGGGGGTGGAGGAGACTCTGCCAAAGATTGCCTCCTCAAATTCTAGTGTTCAATGTCCCTGAGGCAGCACATGGCCACAAGCGTGTCACCATCCCCAGCTGCCTCTAGGAGCCAACAAGAAGCTCCTGGGTAGCAGGGATGGTGCACAGACCTTGCTTCCAAGCCGGGATCTGATGAAGTACAGTTTAATGTTGCCAGACCCCTCTCAAGGTTTTTAGTAAGAGGCAGCTCTGACTTGTAACTGGATTCTGTTCCCAATTCATTCACTCAGAGGAGAGAGACTGGACAAGAGAGAGAGAATGGACAAGATAGGCTTTAAAATGATACCTAGGAATTCAAAGTAACGGTTTGTTTGCGTAAATGTCTAGACGACTCAGTTCACCTCTCCAATTCCTGCACCAATCCTACTCCTTTCAGGATCAGCACAAAATTGTGACACTGGTGAATGGAGAGGTGTCTGAGCACAAGACATTTCCCCACCAAGGACTCTCCAAGTGGCCCAGAACTTTCTGTAAAGAATTGAATTAAGTGCCTGTTTATCTTGAAAAACTAGCCAGTGAGTAGACTGAAGGGAAGCCAAAAGACCTGTAAATATGGATCACAGGGTGAAAATTCTGTCTTCTCTAGAAGTTTTTTCCTGTTGCAGCTTGGTTGTTCATGGCCCAACAGCACCATTTCAAATTCTACAAAATGGTGTTTTTAGAAGTGGAGTTTTCACATGTCTATAAGCATAACATTCCCTCAAATAGTTGTGTGTGTGTGTATATGTGTGTGGTTGTATTATTGTCTTGTTCATTTGTTTGCAGCAAATTTCTGGAGCCAAATTTCTTGCAGTTCTAATTCCTCAGGCCTGGGCAACCTCCTCCGGACTAAGCCCAGGTGATTCTGACATGGAGAGTTCACAGGTCCACTCTGAGATGCACTGCTCTGACTCTGGACCAGGCAGTTCATCTGATCAAAAGCAGCTTCCACCTTCTTCTAAGTAGGCTGTCTCTGTCTCTCCTTCTTTCTTCGTTCCTTTTTTTTTTTTTTTAATCAGTTTAAAAATAGTTCAGTCAGTGGTTTTGCCAAAGCACTCAGTGAAAAATGTTCGAATTAGCATTTCTTGATTCCAGAACGTGAAACATTAAATGAGAGTCCAAACCCAAATCCATTATTACTTTTTTTTAAAGATTTTACTTATTTGACAGACAGAGATCACAAGCAGGCAGAGAGGCAGGCAGAGAGAGAGGGGGAAGCAGGCTCCCTGCTGAGCAGAGAGCCCGATGGAGGGCTTGATCCCAGGACCCTGAGATCATGACCTGAGCCAAACGCAGAGGCTTAACCCACTAAGCCACCCAGGCACCCCTCATTATTACTTTTGAGAGGAGACTTTCTATAGCTATTCCACAGTGTGTAAGAAGTAAACAGGGATGGTGTTCTCTAGAAGATGTTTTTTTGGCAGCTTCTGAAAACTTGTCTCACATTTCACAGTTCTCCCAGCCTCCCAGGGAATGACCTAGCAGATCCCCTCTATGCAAATGAATAGCTTGCCTTATCTGGTCCTCAGAAGTTCCCTTTTCAGTAAAAACCACTCTGAAGTTGGTTACAGACCAGGGTCTACATTAGAGGTCCAGCTGGGCAAGCACCTCTAAGTAAACAGAATGGGTCACATGATTTATCGGGTGATGAGTGTTTGCTGGAAGGCATGTGGTGTGAGGTTACTGTCCAGTCAGAGGAAGAGGAGAAGGGGGAAAAAACCGAAAACCAAAAAACAGAAAACTCCTACTTGCTTTTGTTTTTAAGGGAAACTCCCCTCCTGTGTGTAGACTTCCTGGGAGGTTCTTTCTGAACTAGAGCCTCCAGGCCAAGCGTGATGTTTTGTTTGATGTGGTAGCTGAGCTGACTGGGACAAGGTACTCCAGGAACCCACTGGTCAAGTGGTCGTCCCTGAGTGGCAGCTCTCTCCTGGGAGAGAGAGTATTCTCAGATATTCCTGTATAACAGGCCTTTCCCTTGACCAGGTAGAATGTTCAACCGGTGACCTGAAAAACATTTACTTGATGTTTAAGGATAAAACACCTACTTGACAGAAGAACCTACTTGCGCCAGGCTTCTTTTGGAGGGTGAGATGGGGACCACCAAGATCCCAAGTTAAACAAAAGATGAAGCAGTGGGTTCCTCAGGTCCTGGTCCCTGGACCGAGTATACCAGTTATTGAATTGCTTTATTCATTATTAGTTTTCTAGAGTATCAAATGCTGAATATCCACTTAAGGGTCAACCAGAGTTGATAAATTCCAGAATACTGCTCATATATTTTCTACTCTGCACTGAAATTTCCTTATCGTTTCTACAAATCAAGGGGGAAAAAAACCACAACAGCTTAACCTAAAAATGAGCAAAGAATATGAATATATTGTTCAAAGAAAAAGAGAATTCCCTGGGGAATTCTACCAAACTTTCAAAGAAGAAATAACACCTATTCTCCTGAAGCTGTTTCAAAAAATTGAAGCAGAAGGAAAACTTGCAGACTCTTTCTATGAAGCCAGCATTACCCTGATCCCCAAACCAGGCAAAGACCCTACCAAAAAGGAGAATTTCAGACCAATATCACTGATGAATATGATTGCTAAGATTCTCAACAAGATTCTAGCAAGTGCCTGATTCTAGCAGGGGTAGGGCCTCTGCCTTCGGTTTGGGTCATGATCTCGGGGTCCTGGGATCGAGCTCCGTATCGGGCTTTCTGCTGGGTGGAGACCCTGCTTCCCCCCCTCTCTCTGCCTGCCTCTCTGCCTACTTCTGATCTCTGTCTGTCAAATAAATAAATAAAATCTTTAAAAAAAAAAAAAAGATTATCCACGATGACCAGGTGGGATTCATCCCTGGGCAACAAGGATGGTTCAACATTCACAAATCAATCAATGCGATAGAACAAATTAATAAGAGAAGAGAGAAGAACCACATGGTCCTCTCAATTGATGCAGAAAAAGCATTTGACAAAATCCAGCATCCGTTCCTGATTAAAACGCTTCGAAGTACAGGAACAGAGGGAACATTTCTGAACTTCATAAAATCTATCTGTGAAAGACCCACAGCAAATATCATCCTCAATGGGAAAAAGCTTGCAGCCTTCTCGTTGAGATCAGGAACATGACAAGGATGCCCACTCTCACCACTCTTGTTCAACATAGTATTAGAAGTCCTAGCAACAGCAATCAGACAACACAGAGAAATAAAAGGTATCCAAATTGGCAATGAAGAAGTCAAACTCTCTCTCTTTGCAGATGACATGATTCTTTATATGGAAAACCCAAAAGACTCCACCTCAAACTACTAGAACTCATACAGCAATTCAGTAATGTGGCAGGATACAAAGTCAATGTACAAAAATCAGTGGCTTTCTTATACACTAACAATGAAAATACAGAAAGGGAAATTAGAGAATCGATTCCATTTACTATAGCACCAAGAACCATAAGATACCTGGGAATAAACCTAACCAAAGAGGTAAAGGATCTGTACTCGAGGAACTACAGAACACTCATGAAAGAAATTGAAGAAGACACAAAAAGATGGAAGACCATTCCATGCTCTTGGATCGGAAGAATAAACATTGTTAAAATGTCTATACTGCATAGAACAATCTATACTTTTAATGCCATTCCGATCAAAATTCCACCAGTATTTTTCAAAGAGCTGGCGCAAATAATCCAGAAATTTGTATGGAACCAGAAGAGACCCCAAATCGCTAAGGAAATGTTGAAAAACAAAAATAAAACTGGGGGCATCACGTTACCTGATTTCAAACTTTACTACAAAGCTGTGATCACCAAAACAGCATGGTACTGGCATAAAAACAGACACATAGACCAGTGGAACAGAGTAGATAGCCCAGATATGGACCCTCAACTCTACGGTCAAATAATCTTCGACAAAACAGGAAAAATATACAGTGGAAAAAAGACAGTCTCTTCAATAAGTGGTGCTGGGAAAACTGGACAGCTATATGTAGAAGAATGAAACTCGACCATTCTCTTACACCGTACACAAAGATAAACTCAAAATGGATAATATACCTCAACGTGAGACAGGAATCCATCAGAATCCTAGAGGAGAACATAGGCAGTAATCTCTTCAATATCAGCCACAGCAACTTCTTTCAAGATACGTCTCCAAAGGCAAAGGAAACAAAAGCGAAAATAAACTTTTGGGACTTCATCAAAATCAAAAGCTTCTGCACAGCAAAGGAAACAGTCAAGAAAACAAAGAAGCAACCCACAGAATGGGAGAAGATATTTGCAAATGACAGTACAGACAAAAGTTTGATATCCAGGATCTATAAAGAACTCCTCAAACTCAACACACACAAAACAGATAATCATATCAAAAAATGGGCAGAAGATATGAACAGACACTTCTCCAATCAAGACATACAAATGTTCAGACACATGAAAAAATGTTCATCATCACTAGCCATCAGGGAGATTCAAATTAAAACCACATTGAGATATCACCTTACACCAGTTAGAATGGCCAAAATTAGCAAGACAGGAAATAAAATGTGTTGGAGGGGATGTGGAGATAGGGGAACCCTCTTACACTGTTGGTGGGAATGCAAGTTGGTGCAGCCACTTTGGAGAACAGTGTGGAGATTCCTCAAGAAATTAAAAATAGAGCTTCCCTATGACCCTGCAATTATACTACTGGGTATTTACACCAAAGATACAGATGTAGTGAAAAGAAGGAAGATGTGGAACATAAATGACTCTTAAACACATGAAATGATGCTTAACTTCTGTTAAGCCAATTTAAAATTATTTCAAAATAAAAATTGATGGTTTTTTTGTTTTGTTTTGTTTTAAATTGATGGTTTTTAAAAGATGGCTACTTAGAACATCTCAGTGACTCAGTCAGTTGATTTCAGCTCAGGTCGTGATCTCAGGGTCCTGGGATCAAGTCCCATGTTGGGCTCTGTGCTCAGCAGAGAGTTGACTTTTTCCTTTCCCTCTCTGCCCCTTTCCCTGCTCATGCTTACTCTCTCTCTCTCAAATTAATAAAATCTTCTGGGTTAAATCTTCTGGGGCTTCTGAGCTATAGGTTCTGTGTGTTTCTTGAAATGGGTGTTCATTATACTATATGCTTAATTTGTGAAGATTTACTGAGCTGTACACTTATGATAATAAACGTTTATTAATATATGATATATCAATTAAATTTTTTAAAAATTAGTTTTTATCTAACAGAATGAACAAAGATCAAAAACTGTGCTGACAAGATAGAGAGAAATAGACATTCTCACATCTTGTTAACAGAAATATAAAATGGCAAGTGTCTCCGGAGGGCAAATAGGCAATATCTATCAAATATACAAATGCACATGCCCTGTGACACAGCAATTTCACTTCTAAAATTCACCCTAAATATTTCATCCTATTCACACTGCACATAATGATATGGATACACTGTAATTCTCTATAATAGTGTTTATAATACAGAAGATTCCTCACAACCTAGATGTTCACTTTAGGAAACATAAAATAAATCAGTGTATGTCTATAAAATAGAATGTTACCAATTATAAAAGATAGATCGGAAACTCTAAATGTACTACAACATAATAGTCTCCAATGTATATTGTTGCATCAAATGAAAAGTATGGAAAAGTGTGTGTAGTAATCCTATCATTTGACTAAATAAGGGGGTAATTACAAACATCCATGCTGACACATAAAGAAACCATCTCTGTAAGAGTATGAAATAAAATGGTAACATGACTTCCAGGTAGGCAAACTGGGCAGATGGGGGACAGAGTGAGACTTCTGATGTATTCTTTTTCTACCTTTTGAATTTTAAATTATATGGAGGTGTGACCTAGAAAAAAAAAATAAAATTTGAAATCCTAAGCTAAATACTCACTTACCAGGCCCTAGACCATGAACTATGATCACAAGGCAATCACTGACATTTTTTTTCACATTCAGAAAGTACAGTCACTTTCAAAGACATTAGAACTACCTAATGAGTATGATGAGTTCCGGCAAGGGAAGTCTACCTGGAGATGATGCTAAATAGCCAAAGAATGGTGAGAGTTGACTCCAGAGAGAAGCAGCTGCCAGAAAGTTAAATGCAGAGGGGACCTCAAATGTCCCACTTTGGCTGAAGTCCAGCCCTAAGGAAGCCACTCCTAAGGACTAAAGGAATCATTCTAGAGCCGTGATGGTTTAGAGGAGTTCCTTTTCTCTCAGTTTAGAGTTAACCCTGCAGAGGCATTTCATAGGACAACTTCCGCCAAACCAACTGCTCCCTTGGCTGAACATTATTTTCTAATCAGTGGCTGATAGAGTGCCCAACACTTCGCTCATATTGAAATAGGGCAGCAATAAGGGATTTTCCCCTCCTCCTACTTTTTTTTAAAAAAGCAATTGCTGCAGAGTAGGATACATACAAGCCACTCTTGATTGGATATATTCCTGTCCAGCACGTAGAACAGGGCTCACACCATCTTCCAGGAGTTCAGAAGAATCTTACCTGGAGAAAAATAAAATTTTGGCTGCTCTCAGGTCACTCATGGTGCTGGCAGCAATACAGGCTGGCTAAGGTGCCTTCTCCACTGGCCAGCCTCTGAAATCCAAGCCCAGTGGTGAGGGGGGAGGGCCCCAGACACTGTAAAGACCCCACCCTTTACAAAGTTCTTGTGAGTAAGACATGACCATGCCTTGCAAAGTAAAAATATAGCATGGCTTGAACTTAGAGTCTTGTTTTTGCTGGATTTCTCTTTGTTCTGTGAAAAGATTTCAATCTAAAATGGAACCTTGCGGATATGAAATGTGCATGTGCCCTCAGAAGAACAGAACTTAAGATCTAAGAGACTGATTTCACATAAATGCCTTCTTTATAGAAGGCAAGACTCACTCCTGACCAATGAATATCTGCCAAGCATGTTTCCCTATCCTCCAGCCAATGAACTTACCACTTGAACTCTGACTGGACTTCCCCCTTTTTGTACTCCTTGTCCATAAATACAGCTTGTCCCAGACCCTCAGCAGATCCACCTGCAGCTTGCTACAGAATATTCCCCAAATTGCAGTCCACTGCTATTCCCAAATAAATTCAATTTCTGGTCATTTGAGCTTGCCTCAGTTTATTTCTTTATTTAGGCTGATGGTAACATCTCCTGTTTGTTACAGGGACAATAAATCAACAATTTTGGATTGGAATTTTGTTTCCCTCCTGTTAGGGGCTGGTTATTGGGAAAATCTCCTTCAAAAGATGACAATAAGGGCGCCTGGGTGGCTCAGTGGGTGAAAGCCTCTGCCTGCGGCTCAGGTCATGATCTCAGGGTCCTGGGATCGAGTCCCGCATCAGGCTCTCTGCTCTACAGAGCAGAGAGCCTGCTTCCTCCTCCTTTCTCTCTCTCTGCCTGCCTCTCTGCCTACTTGTGATCTCTGTCTGTCAAATAAATAAATAAAATCTTTAAAAAAAAAAGATGACAATAAAATGTTTTTACATTGTTTTATGGCTAGAAGAAACCTCAAACATATCTCCTGGTCTATCTCTTAACCCTCAAAGAGATGGACTCTATCTGAACTTTAAAAACCTCTAAGGATGCAGTTTCCAAAATTTTACAAATTCCACTAGAAGTTTATTTAAGTAAATTATTAATCATCCTTTTGTTAATCAAGAAGCTTTTCATGTACTAGAAATTTCTGAATTGTAAAGAAGTAGGGTCACTGAACAACATTTTCCTAGAACTACCTCTCTAAATTCTAGAGCTGGGTAAGACTTGACCAGTCATCTTAATCTGAACTATTCGTTTTATGAGCAAGCAAAGTGAGGCTCAGAACATTAGGACAAAGAATACCCAGGTTTAGAACCTGAGTTTCCTGACTCCCACTCATGAGGTCCAGCACTCTTACAACTAACTATACTAGGGTGTTTCTTAGACATTAAAATGTTGCTAAATTCCTACTCTTCTCCAGGCTAAAAACCTTTATTCCCTAAATTCTCCTGACACTTTTTTTTTTTTCTTCATCAGTATCACTTACTAAGTAGCAGTACCATATAGCTGTCTCACTAGCTTTTGGTCTACTATGACTACTGTATCATTTTCTGCTATTCCCCCTTGCTTCCTGAATAGGTCTTGTTTTCTTATTTCTGGGTAGTCTGTTTATTCTCTCCTCCATTGTACTATCTCCTGTGTCTCACTAATGAGCCTCATCCTGTTTTTGACAGACCATTCTGTTTTGACAAGGTAAAATTGATCAGTGAATTAAACACATGTGAAACATCTCTAAATACAAACTCACTGCAGGGAAAGATTTGAATGCTGTCCATTTCCTTGCAGATAATAACTTGGAAGGCAATTTTCGTAGCCAGATGAATACTGAATGGAGAGCTCTGTTTAAACTTTGTGTTCCATAAATAGAAACAAAGTGCAGACATCCTGCCTCTTGACTTCTTTAGTCATTTGAAGCTTTCAGAAGTATGTTTTTATTTGTTTTCTTGACTCTTTTCTTCTGCACATTAGACTGCAGCCAAGGAGTGTCCACAGCACACCAAGGGCTGGAGTAATCCCGTACCTCCCTCCTGCAGGCAGATCCCCTAATGAGACCCCAGCCAACCCTTCATCGCCTTTTGAAGCTGGGCCAGGTGAGCCTTTCATTCCAATCACCCACACAATCATAGATTTTATTACTTAACCTTAAAATGAAATACTCTATTCACCCAAATGAACGTTCTGTGTGAACCAGGATAGGAATTCAGGTGATTCAAGATTCTGCAATTGTGTTATTAAGTTCACCTCAGAGATTCATAAATTTTCAGAAAAACTTTAATATTTTCAGATTTGGGATTGATGATCCAGGACCCATGGAAAGCTCTAGCATCTGTGGATAGATTCAGGATGCATCAATCAGGATGTTATGTCATTCAGGATGGGCTAAATAATGCTGTGGTAAAAAACAATTCTAAAAATCTCAATGGCTGAAAGAACCAAAGCTTATTTTTTCCTCATGTCACATGATAATCCAAGGCTGGCTGGAGACTTAACGACTACACTACTGTCATCTTCATTCCTAGATCTGATGGAGAAGCCACTATCAGGAACATTGCTGGCTTTAGTGTAGAAAGAAACGAAAGCACTGCTCTTAAGTCTTTAACCCAGAAATGCCACCCAGAACTTTTGCTTACATTTGAACCACCCGTGCCTGAGTTAAATGGGGTCAAGAAGTGTAACCTTCCTGCGAGGAAAACTACCTTGGAGAACAGTTTACTGAAGGATCCGTGAACATTTGAAATTATATGCAAAATTATATGTGAACGGGCATAGGTACCTATTTTTGGAGAGTAGTTCTATAATTTTCATCCTATTCTGAGAAGGGACTTTAACCACCAGCCCTCACCAGCACTTCCCCTGCCCCCCACTGCCATCACCACCCAAGTTAGGAACCAGTGATCCTAGTCCAAACTCCTTGTTTTACAGATGGAAGAACTTGAAAGCCAATCTTTAAACAACTTGCCAAAAACCAAAACAACTTCTTTGAACTTGCCAAAATAACAATTAATTGGGAGCACAACCAGCCCCTAAGACAGCATTAGGGAGAGGCCACACTTTCAGGCACAGCAAAAGGCTCCAGCCTCTGCTTAAGCAGCTCTCTGCATCCAAATTTAATTTAGGGAGGAAGAAAGAGGTCATGGGAAGGGGCTTAGTTTCCTGTAGGTTTCAAATCCCAAATGGAGGTTGGAAACTGGTAGAGGATCCTCCTTGGAAACTTTTGAAAAATTACTCATTTGAAAAATATTTCAATGCCAAGAAAAACGTGACCCCTGGTCCTTCTCCCACACTGTTTGCCTTTCCCTTCAGCCCTCTTTCCTCTTGTCAGGTAACCTGGGCGCCCATCATATCCTTCCAGCTTCCTCAAATGAACTTCCCACTGGAGCCCAACAAAAGGCATTATCCCGGAAGAACTGGTTTTCCCATCTCTTTTCATAACCCCATTTCCTTTTCGGAAGACCATGTGTTTTCATTAATTCATTTCAACTCACCATCCTGTCACCTCCCTTTACTTTACCCCACTTTCACCTCGAATGGGACATCACTTAGCTTCCCAACCAGCATGGCAATGCTTTATATTTCAGCAGTTAAAAGAAACTTATTTGGGAAACTCCTCCTCTCAATCTCTAGGCATGAAGACCAATACTAATAGATGCATGAGATAACTTAGCAATTTATCTATCTTATCAATAATTTTTCTCTTCCTCTTCACTTAATTTGGTATTTTCTCATTTCCCCCATTTCCTATTCCTTTTCTGGATAGATTTGTGTCAGGTTATGGTGGGGGACCAGGAAAAGCAGGTTTTGTATGAAATCTAGAAATAACTGAATATCAGGATGGAAGGAAAATTTTAAATGAGATTAAGAATTATGTGAGAGGTAATTTCAGGAGGCCTAAAATCCTGGGAAACCTGCCCAGGTTTTGTGGACTCTGAAGAGTATAGGGGCTTCCAGTAAGAAAAGTAATTTTGAATTCCAAATATATAGTTAGGTACCTATATATATCTATATATTTATTATTTTACTATATATTTACTATATAAATATTTATTGAGAAATAAATTCAATTACAAGTGAATATTTATTTAGAACTTCCTATCCTCACTCCCACTGCAACCGCTCCAGGAGGACAATTGTAATTGTCCTCCAGGAGGACAATTAGACAATTATTGTCTAATTATAAGACAATTATAAGGGGATTTTAGATTTGAAACAGAAGCCATATCATCCAAGTGGAGTAGAAATATCTCACATAAGATTTCTTGCAAAACACACAAACACGGAACACATTAGTAGATCAACCTTAGGAGGCTTTGGAAGGAGCCCCAACAAAGGACATTGTCTCTGAGAATCAAAATTCATTACAGACCCATGCAGCCAGAATATCTGAAATAAAAGTCAGGTCAAGGAACAAGCAATCAGTAGCTCAAGTCTGAAGCAAGGTCTAGACACATACATTTTAAGAAAGGCCCCACTAGTTTTTCTAGACCCCGGCCTCTTAAAAAAATGTTTACTGCTTTTGGCTTAATGCTCTGGACTTCTAAGGATTTATTTTGACAAAAGATTATCTAACTGAATGGAATCCTCCCCCAAAGAAGTAATTTTAGGTATCACCAATATTAAAAGGGAGCAAAATTGTGGAGGCTAGACAAAGAGTCTTTTACGGAGTTTTTGCAGTCAGACTATGGCACCCTGGACGTTGGAAGAGGAGGGTTAATGGGGTTCTCAGTATAGAGTCTTGGACAGTCATTAGATAAATTAAGAGCATGCAGGCCTCTGTTGGGGGTGGGAGGGCAGAAGGAAGGACACATTCCATTCTTTCCCTGCTGGCCAATGAATGGCCCCGAAAACATTTTACAGATGCTTCCTCCCCATTCCATATTTTGATTTATTCTACTCTGAATCATTACATGGATCTTCCCATTCACAGGTCAGGCAAAGGGATGTCTTTTCCTTTCTACATAAGAATGTCCTTCCTCCAAGAAGGATCTTGGAGGGATCTTATTCAGTGAAAATTGTATAAAGATGGTAAAAAAAAAAATTCCTTAAAGGCTGCAAGGAAAAATATAAAAAATTAAATATTTGGGTTAGATATTCATTAGAATCCATGATTCTCTCCAATTCATGGATTTTTTTCTAAATATGATATCAGACTTTGATTCTTATCTAGAATAGACAATCCTTTAGCACCTGCTCTTTAGCACTATATGTTAGAACTGTTACACTATGTTTAGAACATTCTTCCTGACTAAAATGAACCTGTGTTCTTACTGGCACATGAGAGTGGTGCTTCTTCCCACCCACAAGCACCCAAACTCCCCTCCTGCCCCATCTGTACAGCCTGGCCTAATTCATAAGAGAGTATTTAAGTGTTCATACACCTGTGATCTGACCATCGAAGTCAATGGTTACTCCACCAGCTAACAACTTCCACACTTCATTAGCTTTAGCACCTATTCCTTCATAGCAAGAAGACATCAGCTACATTTGGTATTCCCCTGTAAGAGATTCATTAGCTCATTTAAAAACACTCTCTTTGCTAGGCAATGGAAAAAGGTTTTTTCCTCCAATCTAAATATAGACACAAATAAGAAATGAAACTATGGGACTGATAACAATACTGTGGTCGATTCTTTTAAAGATGCTATCAACAGGAAGAACCAATGGGAGTGTCTAGAGGGGTGGGGGTGAGGTGGAGGGAGAGTGTCAGAGATTCAAGGAAGTAGCTAGGTCTCAAAGCCACAGGCATTATTCAACATTAATCCTGTTCTGGAAACTTGTTCACTTCTAAATACGTTCCATTTTTATTTTGGAACAAAATCACTCATGTTACTTTAGGAATATATTTTTACAAATTAGTTAAGTAGAAGAAGATCAGTCTTTGAGTAAGTTTTGAATTTGAAATGCTTTGGTTTATGAGAATACACAGGTGGAGAGTGTATTAAAATAGATCTAATCCTAGGCTAAAAGTCACTCAGGACTCTGCCAGCGGATGAGGAGGAGTATCTCCTTTTCCCCACACCAACTCATTACTTACATCTTAAGCCAACCTCTGGTGTCTGGCTTAGCCCTATTCGTTGCAAAGGCTGCCAGAGGAGGGACCTTTATAATATCGTGGGACTGGGAACAAAGTCGGGGAAGAGGGAAGAAAGCTATTTCCTGTATTAATAACAGAAGCCACCACTATGAACTAGACCTACTTTCCACCACTGGATATCCTGGGGTACCTCTGAGCAAACTGGCTCATTCGTGGTTTCTAATACTGTTATAAACACAATACCTGAGACAACCAAATGTGCGGGTCTGGATATAACCTGAGAGTAATGAGGGGCTGGTTGTCCTGACAAAGCTGAAGAAGCCCACCTAGGGCCCCATGGTGAGTGTCAGGTGATGGGAGTTTATATACAAACTCGGTTACTCATGAGCTGTGACACCTGAGACAACCAACGCTTTGTTTTAGAATTCAATTTGTCATTTTCAAAGCAGCACTGATGAGCTAGATAATTTTGGAAGGACCCTCCAGCTCTAAGGTTCTGACTCTAATCAGAAAGGTCCAGAGAGAAGGATGTTTAATGCTGAGATGTTTGTCTAGACTGAAAGACACCCGGACTGGGAGGTATGGTAAAGAATAATTAAATAGTAGATCATGAATTGGGAGCTACTGTTGTTGTGATTACAGCCACCTTAAATCTTTCCTGAACTCTCAATGGGTATAAGTACATAATAATGTTCACAAATGCCAGTCAATGTTAGGGGCAATGAACTGAATGGATGGTTGAACCAGGCTTCCTCTAAGCCTCTTTCTAACAAAAAAATCCCCCTGGTCCCAGGTTTCTCCCTGAGAAAACGTAAACAAGGTAAGGTTAAGGGTCTTTAGGAAAGAGTGTCTTTGTTTTTCTTTTTGCCGCCTTATTTTTAAAAATTGGGTTCGCTCGGGAAATTGTATTCTCTTGGAGATCACAGTCCTACTGGATTAGGGCCCTGCCCTTAGGAACTCATTTAACCTAAATACCTCCTTAAGTCCCTAACTCAAAATACAGTCACATTGGAAGTTAGGGCTTCAACATATAGATTTGGTGGAGCAGGACACAATTCAGTCCATGAGACACTCTAATTCTCCGTCTAAGTTTACTTCCATAATAACACACTGCATGCCACTAGGAAGGACAATGCAAGAATGGTGTGAGTGTAGGGAAGAGGAAATTTTGTTATTAAGTTGTGAAAAATGGTACATCAGTGTTTTTGGAGAGATTTCAAATAATTACAACAGTCTGGAGTATTCAGAAGCATTTAATAAAAGGGTAATAAGTGAAAAGATAAAATGTTCTCCCATGCTCTGATTTTAAGCCTGTTTTAATGATGTCTTGAAGGCCCAACTTCTGGCAATTTACAGAATTAATAGATTTCAGTATTTCTCCAAGGTACTTCAGCCTGGAAGGGGGCTGCTGAGAGAGAAAAATATTAGATATTTAAGGGGTGCCTGGGTAGCTCAGTTGGTTAAGCATCTGCTTTCAAGTCAGGTCATGATCTCAGGGTCCTGGGATGGAGCCCCACATCAGGCTCCCTGTTTAGGGGGGCTCCTGCTTCTCCCACTCTGCTGCTCTCTCATTCTCTCTCTCTCTCTCTCTGTTTCTCAAATAAATAAAATCTTTAAAAAAGAGAAAAATATTAGATATTTAAAGGGCTGTCATGAGAAAATCAGGAATAGATTACAAATCACAAATATTTGACCTGAGACATTATTTCCCCTTCTTCAACTCTCAGCAGACACTACTTATCAGTCATGGCACTCACCAAACAAAGCCTCACAATACATTCAGGCCAATGCTCCAAACAACACTTTTTTAAAAAGGAATTGGTATATAAGATGAAATGATAAAAATAACATTGCCAATAGCTAATATCAATTGAGTGCCTACCAAATGCCAGACATTGCTCTAAATTTTTTCATATATAAACCCATTTCTTCCTGGTAACCACCTTATGAGGTAGGCAAAAGGGGAATTCACATTTTTCAGGTGATGACACTGAAGCACAGGCACTCAGTGAAGATGGTGAGGAACTTGGATTTGAATTCAGGCCATGTGGCTACAGAAGCACAATTATCATTACTTTTCTATAGTGTTTACCCACCATGGGTTGGATTTATCGTATATAATTAAAGAAGCAGAATGACAGCCAGTGGGAGAGATGTTGCAGAGTCAAGCTGCATCAACATAAAAATAACTTTTGTGACAATTAAATTATTCTAATGCTGACATCATAGTAACCTGCAATATTTAGTGCCCTATCACTGCAGACATCTGAGCAGAGTTCTATAGCTAGGTATTAGGATTGTTTTGCAATGGATTGAATGAAGGAGAGGGTAGGTTGGATGACAGCATCTCAACTTCTCATCTAGTTCTAAAATTCAAGGATTCCTTGCCTTAGGCAGTACCAACAAATCTAGAAGGAATCCACAGGTGACATCCTTCCTCATTCTTTCTTTTTTGCCATCTCCCTTTATGTCCAGCATTGTCAAACAAGGAATGTCTAGGATTTTAATAAATCACACTGAATTTTAAAAATAGACACTCAGTAGATGGCATATAAAGCCCACACAGCCCCAAAATATAAACAGTAGTCTGGAAAAGATTATTGAATTCTCTAAACCATTGTTCTCTAATTATATAAGCAGGCTTATTCCGCTCCTTATCATCACTTTCTGGGAAAGGGAACAAAGTTACAGCAACAGTAAGAGATAGGTAAGTTGGTTAGCTATTAAAGAAGTTGACAATGTCTTCAAACATTAACTCCCTCAATCTCTCCCCAAGAATGGTATGCCTTGCAAGGCAAGTATCCTTTTCTGGAATGTGACCTTGGCCATTCCTAGCAGCAGCAGAGAAAAATACCATCCCTATGAGGTTACTATTTAGTGATGAGAAAGAGATTAACAGCAGGTGCCAAATCATTTCAGATTAAAACTCACATATGTGGAATACTAAGGAAACCTCTAATCTATTATACTAAGGAAACCTCTAATCTATTATGTGCCATTCCTTCCAGGATTTTTACCTGAAAGGCTCTGCTTTGCTTCTGCAAGTGTGTGCCATTACACTATAAGCCAGGTATGAATGCCCTTCATTATTTTTGCACAGGTCTTAAGACCTCCTTTTTTTTTTAATTTTTATTTTTTTTAAAGATTTTATTTATTTATTTGAGAGAGAGACAGTGAGAGAGAGCATGAGCAAGGAGAAGGTCAGAGGGAGAAGCAGACTCCCTATGGAGCTGGGAGCCCAATGCGGGACTCGATCCCAGGACTCCAGGATCATCACCTGAGCTGAAAGCAGTCGTCCAACCAACTGAGCCACCCAGGCGCCCAAGACCTCCTTTTTTAAGATAGAGAGAACATGACCCTTTCCTTGGACTAGCCTCAATGCAGACTACAGATTTACCTCCTGAAACTTGAAAGAACAAAACTCACAGAGGAGTCTCTTATTATTGACTATCCAGTGTACTTCAGAGGATTGGCCACTAGAATCAGATTTAGTCCAAATTCCACTACTGAACCAAAATGTGTGATTTGGACAAATCACTTATGAGCCCACTAACGTTGTCTCTCTGTTTTTGATATGTGAAGTAGAACTAGTGATCTTTCATCCTGGCTAAATCACCAAAAACAAGGATAAAAGAAAACTCAGTAAAACATAAAGACTGATTAGCAATTTGGCCATTACAGAAACCCAAGGGCAACAGAGCATTCTTTCAAAGGTGCCTCTGGTAAGTCCACAGTAGGTATAGTTACAACCAATAGCTGCTACTGCTTACAAGGGAAAAGTCAAGACCTACCCTTTGGATTTAAATATCTGAGAGTATTTAGACACTTAATATCCAGGTTTGGCTAGCTATGAGAAATAGATGTAGAGTTCCACTTGAGGAAGAAAAGTTCATGATTTCTTCTAATATTTTTCCAAACATATGCTCTGGGAAAGATTTAACAAATGAGTATACAAGGGAGTCAGCAATCTTCTACTTAACCAATATGTAAACCTAAACAATTTAGAAAATAATATCATTCTGAAAGTTGAATTTGGGGTCTTAAGAGAATTTGGAGGGATTGTAAGAAAAATGTTAGAGAACGTGTCTCCTAATCAAGAAAAAACATTTATGAGTTAATACATGATAATAATAAAAAGAAGAATGACAGACATTTCTGAGTACTTATGTGTGCCTTTTACTATCCCTAAGTGCTTTACACTTACTCATTTATTTCTCATAGTAACCTTCTAAGGAGGTAACATCATTATCATCATTTTATAACAAATAAGTGGAAGCCACAATCAACCTTGTCTTACTCTTGTCAACCATCATCCCTCATGCTTAAGATCAGCCTGTAGATATACATTATACATTCTCTATGTGGTTGGTTAAGGAAACAGGTTAAGCAAAATTACACTGTAGGTTGGCAAAATCAGAACATAACCCTAATCTTCTAACTTGGAGAACTCTCTCTCCTGCATTGGGATACCTCACATTTAAGCCACAACAACGTTATAAAAACCTGTATTTAAAGTCTTGCTGAAATTAGATTTTCTGTAATGTATCAACTTTGTGCCTTGGTCCCACACTCCTCTTGTCAGGTCAGTCACATCTGAAAGTGTGGCCAGTCCTGGGGGCCCTACTCTATGCAAAACTTCAGGGTAAAGACATGGCACAGGGCAGTGAATAGGTCCCCTTTGATACTCCCAGTCATCTCCCCCTTTCTTCTCAAATATCCAGGCACTACTGAGCTGTGAATTGTTCAGGTTATTGTCCAGTTATTCTCTAGGATAATGTGAGTCATCCAAAATAAATTTCATAGTAACTATTGAAAATGGTTAATTCGTGAATTGCTACCATGAGTAATGTGCATTTTTTCTTCCTTTCTTCCACAGATTTTGTTAACTTAACAAAGGCTGACACCCTTCTCTGGTTTTCAGTATATATATTCATGCTCCCAGGTTTTCTATTAGACTAATAAGAAAATAAAATATGCCCACAGATTTGATAACCTAGATGAAACTGTATAATTCCTTGAAAGACACAATTTTCCAAAACTCACATAAGAAGAATTAGACAATATATAGAGACCTATATCTATTAAAAATATTGAATCAATAATTAATCACCTCCCAAGATGGATTCACTGGTAAATTTTACCAAACATTAAGGAAGAAATTATACCAATTCTCTACAATCTCTTTCAGAGGATAAAAAGAGAAGGAATACTTCTGAACTCATTCTATAAGACCAGAATTACCCTATTACCAGAATGAGACAAAAACATTACAAGAAAAGAATATTACAGAACAATAAGTCTCATGAACAAAGATGTAAAAATCCTCAACAAATTATTAGTAAATAAAATCCAAAAAAAATAGAAAAGAATTATATTCCTTTAAAACCACAACCAAGTAGGACTTATCTCAGGTATGTGGTACTGATTCAGTATTAGAAAATCAATTAAGATAAGCCATCACATCAACAGACTAAAAAAGGAAAGTCATATGATAATATCAGTGGATGCAGAAAAAGCACTTGACAAAATCTAACACCCATTCATGATAAAAAAAATTCTCAGTAAACTAGGAATGGTAACTTTCTTAACTTGATAAAGAATATTTACCAAAAAACCCTTCAAGTAATATCATACTTAATGGTGAAAAATTCAAAGCTATCTCACTAAGATCAGGAATAAGGCAAGAATGTTTTTCACCACTGCTTTTCAACATTGTACTAGAAGTCTTAGCTAATGCAATAACACAAGAGAAAGAAATAAGAGGTATACAGATCGGGGAGGAAGAAAAAAAAAACTCTCTTTATATCCAGGTGACATGATAGTCTATACAGAAAATCTAAAAGAACTTAGCAAAAACAAAAACAAAAACCCTGTTAGCACTAATAAGTAATGAGAGCAAGCTTACAGGATAGAAGGTTAATATACAAAAGTCAATTGTTTTCTTATACACCAACAACAAAAAAGCAGATATTAAAAACATGAGACCAGGGGTGCCTGGGTGGCTCAGTGGGTTAAAGCCTCTGCCTTCAGCTCGGGTCATGATCCCAGGGTCCTGGGATGGAGCCCTACCTTGGACTCTCTGCTCAGCGGGGAGCCTGCTCCCCCACCCCACACCCCGCCTGCCTCTCTGCCTACTTGTGATCTCTGTCTGTCAAATAAATAAATAAAATCTTTAAAAACAAAACAAAACAAAAAAAGACCACTTATACTAGCATCCCCCAAAATGAAATATTTAGTATAAACCTAATAAAAAAAAAACTTATAAGATCTATATGAGGAAAATTATAGAACTCTGATTAATGAAATCTAATAATTAAATAAATGGAAATATATTCCATGTTCATAGATAGGAAGATTCAAAACTGTCAAGATATCTTTTATTCCTACATGAACTATAATAAATCCACTGAAATCCCAATCAAAATCCAGAAAATTATTTTATGGATATTAACAAGCTGATTTTAAGGTTTATAAGGAGAGGCAAAAGACCCACAATAGACAACACAATATTGAAAAAGAACAAAAAAACTGGAAAATTGCCACTACCTGACTTCAAGACATAATATAAGCCTACAGCAATAGAGATATTGTGGTACTGACAAAAGACTAGACAAATAGGTCAGTGGAATATATTAAAGAACCTAGAAATAGATCCACATATAGATAGTCAACTAATTTTTGACAAAGGAGAAAAGATAAGTCTTTTCAACAAATGATGCTGGAACAACTGAACATCTAAGTGTAAAAAAAAAAATGAATGCAGAGATAGAACTTACATCCTTCACAAGAATAAATTCAAAATGGATCACAGGGGTGACTGGGTGGCTCAGCTGGTTAAGCATCTGACTTTTGGTTTCAGCTCAGGTCATGATCTCAGGGTCATGGGACTGAGCCTCACGTCAGGCTCCATGCTCACTATGGAGTCTGCTTGTGAGATTCTCTTTCTCCCTCTCCTTCCCTTACTGCTTGTGTGCTCTTTCTCTCTCAAATAAATAAATAAATAAATAATAAGATCTTTTAAAAAATGGATCACAGACCTAAATGCAAAATTATAAAACTCCTAAAAGATAGCAGAGAAAATCTGGATGACTATATATATAGTAATGCCTTTTAAATACAACATCAAAGGCCTGAGCCATATAAGAAATAGTTGATGAGGTAAACCTCATTAAAATTGAAAACCTCTGTAAAACATAATATCAAGGGAATGAAGACAAGCCACAGGCCAGAGAAAATATGTGCAAAAGACACTTCTGGTAAAGGACTGTCATCCAAAATACACAAAGAACTACTAAAATTCAGTACGGAATGAATGATTAAAAAATGGGTCCAAAATTTTACCCGATACCTCACCAAAAAAACACATATGGATAGAAAATAAGCATATGGAAAGATGTTCTACATCATATATCATCAGGGAAATACAAATTAAAATAATAATGAGGGACTACTTACTATCTGCCTATTAGAGTGGTCAAAGTTGAGAATACCAAGCACAAAATGCTGGCAAGCATGTAGAACTAGAGAGAGTTTCATTAATTGTTGGTGGGAATGCCAAATGATACAGCTCCTTTGAAACACAATTTGCCAGTTTCTTTTTTTTTTTAATTTTTTTAAAAGATTTTATTTATTTATTTGACAGAGAGAGATCACAAGTAGGCAGAGAGGCAGGCAGAGAGAAAGGAAGGGAAGCAGGCTAACCGCTGAGCAGAGAGCCCGATGCGGGACTCGATCCCAGGACCCTGAGATCATGACCTGAGCTGAAGGCAGCGGCCCAACCCACTGAGCCACCCAGGCGCCCATAATTTGCCAGTTTCTAACAAAACTAAACATATCCTTATCATACAGTCCAGCAATTACACTCCTTGGTATTTACCTCAAGTGAGTTGAAAAACTTATGTTCACCCCAAAACCTGCACATGGATGTTTATAGCAGATTTATTCATGGTTGTCAAAAGTTGGAAGCAACCAAGATGTCCTCCAGGAGGGACTGGATAAATAACTTGCGGTACATCCAGAAAATGGAGTATTACTCATCATTAAAAGAAATGATCTGTCAAACAATGAAGACACAGAAAACCTAAGTGCATATTACTGAGTAGAAGCCCTTTAGAAAAGGCAAATATATGATTCCTATGAAAGGGCAAAACTATGGGGACAGTAAAAAGATCAATGGTTATCAGGAGTTGGGAGTAAGGAGAGAAAGAATAAACAGATCAAAGGGAATTTTTAGTGCAGTGGAAATATTCTATACGATTAACACAATGAAGCATCCAACCCCACAGAATGTACAATGGGAAGAAGGAACCATAATATAAACTATAGATTTTGGCTGATTATGATGTATCAATGTAGGTTCATCAATAGTAACAAATATACTACTCTGGTAAAGGATGTTGATAATAGTGGAGATTATGTATATGGGATACAGGGATGCATGGGAATCTCTATACTTTCCTCTCAATTTTACTGTGAACCTGAAAACAGTTCAAAAAAATTAAATCTTTAAAGAATATATAATACTCAGAGCCTTGCCAAGTTCTTTTCTTTACTAAAGCAATTAGCTGACCACTATACACCCCTGTGATAGTCACTTGACTGTCAACTTTGAGGTCATAAAGCGCTTGGAAATACTTATGTAAAAGAGGAACTTGGACCAGGATGTGGCCACAAGGAGCAGCAGGACTTTTACAGTTTTATCCATTCAGTTCAAATGTTCTTCATTTGGATTTCCAAAAAGTTCATTCAAAAACTGATTTGATTGATAATGGAAACCAGGCCTCTTTCCCTTCACCATTTTTAGTTGGGTGGAATTTATATCCAATTAAGTTTGAGAAGTGCTGCTTAGTGAATACTACCTCTTAGAAATTCATCCTATTAAGAGACTAAAAAAAAAATCTTTTGAATTTTAATTGGCCTACTATACCAAACATACATGACTATAGATCCTTTATTCTTTGTTAATATTCTATACACCATACTTTAGGAACATTATGCTAAAGGCACTCTTTAGTAACTAAAAGACACTATTCCAATTTCTCACGCAAACCTCGAACATGGAATCTAAACCCAAACTCCTTAGTCTGGCTTTTTAGGTCCTTCACAATATTCTGCCAAACTAGTTTTGCAGCCTCATTTCCCATTTTTCTTCTACATGAATTTTCTGCTCTAACAAAACTCACTTATTCTTTGTTCCCCAAAATAGTCTACATCCAATTCTGCCTCCCTATTTATATACATATTCTTTAGGAGGGTCTTGAATTTCATTAGAACTGGAGATGTCAGAAGTTCTTAATTAGTCATTTAACAAATATTTATTGAGTGTTTGCTTTAACACTGTATCTCTTGGGATGCTTTGTTGCAAGCAACAGAAATAGGCTCTAGCTAATTTAAGAAGAAGAGGAATTTATTGAAAGGACATTGGCTAACTCTAAGAATTTCTGAGGGGTCTAGAGAATAAGGCTTGAAGACTGTGCAACCAGGAACACTACTGGATACCCACTGCACGATGCATCCAGGGAAGATAGCATATTCACTACTCTGTACCCAGACACTGTACCTTGCACTAGCAACAGTGGTCCATGGATGTCAACACTAGAACCACTGACCCTACCACCTCTGGGAACTGGAATAGTTGCCTCTGTGTCTGACACTCATGCCAGCATGGATTCTGCACATTCTCTTCCTACCAATAGCAGATTCAAGGACCATCTGATGGGTGGGACCTGGACATCTGTCCATGTCCTAGCTGCAAGGAAGACTGGGAAATCTGGTGTCTGGCATTTTCATCTTCATTAGGAGGACCTGAGCTCTGCCTTACAAGATAAAGGATTCCCCCAAAGAGAAGAAAAAAACAGAGATGATGGATGAGCAAAAAGAATGACAATTGTCAGCTATGGTTATATGGATTATATATATATGGTTATATTGTTATATGGATTATAGGGAAATACAAAAGAGTCTCTTCTGTAACCTCTGAAAGAGTTTACCTAACAGCACAAGAAAAACAGATGAGACAATCAGAAAATCAGATAATTTAAAATAACATCATAAATTTGACTGCTTAATTAAAAAATACTAGGATGATACTGAACATAATCAACAGACTTAGAGAAAAGTATATTTGTACTTTCTAGCTCCAAGCCCCTTCTTTCTCACCAGATTTTTTTCTAGAGCAGAATATATGTAAATAAGCTCTATTTCCACTTAGAATATTTCTGCACATCCTCCCTGTTCCATTTTCCAAGTTCATCTGCTCAAAGACAAGCTCCTTGGTCATCAATAGGATGCATGATTCCCAGAACTGAACCCATTATAAATTAAGGATTAAGCAGAAATACCAGCTCTATTTCTCTCTCCTGGGAAGACAGACAGACCTTAGGGCTGAAGAATCAGAAAACAGTGGCATAAACATGGGAATGGTTATAGGTTCTTGACCTGGAGTCAGACAGGATGAAAACATGCCTGGAGTCCTGGGAAATCCAACGGCACTCTTCTGCATTATATTTTTACCTCCTTTCCTAAGGAAGGTCGGTGCTAGGCTGCGCTGGGGAAAAACCATGCAGAGCTGAGACTTGAGCGCTTTTCCAGTGCTTTATCAAGGTCACGGCAGGAGCATGTTTGGAGCTCTGCTCCAGCAGTCAGCCAATGGCCACTCGGAATTAACAATGGAAGCCATGTGGGCAGAGCAGGGGAAAAAAATGGATCATTTAACTGCTTACAGGACATCCCAAGTCAGTAGCCAGGGCCTCCACCCACAGCAACCACCCAGCCCCCAGGCCTTGCTGCGCCTCCACTTTTCTTTTCGATGCCATGCAGCTCTCCCTGCCTCACATTCTTCACCTTCCTAGGAGTCAGTTTGGCTTCCAGAAAGAGGGTGTAAGTGAAAATAAAAACAGAGAGAAGGAATTAGATGACAGCATCACTCCGTCAAGAAGGGAAGGCTTGGACAATATGACTGAAAGAAAACTGACTCGACAGCTTTCTCTGTATACTAGCTGGGTGACATCTGGTAAGTCATTCTTCCTTCATACCAACATCAGATTACGTGAAACAATTAGTATAAAATTATAGCAAACTGTAAAGAACACTACTTATCCCTCTGCCTACATAACTAGGTTAGTTCAAATACTAGTTATGCTTTCCTGTCCTAAATGACACTTGGGAGTGTTTGCAGCTTACGCTGTGGGTGATGAACAAAGGCCTTTCGCTGACTCTTGTCTGTATTTGCAGCCATGAAGGTTCTCAAGAAAAAGCTCTTCTGTCCTCACGTCAGAGGGTGTAAGAGGAGGAGCTGTCCTGTAGTCTGGGGTTCTAACTCACCTGCTTGTATTCCCTTCTTTCCACGTCACACACACGCACGCACCCTCTTTCTCTCTCTCTCTCTCTCTCCCACCCACCCATCCCTGATAAATATAAGAGGATAAAGTAATACCTAATATTCTAACAAGTGCAATATGATAGTGTGCTTGGAATAGAGACACTGAATATAGATTCCTTGATGTGGAAATCCTAATTCTGCAATTTGCTTGCCCTATTACCTTAGACACATTATTTTATCTTTCAGTGCCTCAGTTTCCACTTCTACAAAATAAGATAATAATAAACGTAACATATAGGGATATTGTGAGGATTAAATAAATTAATACTTAGCAGTTAGAACAGGATCCAGCACATAGCTCTTATTTGACATCGCTAGATAATATTACTATTATGTCATACATCTAAATGAATGTGGTAGTATACAAAGTATCAGTAAGAAAAGGTAAAGTTATTGTGTATATTGTGCATGTGTACATAGACACGGTTTTACTGAATCCTTACCTTAACCTTCAAGCTCAGTACTAGTACTCTGACTATGGTCAGACAGGTTAGGTAAGATTGTCAAGCACTAGAAAGTAGGGAGTTGAGATTCAAACTGAAGTCTTCTGGCCCCCAGACCCCTACAATGCATGTTTTCCCTCTCCTGGGAAGCTGCCTATCTTTATTCAAAATATTCAGAATTCCTCTTTGGGAATTTCCTTCAGAGATCAATGACCTTGTTTTGAATTTCCTCAGCACTGGTAAAACATCTTCTTTTGAAAAAAAGTTTATCAGAAATTTTCAAAATTCATTTATTGTTAAGGTGAATAGCCCAACTGGTTCGTAATGTTTTCACTAAAAATAAGGCGTAATTAATGTCCTTAGGTGTCTGATAACTTGACCCTGGAGACAACCCCCAGAGAAAATTTCTAAAATGATTCTGAAAAATTCAGTATCATAGGAAAATGGCATTTTCCAACCCTCATTTGGTTACTTTGGTTCTGATATGCTTCTGTAAATGGAGTTTTCAACAGCTTGGTTGTAACTTCTTGTATGCAAAAGAACATAGAGTAAGGCAGTCTGTAATATTTGAGGTCTGTATTTCCAAAATGATGCCCTCCTCTGTGGTCTCTGAAATATTCTTATGTTCTCAGGCTCTACAAGACCCAAGACCACGTGGAGGTCGGCATGACAGCGGAAGAGGTATAACATTAAACTTGGCACTATCTCAAACAATATCTGAGTAAGGTGTTATCCCACTTAGTCCTTGGCAACAGCTTGTTTCACTGAGAAGAAACTGAGTCTCAAAATGGATCTATAACCTGCTGTAGGTCCCCCACTAGTTCAATGGAACAGAGGCAGGCATGTCTCCAGATTCCCTTTCACCCCAGCCTGTGGCTAAAGCTATGTTCCAAACAGCTCAGCCCAAGTGCCTCTGTGCTGGGCCCTTTAAGGCAGACTAGATGCATTGGCAGAGCAGCATAAGCTGGGGTATAATTAAGTAATCACTGAAGCTCTTCAAGGCGGGGCCAGACCTCCTCACCCACTTGTTCCTGGCTTTAGCAACATGTAAGATACCAAAAGATCATCCCCTTTCTGGAAGTGGTTTACTCAGAGGCCTGCACTCCACTTAGATGGAGCTCTTTGCCACCTCCTTCAGCCTCCAGGGCTTATGCTTCAGAGACTCTGTGCCCACATGCCACTCCTCCAGAAGTAGGCTGCCATGGAGAAGCTGCTGGTTTTGTTTATGCCCTTGATACAGTAGTACACATTAACTTTAAGCTCAGCCAAACTGGTAAATTAAATAGGGAATAGTCCTTGTCTCAGATTCCATTTTACTTTAAATCTTATTTACCACAGATGAACGAATACAGAGAAATAAGGAAAGAGGTGTGGAGAAGAAAGATGAAGAAAAAGGGTAGCCAAGTTTATACTTTAATTAGAAAAAAATCACGATTATTCCAAGGAAAAACACAATTTTAGATAAGAGCACATGTTCAAAAACAAGACGGTTCAAACCACATTAACCATTAAATTTGTTATCTGTCCACATAACCTATAGATTCCTGATTTGTTCCATTCTGCTGGCTCTTTTTACATTATACCTATTATAATTCACCTGTTAAAAGAAGAGCTTTGAAATCCTGTTAATATGTCTCTAGTAAAATCTAAGATAGAGAGAAAACTTCAACTCCTCAACCACTCTGGAGAACTTGCTCTCTAAGTAGACATTGCCTTAAAACCAAGAACAAACCAGAGATCACCAAGATCAGGTTTCACTCTTTCCTTTCCAAATCCTGATCCCTAATCCATTAGGGCTAATTTTCTGTAATCCCTTTTCTGTATACAGTGGGGCATGAGGTGGGTTTCTCTCCGATGGAAGAAGAGTCAGGACATGGGACAGAAGGAAGGGAAAGGGGACCCATTTTATGAAGCTGCCAAAAATAAGTTCATGCCAGTATTAGTACTTATGATACAAACAAGCTCCTACATGCAGAATCATCATCTGTATGGGAAGTTGCTTATAAAGATGATGACATTTAAAGTTTGGCATCTCAGCAGTTTTTACTTTTGATCTTGGAAAATTGCCCAAAGTAAACAAGTCTTCCACAATCTGGCTTGCTTGCCATTTTAATTATTGGGGGACAGGGTGGGGGAGTGCTTTTCCCCTTAAGCATGTGGTACCAGAGGCCTACTTTCTGATCTAAAAATCAACAAAATGGATGGAACCCCAAAGTCTGTGATTAAACAACAGGGCAGACTTTGCTACACAGTGACCTTTTTTGTGCTCCAAATCCAAGCCTGCGGCAGATTCGTTTTGACAAATTTTAAACCTCTTAAAATGAAGTCTGAAACAGAAATTCAATATGCTCTTAATTACATTTGCCCCAAAGGTAAAATGAACGTTGCTCTGTTCCTCACACAGCTCTGGTTAAAGCTGGATTCTCACTAGGCTAAGCCATTCTGACTCGAAGTGAAGGTTGGGTGGCAGCTGAGATCTCTCTCACCTCCACTCAGAGACTCTGAGGGTGGGCTGAAGGTAAAAGGAAAGGGGTTAGAGTTCTAGAACAGCAGTTCTGGGGGGAAATAGGGCCCTCTTGTTCTGCGTAGTTGAGGTGGGTGGTAGGAGGCAGAGGAGGGAAGCCCAGGTAGCTGAGATAAGTGGAGACAGGGAAGTTAGGAGGACTGGGAGGAGATACTATGAGGACAACTAAATGTTTCCTCTACTCTTGAGGAGAAAACATTGAAGAGAAAGTAACGGACATTGTTCCCTGAAGGCAGGTGGGCATTGCACATTCAGGCTTGGGCAGTAACAAAGCCACTGAGAAGAGAAGCCTAGTCTAGATGCACAGTGTGTCCTCTGGCTCCAACAATCATGACACCTTAGTGAAAGTAGATCAGATCATCCTTCTTGCTGATAGGAAAAGAAGGTTCTAACTTTTTGATGAAACTTAAAAAGAAATATCCTAAAATGCTGGACAATCTTGGCACCAAAAGTATAAAAAACATAGCTTTAGTCTTCCCCCACCAGCCAGCAGATGTGTGAGAAACCACTCAGGTGTCTCAGCTACAGGTCACCCTTTGTGTTTGAAGGGGCTTGAAGCCAAGACTGGTTGTCTTGTTGATATTACACATTTGCTACCTTGGGTGAATGCATCGTGTCAGAATAAGGATTCAGACAGAGCTGGCTCTGTAGGTGATTGGGAACAGAATTGGTTCTGCAGTATGTACTTTGGTAGCTTTAGCAACTGTTCGTGGCTGCTGTCTGCTCTCATTGGTTAGGGTCATAGCAATACCTGTGGCTAAATACTTTGACTATCATCCCTCACTGAGATTCTGTTATAAAAATTAGGGTATGTTATTAACATTTTGGTCATTCCTTGTATAAGTGGTCATTGTCACCTATTTGAAAGTCAGTGCTTGGTTACAGAAATGCCAAATTTAAGCACCAAAAAAAAGTAGTGAGCCCCACTAAACTACACTTACATGTATAAGAGAAATTAAATTACATTACTCACTTCTGCCTTTGGGAACTGTAGTGAATACCTTAATGGTGTGATGATTTTTTAATGTCAACCTGGCTAGCCTATTATCCCAAGTTATTTCAAACAGCAATGTCAGTGTCACTGTGAAGGTCTTCTATAGATGTGATTAAAGTCCACAATCAGTCCACTTTGGATAAGTGGGATTATTCTAGATAATTTGGGTGGTCTTGACCCAATCAATCAGTTGAAAGGCTGTGAGAACTGAACTAAGGCTTCTCTGAAGAAGAAATTCTGTCTACAGACTGCTGCTTCAGCCCATGCCTAAGATTTCTAGCCTATCCTTCCTGATGGCTTGCTCTTTGGATTTTGAACTTATCTGGCCAGATTTCACAATCATGTAAGCCAATTCCTTGCAATATATCTCTTAATATATATCTCCCACTGGCTCTGCTTCTCTAGATGAACCCTGACTGATACACATATACAGCCTGGATGCCCCTTCGAGACTGAAGTTATTGCTTCGGCTATCAGGAGTGCTGCTAGCAGAAGCTATCTGCTATCAGCCATCTTCATCGTACCCAGGGTCATATTCCCGTCCCAGGGAATCGTGCATCTAATGACAGGTTGATATCAAGTATAAAAGCCCAGTTCCCTTGCTTTTACTCTGGATAACTCTGAAGGGTTGCCTGGCTTTAGAGTGCCCCATGAGCTCAGCTGAGATCTTCCGTGCAGCTGCATGACAGCCAACTTCTCCCTCTGCCCCAGCCTCCTTACTTTCCTTCCTCCCACAGGTACCAAGTCCAAGAGCACTGCCTGATAAATGTCCAGTCTACTTCCCAGTGAACCCCAACTGCACAGTGAGTTTTTTCACTGAGTTTCCCTCTATGTCGTACATCTTTGAACTTCCCTTTTCATTTATCTTTCCCCTTTGCACCTATATTCTAGGCTCTCCCATGTTTAAAAGAAACTCAACCAAAAAACACAATAAGCATTCCTAAATTCTGTGTCATCTTCAAGTGAAGGCTGTTTTTTTTCTTCCTGCATCCAAATTTCTTGAAGAACTAAATTGACACTGTCTCCACTTTGCTTTCTAAATACAATATGGTGTGCCTTTAGCCATCATTCCTCCTCTACATTTTGCTGAGGTCAAAACCCCATGGGCACTCTTCAGCCTTCCCATGCTTGACTTGGCTGTTTGCAGTGTGACCTTCTCCATCCTTTCTTGAAACTGTTGCCCGGCTACAATAGCAGCCATGACTCTCTCTGTGCCAGACTTCTATGTCTCTCTCTGTCTATTCCTTTTCACTCTTCTTCACAGACCTCCTTTTTCAGTGAGTGAAGCCTCTGCTCAATCTACACTCTCTCTCCTGAGGCAAGTTGGTCATATCCACAGCTTCATCTACCACCTATGTGCTGATGACTCCCAAATCCATATCCCCAAACTCTTCCTCTGTATTGGGCTCTAAACCTCATATTTCCAAATATTGAATGTTTCCCCATGAATTTCTCACCTTATCTAACACTGAGCTCCCTTTCACACATGTTCCTCCTTTCTGAGCTAATAGCACAACACTATTCTTCCCACCGACAGAGCCTGTGATGATCCTCCACTCTTCTTTCTATCCCATACTACCCACTATTCATCAGTGGTTTCTTTTTCTTAAATACTAAATTCTTAAAAGTAGCCCTACTTCTCCCATTTTACTACTTTATTTCATACCTTTACTATTTCGTACATTTCACAGAATAAAGAATAGTACCTACCTGGAAGCTGAACCACCTAGGTGTCATACTTTAGAGGGATCTGCTTTATCCCTTCTCTGGTCACATCCCTAATAATAGGTCAAGGAGTACCCAGGGCCAAAGACACATTGCCACCATGGGCCCACATACCCTAATTCTAGGGCATGTTTCTATACCTAGGACTGTAGATTGACTCCCTGTTCAAATGACCCAAGCCTGTCTACGAAGGATTATTCTGTAGATCCATCCTCCCAAGAGTATACTGCGTCACTGGAGTATACATCTGAAAGCCTGAAGGTGGTCAAGACATAGCTGCCTACAGCAGAGTAGGAGAGTAGGTGGAGGTTGTATACATGGGCTGGATTGTCCACATACACACATGTGCAAAATCCTTTGTGGTTCTGGCCTAAGGAAGAATAGAGGCGAGCTATGAGTCTGAGGCCTCTAATTATACTTTCTCCCCGAGTGCCACAAATGCCACAAATGTTGGGAGGAGGATGCTGGTTATGAAGCATGTTTTACATGTATCAAGCTAAATAATGGGAATCAAAGATGAACTAGACATAATCACTGCTTCAGTGCCTCAGTGGCTCAGTCAGTTAAGCATCTGACTTCAGCTCAGGTCATGATCCCAAGGTCTTGGGATTGAGCCCTGCCTCAGGCTCCCCACTCAGCAGAAAGTCTGCTTGTCCCTCTCCCTCCGTTCCTCACCCCCAGCTTGTACTCACTCTCTCATATAAAAAAATAATATATATATATATATATATATATATTTTTTTTTTAGAAAAAGGAGTTCAGAAACATACAAGAAGGGGAGTATTATAAAACTAGATGAAGTCCATTTTACTAAAGGCATGTTAGAGTTGTGTGAGGAGGGAAAATCAAGCTCTACCAGGTAATGTAGGAAGACTTCCCATGTGGGATCATATTTGAACTAGAAATTAAAGCTTGGGAGTAAGTTTTCCAAGTTTGAGGAAGCCACTATAGCAAAGAAGACAGCACTATTTAAGAAATAATGTGTACTTAATAAGTTGGGAGCACAGGGTTGGGGGATGGCTGTAAAGGTACCAAGGACTATCAAGGACTATTTATCAAGGAGAAGGCAGCAGGGAATCTAATGATTTAAGGCCAGGGACTGATACGTTCATATCCTCACATATGAAAGACTTATTCTCTAGACTAGCCTCTTAAGGGGTCTCCTATTCTCTCCAACCTCCACTACTCCTTGAGAATCCAGCCACCACCCTGTTGCCAAAATGATCCTTCTCAAATACATTCTGGATGCTATTATTCTTCTGTTTCTTTCCATTGCTTACAGGTTAGAGTCCAAACTCTTAGGCATAGTTTCCAAGGCCCTTTACGTACTACCTCTGCTTGTCCTCCCATCCTAATCTCACATCACTCTCCCACATGCTTCTATCACAGACATACCCAGTGACTTGCCCCATCCAGAAGGCACTGTGATCTCTGATTACAACTCCAAACTTATTGGCCTGAACAACTGCTTACCTTTCAAGCAGCAAGATATAGAGACAAGAACACAGTCCTTGATATAGATTGACTAGGATTATATTCTGGCTCTGCCACTTCCTGGCTCCACAGTCTTGGGCAGGTCATTTAAATTCTAAGCCTTGGCTACCCTGCCTCTTTAATGGAAATAACACTCATTTTCTCAAAGTACTATGGATATTAAGTGACATAACATAGGTAAGTACCTGGCATGAACACAGTGGACTCCCTTTGGACTAAGCCCTCTGGATGTCCATGTCCATTAAAGTACAGCCTTTTCCTACAAGTTACCTCAGTTATGTTTGCCCATTTTGCATATATGAAGTATACCTTAGTTCTCTGCTCTGACACCAGCCTGTTCCTGTCAATATTCTTCATTCTAAGGGAGATCCTCTTCCCCCAAGCCCCAGCCACTGGCTAATGTCCTGCTACAAACTCAGGGGATCCCCTAAAAGCACAATTCTGTCATTTGCCCAATGGGGTACAATGCTTCCCCCTGAGGATCCACCATCTCCACCATCACACCAGACCCTACTTGGAGGCAGACTGTAACACCATTATAACTGAGCTTATTGTACCCTCTGGGTATAGTTTTGATTTGGTTACTATTCACCTAAAAAGTTGTCTTCGTTCCTAATACCAAGTTCTGCCTACTTCCTTCTTATCTCCAGCTCCCCACCAACCAGCAGAGGATAAATTCCATGCTTTATGACCCATAAATAAGGTATAATTTATCATTCAAATCATTATGGTTTTGAGACTAAAAAGGCACAGAAAGAGTTAAAAGAGTTAAAAAAGTTAAAAGAGTTCAAAAAAAATAATACAATACACAAAACACCATCAGTCATTTCTTTGGGAGATGCAAGAGTGAGATCAAGAAAGAAATTTCCTTCTTTGTCCTATTTCCTCCATGGACTGTGGTTATATTGCCTTCAGCTGTAAAGATGTCTATCCTAATTTTAGTTTGTTTTACTCAGCTCAGTCTGTTGTTGTGGTTCACCCAGAGAAGCATTCAGTCACTAAAAGAGAGAAAGAAGAACAGTGTTCTGCTGCCTGAAGTGCCCAAGGCAAAGAGTGGTTCCTAGCTACTTCTGCCAGGGAGCTCTGCTGTGACATGGTACCAACGCTAGATGTGGGTGGAAGGTGAGGCAGCTGCATTTTGTGGTGCTTGTCATTCTTATTTGACAACTGTTTGGGTTTTAGAAACTCT